>NW_006285313.1:627900-638845 GCF_000327345.1 Myotis davidii
GAGAGAATATTTGACCCCCTTCCTTGTTTCATTGGGTTGGGGAAGGCCTTCTGCTTTACTCAGTCTTCTCACTGTGCTAATCTCTTCTGGAACACCCTCACAGACACGCCCAGAAATGTTTTACCAGCTCCCTGCTCATTCCTTAGCCCAGCCAAGGGGACACATAAAATCAACCATCACAATGAACCACGCCCTATAATCTCCTTACCCTCACTTCCCTCCCCTGTAAAATAGGAACCATAATAAAAGGAGAAACTTCCTCAACTGATTCCATAAGAGTAAAATGCTAATGAGGGGCGTCTGGCATGCGGCGAGGACGCCAATTCTATTAACGACTGTTGCAGGTGGTGGGAGCTGCGTTTGCTGGATGACGGCCTCATAGCTTTGCCCGGGCTCTCACACTGGCACAGCCTCACCCCTCCCAGCTGGGAGGCGGCCTTCTGGCTTAAATACCGTGAGAAAAGCCAAAGGGATAAAAATTCCTAGCATCCATCACCTTAGATAGACCATCAAGCTTTCATCGCTTACAAAACCCTGCTCAGCCTGTCTGAGATACCGCTGCTCCTGCCTTCCATGACAAGCAGTATTTGCCCGAACGGTAATAACTTTGATACACTATTGCACCATCTTCTCAGAGCCATCGGCATCTTGCTGGATCCAAGGTGAGTGCTCGTGGGTCTGCCCTGCACCCACCTCTCCCAGCCGGCACCTTTCAAAGGATGGGGTTGGATGCTCTCGGTGTCTGTGCTTACCTGACGGCATTGCATTGCCATACTGTTCTTTCACAGACCGGTCCGCGGGCTGCAGTGTAAGCTGTGATTCCTCATTTGTATTCCAGCCTGGACTTAGCACTCCAACACCCCATCACTCTTCCTCCTCCCCTTTGCTACCCTGTTACAGGGATCCTCTCCCCAGGGCACCTCTGGCTTCAGCCATCACTCTCACTTAGGCAAACCCTACCTATGGGTTTCGTTCCTCTAATTCCCCCCCCATAAATCAATCCTCCTTCCTTGGTCACTGCTGTTCTGTCTGGATTATCCTTTAGTCATTTATTCATTTCATCCAGTTGTATATCCCACACACGGCTACTGAGTGCCAACGACTTATTGGGTGCTGAGCACAGAACAGTGAGTGAGGAGAGGCAGGGAACTGTTAACATGCCCAAAGTGTGGACGGGTGCCTGGTACTGGGTGGTTGGGTTCAAATTCACCTGTCAGCTGAGTGACCCAGAGCAAATGAACTAACCTCTCGGGACCTCATTTTCTTCCTCCATAAAATGTGGATAACAGTTACTGCGTATAAAGTGCTCAGAGAAGTCCCGGGCACACGGTTAACACTCAATGACCGTTTCCACCTAATACAACTCCAGCTACAACGACCACTACCTGTGGAGGAAAATACGTTATTATTCTGGTGAAGGAAATTGCCACTGGATTTATGAGGAGAGGTCCATGGTGTTATGAAGTCATCCAATGAGGAAGGGAACGGAGCACTTTTTAAAAAACGTTCCCTATATCACCGCACAGCTGTGTCTTTTTTCCACATTTGTTTCTCGGCTCTTCCTGCAGGATCATAAATCCCTAGGAGGCAGGGACTGTCACACACTACCCGTGAATGTGTCCCCGGGTGAGAAATATGGCTGAAGGAGTCCAGGTAGTGAATTTATTAAAAACAAAGCAGACATGGTGCCAAGGCAACTCAGTGGGGGAAAGAATAACCCTTTCAACAAAAGGGAATGAGATAACAGGATGTCCACACGCAAGGGAAGGAAGTTGGACTATGAACTCACATCATCCATAAAAATGAACTAAAAATTCACCACAGTCCTGGAGATAGGAGCCAAAACTATAAAACTCTTAGGAAAAACCCACAGGAGTAATCTTTGGTCCCTTGGAGTAGGCAATGATTAGATATGCTACCAAAAGCACAAATAACAAAAGAAAAAAGTAGATGCATTAGACTTCATCCACATGAAAAACTCGTGCTGCAAATGAATGTCAAGAAAGTGAAAAGAATATTCACAGAATGGGAGATAATGTTTGCAAATCCTATGTGATAAATGACTTGTTTGAAGAATATATAAAAAACCCTTACCACTCAATAATAAAAAGACAACCCAACTTTTAAAAAGTTGGCAAAGGATTTGAATAAATATTTCTCTAAGTGAGATACACAAATGGCCAAAAAGGACATGAAAAGTAGTTCAATATCATTAGTCATTAGGAAAATTCAAGTCAAAATCACACCGCAAGCATGGCTGTAATAATGTAGTAACAAAAACAAGTGTGGGTGAGGCTGTGCAGAAATCAGAACCCCGTGGGTGGTCGTGTAAAATGGTGCAGCCACTTTGGGAAACGGCCTGGCAGTTCCTCAAAGAATTAAACACAGAGTTACTGGTAGTTACCATATGATCCAGCAATTCCGCTCCTAGGTATACACCCAACTTCTAGACATTTTATATAAATAGAACCCTATAGTATGGGCTCTTTTATGACTGGCTTGTTTTATGTACGTAGCATAGTGTTACCAGGGTTCATCTATGTTGTAGCAGTAATTCATTTTATTTCTGATGAAATAACATCTCCTCCCCATCACTCCAGCATTCTGAAACTCACCATCAGCATTTCCCAATGCGCTTCTCCCCTACATTTCTCAACCACCGCTGGTTAAGTATCCCAATAACTAGACATTCTTCAGCGTAACTCCTCGTCGCTGGCCTTTAATAACGCCTGTCTCCACAGAACCCTGATCACACTCATTTGCATTTTCCAGATCTTTTCACAGAGGATATAAACATCTTACAGAATCATCTGTGAATTCTACTACCAGATTGAGAGCTGAAGGGTCGACCAAGCAGAGAACCACCACCATCTAAGGCATTTCGCTAACGCTGACACCGCCAGTGAAGTGACAGAGCCCATGTGGGGCCCCAGTCCCACGGATACGGCTGCAGCCATGGCCATCACACACACTGTCAGACTGAGTGGGAGCCACAGGTCTCAGGTCCCCTCTAACTGAGTGGTTCTAAACATCCACAGTAGGTTCTGATTCAAATCACTTTTAAAAAATATATATTTTTATTGATTTCAGAGAGAAAGGGAAAGGGAGAGAGAGAGAGATAGAAACATCTATGATGAGAGAGAATCACTGATTGGCTGCCTCCTGCGTGCCCCCTATTGGGGATTGAGCCTGCAACCGGGCATGTGCCCTTGACTGGAATCGAACCTGGGGCCCCAGTCCACAGGCCGATGCTCTACCCACTGAGCCAAACTGGCTAGGGCTCATTCAAATTACTTTTAATGAAAAACAATACGGAGCAATGATGGAAACAAAAAAAGAGACAATGACAGAACCCAGATCACTTCAGAAATCCAGTAAATTAGTAGAGTTCCTTCTAGTTTCTGCGTCACGGTTCAGTTCATATCCCCGTTTTAAATATAGCCTGCATTAAATATAACGTGAAGCCATATTTTAACACCCTATTTTGCAATTCTAATAGAAAACACGCCATAAATTAGTCTGAGGCGAGGCGTCTTTTGCAGATGCCTCCAAATGTGAGCGTCTAGAATGGGTGAGCAGTGACACCACCGACGCCTTTCCTCCTTTTTCTCCCAGGCCCCACCTCACAACGTCGCTTCTGAAAGTCCCACAGTCAAAAGGCAAGGCTTTGTTCCGCCTGAGAAATAATCAAAGTCACTTCCTCCAAACGAATCAAGATGGACACCTAGCTTTTCCACTGCGCCGATCCTCAGGAACAGGGAGAGCCACACGCTCTCATTCAGTGACGCACCCCGATGTCTAGCACTTCATACTCTTTGCTGAGTGAACAGAGGGGGATATGAGACTCACCCCTGCTCCTGACCGATAGACAGTTTCTGTAAGGCCACGCAGTTTCTGTAAGGCCACGCGTGGGGAAGTCACTGACACCTGAGCAGCCCCCACCCTCGCCTCGAATGGCAGTGGCTCTGCTCCACCCCCACCTATCCCTGAACACCCACACTCTGGAACGTTCCACAGCTATTCCCACTGTTTTTTAAGGCCAGGAATAACTATCATCCTGATCAAACTCCAAAATTAAGGTAAAAGCTGGGCTCTCAAAGGCTCACAACAGGTTCACAAGCAATGAGGAAGAAACAACGATGGGAAGAGCCTCTTCAAGCAGACACTGAGGGGCCGCGAGAGGCCGCCCCTGCTGGAGAGGTGCCTCAGTTTCCCCTGCTGCCACAGCAGAGCGTTCCAGCTCAGACTGGTTTCCTTTGGGAGCCCGGCTAGTCAAAGCACACGCAAAGCTTCTCTCCCCGGCTGTGTGACTCAGTGCCACCCAGTAAACGTCTGTGGCTCATCACCCCACAGAAGCCACCCATTCCCCCTTTCTGCCGTTCAAATGCAAGGCTCGATGCAGCTTTTTTCAAGTTCATAGTGCTGGTCACAGGGTGCCAGGGTCCTCCTGGTCCTCCCCTCCAGCTGAGAAATGAGCTACCAGAGAGGGAGCGGCTCCTGGGAATTCTCCAGACCTCATCTAGCACCTAGCAGTGTGCCCTGCCAAAGGAGACCTTCAGGAAAAGCTGACCTACCGATGCCAACCGGAGCCACGCACACTTCACAGAGGGCGCAAGACCTCCAGGGAGAGAACTCACAGAGGAGATCATGGTCAGTGGCATTCCAGAGCCAAAGGGTGACCACTGATAACCTGCTGCATTTTCAGAGAGAAACAAGGAGGGAAAGAAAAATAGATGCCTGGAGCTTTGGGCGAGGGGTGGGAGAGGGGGGTTGGCCCGGTATTTGCAACATCAGAGCACATGACCACTTTTCCCAGGCCACAGAGCTCCCAGGGAGCCAGACTGGGTCCAAAAAAAGAAGGGTCATTACTGGGTTGCATAACCCAAGAAAGATTTTTCAAGCCACTACAGTCAAGGGTGGGAGGGTGGGAATATCTGGCCCACAGTCATCCACCCTCCCCAACGATGCTGATCCCGGAGAAGTCACAGCATCTACGGTTCCCCAGCCCCCTGCGTGGTGTCCCCAAGCCTCACTTAGATTTCCCCTGCCCATGGGAGAGCAGAGCTCAGTAAGACCACGGAGAACCAGCATTCCCTCTCACCCTGTGCAAGGACAGCCAGCCCCCGCTGTGAATTCCCTTCCAGGCTTGAGCACCTCACTTCTCCTCTGGCTCCACCTTCCAACGGAACCCGGCAGGGAGGGGAGCCTGCACTCGGCCCGCCCCCAACACGTCGCTCTAGCCATAAGGAATCTCTGTCTTTGAATATGCTCCTTCCTCTGGCTTGATGCCCAGCCTCATGCTTGCTTATGGGTCCATTTTTGTTTATCCTTAAAGACTGAGCAGCAATTTTATTTCTCTAAAGCCTCTGCCATATTCCCCTAGGAAAACGTCATTCCTCATTGCCCGCTCATGTCCTTCTGTCTCCCACGGCCTGCTGCTTGCTCTATCACAGCATTTATCATACGTTGGGGTCATTATCTGCAGGGCAATATGTTCCTCCCTTGCAGACTGGGAGCCACTTTGGTCTGAGCTTGCGCTGTATCTCTTCCAGAACCTCAGTGGGGACGGGCATTGGCAGGCACTGTGCACATAACTGGACTTTGAATGAATACGAAGAAGAGTCAAGAGAATAAACTAGTCGGGGGGCAGTGTGGGGAGCTGAGGGCCACAGGCTGTCCATGGAATGGAAGGATAAAGGTCCCTACGTAATCCCAGCACAGCACAGCAGTCTCACGGCTAAGAACCTGCAGAGCAGGCAGACAGCAGGGCCCATAGTCGGTTCCACTGCCCTGAAACATGGTCGGTCGCCTCCGGAAGAGGCACACGCTGCCGGGTGTCCAGGCCGGACTCTACCACATGCCCGGGGGAGGGGTAGATAAAGCTGGGGGCCAAGAGAGGGCAGAGAGGAGCGACGGGCACAAGGAATGAGGGAGATGCAAGAAAGAGCTCTAAGATTAGCACGATGACATGAGATCGGGAAGCAGTGACCGTCCTCAGGGGAGAATCCTGCCTTTCTTCGGATAAGAGGCATTCTAGAATTCCTCCAGCTCCTGTCGCAGTGGCTAATGCTAAGGAAGATCTCCGGCTGCAAACACCCAGTTACTAAGAAGACAGACGCCCGGCAGGTACAGGAAGGCAGCAATCTACCCCTCCCAATTCCTCCTGTATCTTCTAAAGGTGTCAGCATTTCCGCCTTTCCCAGATCAGTCGGGCCTTCAAACCTGGAGTTAAAGTGGAAAATAGGCGTCCTATTCCTCCAGCCATCTCCTTCTAAGTAAAGCCAAACGAATTCTTTCGGGGTGAATTTTTCCCAGGGCCCCTCTTGACATCACAGGGCGGCCACGCGTGTTGGGATAAATACTGACCACCCAACAAATTCTAGGCTGTGACATTTTTGGTGGGATCACCTAAATCAGGGATGGGGAACATCCGGTCTGAGGGCCCTATGAGGCCGAGACATCATTTGGTCTGGCCCTACCAAGGCACGAGGAGTGAGTTAATTTAAATGTTTGACCAAATCTAGCAGGCTAATTTTTAAGTTGATAATTTTGTATGGCCCACGAAATAAATATCCAACTGGCCCTTGCAGAAAAAGGTTTCCTAAATGCAACTACTTTCAAATCTATCTTTCCCATTCATACTGGAAAAACAAAAAATTAGCACTTTTCCCATCTGACTGCTCACCACGATTTCTCTAGAAATGAGCTTGGGCCGCTACAGGGTTGATCTTGCAACAGGAAGCAAAGGTGTCTTCCGAAAGCATCCCTCCTTTACTCTCACCACCTCGCCTTGGGGAGCTGGGCGCAGGGCAGAAGGCACGCACAGCCGGCCAGTCAGACGGCAGCCCCTCAGTCCCCAGGATCAGCACCCCGTGCCACGCGCGCTGCCGTGGCTATTCCGACCCCTCGCAACCCTCATCCAGTCTGTCAGTGGATCTCAGTGATCCGAGCCTCAAATACTCTCAGAAGCCATGGCCCTGTCCACCCCGCGGCTACCACCTCCACGTGTCTCGTGGTGACTTCCCGCTGTTCATAGGACCAAGTCCAAAATCCTTACTGTGGCTTCCCGGGGCCCCGTCCATCGGCCATTGCTGATCTCCCTGCTCCTCCCAGGTTACTCTTGCTGACCACCCCAGGGGAGCCACGCTTCCCTTCTCCAAGTGCACGGAGCTGTCTCTCATTCTGGACCACCCCCCTCTCTCTTTCTCTCTCTCGACCCCTCTCTCTCTCCCTCTCTCTCTCTCACACACACACACACACACATGCACACACACACTTCTGCAGAAGAAACAGCACACGCTGGCACTGTTAGCGTTTGGTGAGATGCCAAGCCCCACAGCCAGCTTTCCAGATGCTCCTGAAGCGTTATCACCAGAATGCAGCAGGCAAGGTGAAGGCACTGCAACCCGCAGCCAAGACACACAGGTCCCTCCCGGCACCGGCGCCTCTGCAGGAGGGTGGACTCCCAGCGCTCCTCCCCTGCGGGCAGGTGGCATCACTTTCTTACTGAGAGGACAACCTGAGTACAAAGCGTGAGACCACATGCCAGCCTTTAAACCCACTGCCCTCACGGGCTCACGGGACCAAGGGCTGGGCCTGGTTTTCGGGCTCAATGCAGTGGTGACCAGACGGCAGTATCGGGGCAATGGGGGGCCATGGGGGACTATGGAGAGCATTGCTTTGTACGCTGGGCGGCCTGAGTTCCGTCCTGGCTTCGCCACTCCTCACTATGGACATGGCACAGCCGTGGACACCTCTCTCTTCCTCAGGTTCGTCATCTAGAAAACGGGCTCATTTTCTGTGAGAGTGCCCCTCTCACGGGGATTCTGTGAGGACTGAAGGACCGACACCAGTAAAATGCATGGACTGCTGCCTGGCATTCGGTGCTCAGTCCCGGTGGTCCCTAAACACCCTACCTGATCTCCTCCCAGAGGTGACGCCTCGCCATCACCTGGTCCCCACATTGCTCTGGGACTAGGACAGTCAGACTGGGGCCCGGGTGAGGGGTGCTCAGTGTATTAGTGATCTATCACCAATGCATAACACATCAACCCCAAACTCAGAGATTGAACTAAATCAAACATTTTTATCTCCAAGTTTCTCTGGGTCAGAAATCAGGAGCAGCTTAGCTCTGGCTCAAGGCCTCTTACGAGGCCCAGGTCAAGGTGTCTGCTGGGCCTCGGATCGCTGGAGGTCTCCCCAGAGGAGGAGCCACTTCCAAGCTCACCGCGTGGCTACTGGGAAGCTGCAGCTCTTTGCTGGCTATTGATCAGGTCCTATCCATGGGGCTGGTTAAAACATGGCAGCTCCATCCACACAGGAGAGAGAAAGAAAGCTAGAGAGCGAGAGCGAGAGCGAGAGCGAGAGAGAGAGAGAGAGCAAAAACAGATGCCAGATTTTGTAATTTAATCTTGGAACCAACACACCAACCCCTTTGATGCCATCGTCTTTGTTAAAAAGCAAGGCACAATTTGTACATCTGTGTTCACAGCAGCACTGCTTACAACAGCCAAAGGCGGAAGCAACTCGAGGGCTCATCAACAGATGAGTGGGTAAGCAGAAAGTGGTACAGGCGTACAATGGAGTGCGGTGCAGCCTTAATTAAAAAAGAAGGAGTTCTGACACCTGCTACAGCCCGGATGAACCTTGAAGGCATTACGCTAAGTAACAAATAAGCCAGTCAGCAAAAGACAAATACTGAGTGATTCCACTTATATGAGAGAGCTAGAGTAGTCAGATTCACAGAGGCAGGTCTGAGAATGGGAGAATGGAGGTGGCCAGGGGCCAAGGGCAGGAGGAAGAACTGGGGCCTTTTTTAACCCCTAGAGTGCCAGGGAGCGTGATCACTCTCCTCTTGTCTTTCGCCAAAAGTGCCGGGAGCGCTATCAAAGCTTCGAAATGGCGTCCAGTTCTAAGTCTGCTTTGATTAGTGATGATGATATTGCTGAATATGTCAGTGTAGTAAAGGTTTCCTTAAGTTTTTGAATATGTAACTTCATTTACTTGCGATTCATAGTTTTTTTCCTAAACTGCTCTAAAATCAGCAAACATGCCTTGGCAATTTTAGCACAGTTCCTAGGATATTGGTTGGCACTCAAAGGGTTAATGGGCACAGAGTTTCAGTTGTGGGAGAGGGAATAGATCTGGAGACTGGGGTACAACGATGTGAATATACTTTAACACGACCGAACTGTACACTCCAAAATGGTTAAGGCGGTAAATGCTATGTTATGTGTGTTTTGCCACCATTATTGTTCAAAAAAGCAAGTCACAAAGTCCAGATCACATTCAAGGGATCAGGGTGATACCAGGTGTGAGCCCCAGGAGGTGGGAGTCACTCAAAAGCCTACCTGCCATGTTCAGTTGCTGCCCCAACGCTGGAGAGAATCTAGCTGCTCCATTGGATTGAAGTCAACGTATTTAAGGCCACCGCAGTGCTGGCCACGCCCAGCAGGGACAGGGCAGCACCTACTGGCCCCAGATGTGCCCTCCCAGGGAGAGTGCCCAGGCAATAGGAGACCTGCTGTGGGAATTACCGGGTGAACAGGCTGTGTTCCCAATCAGGGAAGCCCAATTAAAACCCCATCCCACCACATGTTCTCTGGTCTCTACTACATCCCACACGGAATAGAAAGGTGCGGTAATGACGGCACGTTCCCGGTCCCATCCCATCCCATCAATTCGCGGCAGAGCTCATCGTTGTCCATTTCCAGGCCAAGGGTGAGGCAGGGACTTATGGGGATGAGCGGAGAGGGAGGTGAGGCGCACACACACACACACACACACACACACACAAAGCTGGGGTCTCTAGAGCGAAACACCGCTCCTCCAGACCCTCACCACGCTGGAAGAAAAGTACTTCAAGACCTGCACTTCCCAGCGTGGGGCCAGCTTTCTCCACTGCGTCCAGGTAGACAGCACAGAATACCATTTCCTCTGCCCACATGGATTGGAAGCAAAGATGCCTGTGAAGGACTGGGAGCCGGCAGAGGCAGACAGGACATGTTTTGCCTAAAGGAGCTCGCGAACAGAAGGTGCTTATGAATTAGCACCATGTCTAGGGCCTGGTAAGGCTCGATGAATGTTCACTACTATTACGGTGACGAGGGGTCCAATATCTTGTGGTACAAGACGAGCCCCAGTTCTCTGGTGGTTCTTTGCTCAAATCCCACATTAGCAGTCCGTTTGCATTTAGAGGCCACCTGACAGGGGGAAAGCATACCCTTCAAAACCAGAATCACGCTCGGAGCAGGGGGACGTCACACCAGAAGAGGGATGAGAAACCGTCAAATGGCCCAGGGGGCAGCGGCCCGATCCCCACCTCACACTCGCTGCGGGGAGTATGCTCCCCTGAGGGAGGACAGCATCATCTACTCAATCTAAACAACAATAATCTTTATGATGAGTATTTAAATAGACTATAGATCTTAAAACTCACATAACTTAAAACTACACAATGTAATACTGCACAGGAGGCAAATGAAGCACAGTTTAATAGCATAACGCCCGACAAAGACATCTTTTCCAGTCTCCAGTCCTATGGAACCCACTATGCGCAGGGCACTCTGCTACAGGTAGGACCTGTGGGATTCCAGAGGCAAAAAGGGGCACGCTTCCTGTTCTCAGGTAGCTAAGGGTAGCGCCTTTCCCTGGCTCGGAGGCTGTCACACTGATGGCGACTACAGCCGTCCCCCTGGCCCTGATGGGACTTGTTTTCTGAGAGCTTGCGGGAACACAGCTCGCTTTCCAGGGGGGTATCATCTGGTTGTGGAAGGCACAAAGCTGAGACGCTAAGGGAGGCTGCTCCACGTAAGGTATCTGGCAACACCCGGCTCCACACGCGTGTCCACCACTGATGTCTCCTACGCCTTGTGTTTGTATGAAAGTACAGTATATACAGAGAAAAGGGGGCTGGGCTTAGAAACACTAACTTCACCCAGCCTGC
>NW_006285313.1:639077-641621 GCF_000327345.1 Myotis davidii
ACTTCTCAGTTTTAGATCCGGGAGTCCTTTTGCTGATCATCTAAGGGCACCATTAGTGAGTCCAGTGAACACATAGGAAACCACCTAAGAAATAGCACAGAAAACCTCCTCAACCCCTCCTATCTATGCTAGAATGTCCTCGACTCTGTGACTGGTTCCCCCCATTTGCTATCTGTCACTGAGGATGGCACAGGCCAAAGGAGTCTTTACTGGCCTAACGCTTGGTTTATAAAACTGACTTTGAGTTAAGGCTAGAAATACCCTGCCGCTCCATCGAAGTTTAGAAATTCCTCGGCAAATGGCGAGATAAGAGACCTCGCCGAGGCTGGTGCACAACAGGGGATTCGGGCTTCACTGTGTATTTAATCACCGAAGGCTCTAGAAGCACGGCTCCCGGGTGACTCCGCTGGTCTGGGGTGCAGCCTGAGCTCTGCATTCTGGAGGGTTCCACGTGCTGCTTCTCAGAGGACCACACTTTAAGAACCCCTGGTGAAGTGAAGACCCAAGGACAGAGGCTAATGCTACCCAAGAATAAGCTCCCACAGCTGCTTTCTGCACACGTTTTGGCCGAGGCTCTGTTGATGCACATTTTGTCTGCCCTTGTCTCTGGACCTGGAGTGTACAGGTTCGGATGGATCACCATCCCTGGTTTGTGACCCACTGTCACCAGTGGTCTATGAATGACCCACTTATTCGTTTTTAATAACATAACAAGCACCAACTGAAACAAAAGCCAGGACCTTGAAAAGAACCTTCATCTGAACCCATCCATCCCACCTCCTGACTGGAGTTGGCCAGTTACGTCTTTCCCTCACCTTGCTTTTTGCAGTTTTATTACGTCTAGAAACTGTGGTACATTTATACAGTGGAATACTGAGTAACAGTCAAGAAAATGAACTCTGCCAACAAACAATAATATGGGTGAATCACAGCAATATAATATTAAGTAAAAAAAAAAAAAAAGGTAAAGCTTGCATTCAGGTGGTACTAGTTTATACCCGAAATATATACCTTTTAGGTTGCCTTAAAGTGGATGTACATTCTTAAATCTTTGTATTTTGGCCTCACCACTGAAGAAAATACATGTTTACAGGAAACGGTCAATGAGTAAAGAAAGGTACCCGGTCAGTTTTCACAGAGAGGATACGACCCTGCTGTGCCCTCCGGGGTTCCCTAAAACGCTCATCTTTCCACCCCAAACAGCACCCCCTGGCTTCCAGAAAACAGCTCTGAGGCGGAGAGTCTGAGAGGAGCAGGCGATCCACACACGAGGAAACAAAGAGCAAACATGCACATGGGGAACGTCAGCTTTGCTCACAACCAGAGAAAAGCAAATGCAAGCATTTGGGAGGCCGTCATTCTGTGTCCGCTAAATTAGCAAAAATGGAGAAAACAGAACCGCAGCGAACGCCGGGGGTAGCCCAGTGAAACTGACGTGTGCAGACAATGCGAGCAGCCGGGTGAAGCAAAAAAATTATTCCCAACAGCTGTACGGCGAGGCGGAGCCGTGCACCACGCACACGGCCCACCCAGACTCATCCCGCAGGAGAAATTCAATGGTAAGAACAGCCTCGAGGGCCCCCGACGATGCAGCGACTCAGAAAACCACAGCAGAGGCCCCACAGGGTGTCACGGAGCTGGGGCAAACTTCACTTTTGAGAAAATGTGCATATGCTATTTAACACGAGAAAAACAAAAGGGATGGTGCTTCTCATTAGCACCACGTGTGCAAGGGCTGCGGGGTCAAGTGCAAGCATGAACATGGTGCGCGCGTGTGGAGGAGGGCATGGGTGTCGTGTCCTCCCTCCTAGGATGACCACGGGGTGGGGCTGCAAACTGTGACCACTGGTTAGGGCCGGGCGCCTCCTACCTTGCGAGCTCTCGCAGCTTTCCTCGTCGCTGTTGTCCTGGCAGTTGTTCTGCCCGTCGCAGATGAAGCTCTTGTCGATGCAGAGCCCATTCTTACAGTGGTAGCGGGCGGTGGAGCAAAGCAGAGGGTTTGCTGCTGTGAAGGGAAGAGAGAGCCGATCACCAGGGAGCCAGCCCGTCCCATGGACACCCCCAAACCTCCAGCCAGCAGGGCGTCCTGCTCAGGAGGCAGTGAGCTCACCTCTGAAGACGGCCGACTCGATCAGAGCCCGTCCTGGGAGCCCGGACAGGCAGTGACCTGGGCAAGACAGGCCTCCCTCCACCCCGTTCCTAAAGCAACTTCACCCGAGCCACCATGCTAGTGTCCTGTAACCATGCCAACACAAGGCTGGTGCCCTGTAACTATGCCAACACAGCCAGAGGGCACTGCCTGGCCCCGGGTCAACCTCTAGGCAGTCCAGCAGCCTGAGGGGCCTGGGCCACATGTGAAAGTCCTGGTAGAGTTGCGAGTGGAATGCTTGGTAGGATGAGACACACAGAATAGCAAAGCCAGGTGGAGCTGAGTCGGGGGTCCAGGAACCCCTGCCACCCAGGGAGTGATGCCAGGATCTGGTCCAAGAGCTATGCCAGACCCTCCCGGCTCCCTCCCGGTCAGCATCTTAACTCCTCACGCAT
>NW_006285313.1:641667-643272 GCF_000327345.1 Myotis davidii
GACCCACTTGATCGGCCTGCGTGGCTCCCCAGGGAGGCGCCCTGTTGCAGGCACTTTCAGGGACCTCAAAAGAAATGACCGATAGGGTTCCTCCCTCAAAGACAAGGGTGGCAACTGGCCGGTGTGGGGGTCACCACAAAACTATTTAACGACATGCAAGCACATCTCCACAGAAAATCAGTATTTCTACAGCACGATTTGCCTCATTCCTTGAAGGGCAATTCCCACAAGGCTCTTCAGAGCTCTATTTTTAATCAACGAAGGAGCAAAGTAGAAACTCCTCCGATCCCAGCCCTGACAGTTATGAGCTGTGCAATCTCGGGCAAATTACATCCCGTCTCAAGCCTCGGCGCCTCGATCTGTGGGCAGGACCGGCTACCTGACTTTCAGGGCTCAGTGCAAGCTGGAAGACGTGGGCCAACTGTTGAAAACTTACTTAAAAATTCAAGAAGGCAAGTGCAGGGCGTAAAAGCCAGCGTGGTGCCCTTCCTTCTAAGGCAAGCACAGGCCCTGAAAGATGGTGCTGGTCACAGGCCCAGCAAGCTGGCCCGGCTGCTGACGGCACTAATGGGAGCATCACCTGAGATGACAGGTGAGGAAGTGTGCAGTGCAGTCTGACACCTGGCACAGCACAGGGAACAGTCCCCTAGGGCTGCCTGTGCCGGTTGCCCGGAGGGTGGCACTCTCTGAAGGAGCGAATTGGTGACGATGAAGCGGCTCATCCTGGAACTGAGGGATGCCCTGAGCCCACACCTGGATGACACGTGTGGGAAGAGCACCAGAGCGGGAGGCCGGGCACAGGCAGGAGAGTGCAATGGGGTCAGGCGCAAGGAGCTCGGGGTCTCTCGGGGGTGGGGGGCAGCTGCAAGATGGCAGCTGTCATCAGTCTTCCCGTGCCTCAGTGAGCCACCGGTAAGACAGACAGAGATCATGGCTGCAGGGACGGTGAGTTTCACAGGGTCCATACACTGGAAAGGCTGCAGGGTTACTCTTCATTCAACTCGGAAAGTTTGAAGTGAGAGGTCAGAGGACGGGGAGGTGGGGGGGAAGCCAGTGCTCTCAGTTCTGAAGAGGACGGGCCAGTGCAAAGTCCAACAAAAACAATCTGGCCCGGAAACGGGAGTTTTAAGTCTAAATCCCTGTGGGCCACAGAATGGTTCAACGTGATCGGGCTGGAACCAGGGTCTGACTTCAGCCAAAACCGAAACGGGGAAACCCAAAACCTCAAGTCACATTCGGTTTCTGTCCAAGGCAGCCCGCCAACCCCCCCCCTGCCCCACCACGGTGGCCTTCAGCCTCCCTGGGACCTTGCGGGTCACGTCTACACAGCCACAGCCTGGGGAACAATCAGCTCGCTCTAACGAACAGCCTCGGGAGGGCACTGAAATTGCTCCAAGACCGGCTGGTTGCAAGCCTCTGCTACTATCCTGGTGGGGAAGGCTGTTTTCGATCAACCTCAGGGACACTGTTGGGAACCACTTCCTTTTCTTCACCCTCAGACTCTCACAAAGACAGACGGTGCAAACCTTCCCAAGAAAAAGAGGTCGAGTGTGTGTGTGTGTGTGTGTGTGTGTGCGCTGGCGTCCAGCCCCAGCAGGTTCAGGG
>NW_006285313.1:643381-659347 GCF_000327345.1 Myotis davidii
AGCTGTGCAGATGTTTCTTCCCTGCAGTGACTGTATCAAGCAGCAAGGGTGGACCGGCTTCTGGCAAATTCCCCCATTTTTATTTTTTAAATGACAGCGTGTAAATCAGCAGCCACCTCTCAGATTAAGACTCGGAAGAAGACTTGTTTGTGACTTTGCCAACAGGTCAGTCCGAGGCTTAACCCTATATCGGCTCCCCACGTGTGTGTGCATATGCACATGCTACATACATGTGTACATATGTGTGCATGTGTATATAAAGATGACTTATATCTTCAAGATGAACTAAAGCTGACTAGACCTTAAGACACAGCTCTGGTAAGGAATCCAGGCTGAAGACCCAGTCACTGGGGGGTATTAACACATATAACTGAAAGGATCAGCAGCCAGGACACACAAAGAACTCTTGTCACTCCAGAGGAAAAAGGCAACTCAGTAGGGAAGTGGCGGGGGATATCATGAGCAGGCAACTCCCGCAACGGCAAACGGTCAACAACAACCTAAAAGAACGCTGACCTGTAATGAAGACCCACGTTAACCGCATCAACGTGCCCAGCTTAAGGGCTGAGAACTCCAGGCTGCCGGCAGGATGTGCGGGGAGAGGAAGTCTCACAGACGGCTGGTGGGAGTGCAAATTGGTGGGTCCACCTTGGAGGCCAATTTAGTGATATTCGGTCAAATTTAAGGTGCATGTGCCCATCCAGTTATACACTCTGCACAGAATTTTGAGCAAAAAAAAAGTGCTACTGAGCACTGTTTATAAAATATTAAAAAAATTAAAAATGGCACAAATGTCACTCATAGAAGAATAGCTACAATGTGCGATATTGCTACATCAGAATTCTACCGGCAGGGCTGGGCTCACTTTTTCTGTAAAGGGCCAGATAGCAAATATTTTAGACTTCGCTAACCCTTTGGTCTTTGTCTTAACTACTCATCTTTCCCATTGTAGTGCAAGGCAGCTACAGAAGATTCGTAAACAAAGAGCATGGCTGGGCTCCAATAAAACTTTATTTACAAAAACAGGCAGTAGGTCAAATTTGGTCCAGGGGCCATTGTTTGCCAACCCCTGCTCAACACTAGTGAAAAATGAATGAATCAGAGACAAGAAGCATGAATTTCATAAATGTCATAGTGAGGAAGAAAAGCAAGTTATGGATGAATATGTACAATGTTGTACCACCTGCATGAAGTGACCCATGCTACGTATGCGTGAAGAATGCTACTTACGATAAGTGGATAAAAAAATATGTACTGAAAGAATAAAAACCTGCACTGGAAGAAATAAAGCTAAATTCAGGCCGGTGGGTGCCCCAGGAGAGAAGGGTAGGATCTGAGAGGGAAATACTGCAGGCTTGTAATGATCTTATTATTCTAAACTCTAAGGCAAAAAAAGCAATGTGGTAATATGATTTTTTAATTGAGATATAATTGACAAAGAACATTATATTAGTTTCAGGTGTACAAGAGAATGATTTGATATTTGTATATACTGCAAACATATCACCTCAATAAGTCTAATTAACATCCATCACCATCCATAATTAAATTTTTGTGTCGATGTTACAAGTTCTTTTTTTGTTTGTTTGTTTTTTGTGATGAGGCCTTTTAAAATCTACACACTCCTGGCAACTTTCAAATATACAATCCAGTATGATGAACTATAGTTAATATAGTTGTAATGTTATCATAATGTAATGTCGTATGAATAATACGATACAGTGTTATTAACTACAGTTAATGTAGTTACGATAATAGAATAGCAACTATAGGTCATATCATTATTAAAGCTGGGTACGGGGAACCCAGAAATCCACTTAATTTTCCTTTTCCTTTTCACTACGTTTGAAAGTCTTCACTGAGAAGTTTTATGAGTCTAGTCTGGCAGACATGTTTTGGTGATCACTCCCTTTCTTTTTTTCTCCCCTTTTCCCCCCACACGATTCTCTTGGGCTCACAAACACCTGCTTTTGGTATCTTTCACGCTGAGGTGCCCGGTTGCTCAGGAGTTGCCAAGTTGCCCAGTTTATGCGCTTATAAACCACCACACCTGGACTCCTCCTTGCCAAGGGCTCCACATAAAACACCGCCCCCCAATGCAGGGAGAGAAACAGGCGACGGTGCTGGGGGAACGCTCCCCCAACCTTAGAAGGCCCGGAAAAGGGCCTCGGAACCATCGGAACACACATGGTCCATGCCCCCCTGGGAGCTCCGGGGAAGGGCCCTGGGGCCGCCCCTCCTTCAGGGTCTGCTGATTCTCTGTATGCGAATTCAAATGAGGTTTGTGTTCGGGTTTCCTGGGACACAGCAAATTAGAAGGGAAACTAGAAAAGCTATAAAAAATAAAAATAAAAAACACCTTAAGAATGCCACAAACAGAGCAGCCTAAGATAGTTTCGAAGAGACCAGAACGTTCTAAAAGGAGCCAGAGGCAACCCTGGATTACAGCCCAGTCTAAAAACAAACGCCCCTAAAAACAGCCCCACGCTTTCACCGGCTAAACACTGATGCAACACATCTCAGAGAAATAAATCCCTTTTAGCCCTGGTCCTCCAAGGCATACATGGTCAGTCACTGGGCAGACTCACTGACCGGGGCGGCCTATCTCCCCAATGCCCCGAGATGGCGCAAGTTCCACGACACTCCTTCCTGGGCCTCTGCAGCTATTGACCAGACTTCGCCCAGTTTCAGGGCCCCGTGCATGCATGGGACTGCAGTGGCCAACGCTGCAGGACCCAGGCTCAGGGCGGGCAGGCGTCAAGGCCAGAGGGCCCTGTGGTCCCTTGGAACCTGAAATAGTAATGGCTCAACGGGCTGCTCATAAACTGGCCAGGAAGCGCTTTGAACTTGAGGATGTTATGTCTTCGCAGCTTCTGTAATCTGAGTTTTCTTTGTCCTTGCTGAAGTGTACCCGCCACTGAAAAATGTATCGTTTTTCTCAGCTCACTAGGGAGAGGAACAATGTGTTTTACAGTATTTATTTCAACGGGGATGAGGAAAACTGTCTGCAGAGTCAATTTCAAAAACTCAACTGTGGACTTACAAGCTCCTCTGTTATGACCACAACAAACGCAGGGACTAGGGATGGCTTCCTGGCCCATGAGCTCTGCAGAGAGAACTTGCCTCCCCGCAGGGGGCGGGCGGGCCTACTTACGGTTGGCTCCGTGGTTAATTGGATTGGTGGCATTTAATTCAACCACATCTGAAGGGCCAAAGGCCCACTGCCATAGCCCAAAACCAACTGGCCAGCTTCAGGGCAGGAAATGAAGCAATCTGGCTCCAGTAGGACCCAGGGAAGGTCGCCCTTAATCCACTTAAAGTCTGTGAAGTCGGTCCCTCTTCCACCTCAAAGGCTTCTTGACAACATTCATCAACGAGAGAGTTCTTGTCACCAGGCCTCACGCTTCCCATCTGCTCCCCATCCCACAGTGGTTACCCCTCACTTCCTCTACCTGCATCCCAGCCTCAGGGGGCTGTTGTCTTCCCAGCGCCATCTCCCTGGAAACCAGCAACTGGGGGACATGGAGCCGCCCCATTCACAAGCAAAAGATATTCAACAGACATCAACACCAAGATAAGACAGATGTTGAAATTATGCAATGAAGACTTTAAAGCAGCTATTTTACAAATACTCAAACAAGCAATGACAAACACTCTTGAAACAAATAGACCGCAGCAAGTCTCGGCAAAAAGCAGAAGCTAGAAAGAAGAACGGAGAGGAGATTTTAGAACATAATGTAGTAACCAAAATAATAAAGAACCACACTATCTGGGCTTGAAAGCAAAAAGTAAACTTGACAAAAGATAGGAGTTATCCAATCCAAACAATAAAAAGACAAAAGCACTGATTTAAAAAAATGAGCAGAGCCTCAGGGGCCTCTGGGACAGTCACAAAAGGACTAAAGTTGTGTTGCCAGAATCCCACAAGAAAAGGAGAAAGAGTGCAGTACTTAAAAAAAAAAATTTGAAGAAATAATAGCTAAAAATGTACTAAGTATGGAAAAAGACAAAAATCTTCCAATTCAAATAGAACCCTCAACAGATGAACTCGAAAGAAATCCACATACCCAGACACGCTATAATCTAACTGCTGGAACTAAAGAAAAAATATCTTCAAAGCAGCCGGAGAAAAAATGATATATTCTCTATGGAGAAACTATCGGAATGACGGCAAACTTCTCACTGGAAACCGTAGACGCCAGAGGAAGTGGCACCACGTTTTTAAAATGCTTAAAGAAAAGAAACGAACTGTCAACCCAGAATTCTATATGCAGTAAAAATATCCTCGAGCAATGACGGCGAAATAAAGACATTCCCGGATGAAGGAAAATGAAGAGAACCGGGTGCCAGCAGTCCTGCTTTAAAAGAATTGCTGCGGGAAGTTCTTCAGACAGAAAGGAAATAATACCAGCAGGAGACTTGCAACATCAGGAATGAAGGAACAGCAACCAAAATAGTAGCTATCTCGGTAACTATTCTTGCCCTGACAGTTTTTTTTTTTTTTTGCCTCTGGAGCACTTTAAAATGTATTTGAACGTTCAAAGCAAACATCAAAACCCTGTCTTTGAGAGTTTTTAATGTAGATGCACTGAAGACAACTATAACATAAAGCAGCCGTTTTCAACCGGTGTGCCACAAGAATTTTTAAAACATGCAATCCCTGACAGTCCGTCAAGGGCACAAACCTTTTCCCCTTAGACTGTCAAATAGGAAACTGACAACAGCCAACACAACCATAGCCATCCGGTGTGAATGACTCAAAATTATACCTATTTTTTTTTGTCAGATTGGCAAAAGATATAATCTAGTTTGGGGAGTGCCGCAGAATTTTAGTGATTAGCTTGTATGTGCCGTGAGATGAAAAAGGTTGGAAATCACTGGCAGGTGGATCTATAGAGTGATGGGTTCTCCACTCCACCGGAAGTGGTACCATATTGATTCACAGCCGTCTGTGGGGAGATTGACTGCGGGTTTCAGTGGTTTCCAGCCTTGTCCATCGATTGCAAAGCCCTACATCAATTTTTCACCTCAAGGTTTCGTGGCCATTGGTGACCCCATTCTTAATTAGTGGTTACAAAATTGAGAGGCCCTCACTCACTCATTCTTCTATTACAGTTGTTATTCTTCAATTAAAAGAAAACTTTCCAAGTCAGGTATTTAATTTCTCAGAAGTGCAAATCATATGGGAAAGGGAGGGTAAGAGCTTGAGTCTTTCCTTTTATTTACCAGTTTTCAAAAGAGTGAGTGAGAATCCGTATTTTTAAATGGTAGATAAGCCAAAGGAAAATGCTGGCTTAATTTGGAATGGATATAATTGACTCACTTCGATAATTAAAGACCAATATCCACATATTTAAATCACACGGAGTCTTTAGCCATGGCAGGGAGTATGTAACATGGCAGTCATTTAGAATGTACCTTCTATAATGTGTCCCATTTGCTTTTAATCACCGTTGGATAACTCTCTAGTATAGACCTATGAATATATAGGGTGTCCCCCCAAATGTATACACACACTTTGAAGAATTATAAAGGCAGTGTTTATTAAAATACATTTCATTTTCAAAATTGAGCTCTCGGCTGTTAAAGTGTGTATACATTTTTTGGGACACCCTGTAGATACAACATATCTAGAATTCTCCCCTGAGATTATAAGATCCCCATAGCAGGAAGCAGAGATCGAGCTCAGACACACGAAATGAACTATAACAGAAGCATGTCTTTTCCATGAAGATGGAGCTGAAATTGAAGGAGGAAGCCCCTGCCCTCCCAAAGCCGAAGCAAAGGCTTGGAAGGCAACGAAAGCAGTGCGGAAAGGCGTCCACAGTCACAAAAGAACCAACAAGATCCGCCCATCACCCAGCTTCTGAGGGCCCAAGACACTGTGTCCAAATATCCTCAGAAGAGCACCCCAGGAGCAACAAGCCTGCCCACTGTGCCATCGTCAACTTCTCCCTGACCACCGCGTCCACCATGGAGAAGAGAGAAGACAATCATACACTTGAGTTCCCTGTGGGTGTCAAGGCCAAGGAGCACCAGATCCAACAGGCTGTGAGGAAGCTCTATGACACTGAGGTGACCAAGGTCAGCACCCTCATCGGGCCGGATGGAGAGAAGGGGCATATGTTCCCCCGGCTCCCCACTAGGATGTGTTGCATGTTGCCAACAAAACCGGCATGATCTAAACTGAGTCCAGCTGGCTAATTCTAAATATAAAAATGTTTACAGTGTTAAAAAAAAAGAAAGAATGTCCTTGGACATCCGAAGCCAAAGATGAAATCCTAGTAATTAAGGTCTTCCCCTTAATCTCTCATAGTTTTAAGTCAATATACATTTTTTGGGGGGTTTTGTTTCTGGTTTTGAAAATATATTTTTATTGATTTCAAAAAGGAAGGGAGATGACGAGAGAGAATCATCAATGATGAGAATCATTGATCAGCTGCCTCTTGCACACCACTGCTGGAGATTGAGCCCGCAACCCGGGCATGCGCCCTAACTGGGAATCGAACCCTGACCTCCTGATTCATGGGTTGATGCTCAACCACTGAGCAACACCAGCTGGGCTCACTCTGTTTTTATAAGCAATTATCATGTGCCAGCCACTGCACTAAGCACTTTTCAGATATTATCTCATCTAATTCTCACAACAGCCCCAGGAGCAGGCTCTCAGCACTGCTTCTGCAGACAAGGAAACCCCGGTGCAAAGAGATTATGGAGCTTGCCCACCTCCTGCCTAATTAGGGCAAACACAAACCAGGCCAGACACGCCAGCTCAACCTCACCTGCTCAGCCAGCCACACCCTGTTAGCGGGAAGGTGGGTTTCGGCCACTGCACTAACCATTTAGTAATCGAGTGGCTGGGCTGTATTTCTGCCATCTGAGACCCAGAAGGTGAAATAAGGCAACAGGAGAAGGCACAGGAGAGAGAGTTATGAGCCCCCTCTGTCCCTGCTGTGAGGGTAGAGCCATGACAGCTCCCTGGAAAGACATAAATAACACAGGAGACAGCCACCCCCTCTTCAGGGACTTAAAATAGAACCGATGGGATGAGGAAAAATCAATTTATCCAGTCACTGAAGTCGCTGAAACTTACATTTTGAAAAAATTGATAACAGGAGAGAATGGTCACAGGAAAGAGGACATCTCAATTAAACATGTAAGAGAAGACAGAGCGAGATGGAGGGGGCGGGGGAGAGAAAGGACCGGCATGAAATAGCCCAAATATTAATAGTGTTTCATTCTGGGCAGTTTCGTTTCCCTCTTTATACTTTCCTATATTTTGTAAATTCTTTTAATAGTCAGAAGAAAAAATGTTACTAAAATATGCAGACACAGAAAATAAATGGGTAAATTTGTCCAGAGCAGATACAGCGACCAGGACTCCAGTAGTCTAACACATGAGGGGAAAGCAAAGAAGAAACAGTGAGCAGCCACCTGCATGGCCAGCAGCAGGCACAAAGCAACCGGCTAGGAGAGATGGGACAGTATGGGGCGGGGAAGGCACGCTGGAGGGTCACTGAGGCCGCTGTGTGTGAAGTGGTTCTGGACACAGAGATGCTGCAAGGAAGGGGCTGCATGTATCCAGGCCGAGGAGGAGTATGACGCCTAACACAGAGAGTGCTTAGAGGCAAGTGCTTAGAGGGGTAGAGAGAACAAGGGGGGTGGTGGTGTCTGTGTCCATACTGAGAAATAGTATACAGCAGGTAAAAGGAATCAGGGTGGTCACAAATAAAAAAAACTCTAGCTTTCTATACTATTTGAATGTTTTCCAAAACATATCCTTCTAGTATGTGTATAATTAATACAGAAACATATTTCTTTTTAAAAAATATTTTTTTTATTGATTTCAGAGAGGAAGGGAGAGGGAGAGAGATAGAAACATCAATGACGACAGAGAATCATTGATTGGCTGCCTCCTGCACGCCCCCTACTGGGGATCAAGCCTGCAGCCCCGGCATGTGCCCTTGGCTGGGAAACCAACCGTGACCTCCTGGTTCCTAGGTCAATGCTCAACCACGGAGTCACGCCAGCCAGGCTAGAAACATCTTTTTTTGAAAAGAATTCAAAGAAAGAAGGAACGCAAGCGCACAGGCCTGGGATGTCGAGTGGGAGAGTCACTCAGAGGACAGTCTGAATGAGCCTGGAACTGGCTCAGCCACCTGTGCACTGCGTGACCCTGGATGAGTTTGTTTCCCTCTCTGCACCTCAGATGCCTGACCTGCTCACAGGGATCACACACGTGCATTTGCACCGCTATTGTCAGCACTGAAAACAAAGTACAGCAAGGCCCCGTGCACTCAGGAGAGCCCTGATGAATGGCAGCTGAGCACCTACACAAGCCGGAAGCGGTAAAGAACAGAGTCTGGGGCTCAGCAGAGAACGCCGGAGCCTGTGGCGGAGGAAGCCAGCACTGAGAATGGCCAGCACGGAGGAGGGGGGCGGCTGGAGTGAACACGGGACCACTTACTGCAGTTCTCTTCATCGCTGCCGTCGGGACAGTCCTCGAACCCGTTACACCGGAAGCGGCCGATGATGCAGTGGATGCCGCTGGCACAGGGGAAGAAGGTCGGGCCGCATTTCGACTTGACCTTGGCTGCGGGAGGACACAGGACAAACAGCAAGACGTCAGGAGGTTACGCTTTCCGACACGGCACACCCACCCCGCTGACCCTGTGCATTTACCTGGAAGCCTCCAGAAGGTACTTACCACCACCACCACCTCTCCCCCCCGACACCCGTCTGATTGGAAGCCCACAGGCATCACCCTCTGGGAAGGGAGCGGCTGCTCCCGCTGCTCCCCAAGTCCCAGGGAGCCGACAGCACCTGCAGCAGCAGGGCTCACTCAACATGTGCCGCCCAGGAAGCAATGGGTGAGTAGATGGATGATGGATGGAACGTGTTCCCAAGGTGCTAATGAGCCATTCCAGACTCATCGCCTGGCTGTCGCAGTAATTCCCTACATTCACTGAGCGCTTCTGACACTAGACGGAGCGGCCAGCGCTCCACAGAGATCATATCTTTTAATCCACCCAGCAGCCACCGATGGGGTGGTGCGAGGAAGGGGTTCACTCAACAGGCCCGAGGCTGCTATCCTCAGAAAGGCTGGCTGGCAAGCATGGCCCTTGCTTGGCTGGCATCTGGGAACCTGGCTTTTGGTAGGGCTCTCTCCATTCTCATAACAGTGGCTCGCTGCACCCAGATATGCAATCAGCGCAGTGTATGCGGAACACCTGCTTTTATTCTGAGAGTTTGGGAGAGGGTGTCTGTGTGACCAGCTCCCAGTAAAAACCCTGGGCACCGAGTCTCTAACAAGCTTCCCCAATAGAAAATGTTACACACATTGTCACGACTTGTCACTGCATCCTGCGTGATGCCCCTGGGAGGGAAAGCCCGGAAGTCTGAACTTGGCTTCCTCTGGCCCTCACTCCATTCACCTCTCTCCTGTGCTGTAACAAATGAGAGGCTGAGTTCTATGACTCCACCCAGCACATCGCTGAGCCGCGGGGCCGTCTCGGGGACCCAGGACAAAGATGGGTCTGGTTCTCATCCCCACATCCCAGGTGTGCTCGGAGAGGTGACGTGACTTGCCCAAGGTCACGCAGCTAGAAACCCTGGCCCTGGCATGAAGGCCGGGCACTCAGACGTGGAAGCCACGCTCCCGGACAGCTCGATCGTGTTGCCCCCCTGCCAGAGACTGTCACTTGTCGAAACAGAAGCCAGACTCCTGCTCAAAGAAATTCTTCTTCCCCTTCTGCCGCACAAACAGTTTTAAGAGAAGCTGCTGTGGCTTGGGCTTGACTGAGTGTCCCGCTAACCACCCGGCCCTGTGGTGTAATGTGCTTTCCCGTTAACGGCGCTGGCTGCTCGGCCCGGCGATTGACAAGGTGTGAGGTGGGATCTATTACTGCATCCCAGGTAGCTGATCCCACCGAGCATCCCTCTCGTCGCCTGTCTTAGAGGCAGGAGTCATGATCCTCAAAAAGGAAGGGCCGTTTCTTTGGAACAAACAGGCAATAAACTGCGTTCATGTTCCTGCCATCAGCTGCATGCCACTGTGAGCAGCAGCTGATCCACAATCAAAAGGGTTTGCAGGCCTGGGACATGGCTCCGTGGTCCCCTGGAACTGCTGTCAGTGCTGGTGTGCCCTCCACAAAGCACAAACTTGGGACAGAGTTCAAATTGTGGCTCCACTTTTAATGGCCTGGGGCACGTTTCTAAATATCACCGAGCCTCCCTTTCCTCAATAAACTGCAGCTAACAACTACCTCACAGGGCTCTAGGAAGGAGTCAATGAGATCTATACTAATAAAAGGGTAATATGCTAATTAGACTGGACATCTGCCGGACATCCTTCTGGACAAAGCCACAGTGGCGGGGGCCGAGGCAGAGGCAGTTAGGGGCCATCAGGCCTGCAGGAAAGAGCAGTTAGGGATGATCAGGCAGGCAGGTGAACGGTTAGAAGCCAGCGGTCCCGGATTGTGAGAGGGATGTCCAACTGCCAGTTTAGACCCAATCTCTGTGGGATCAGACCTAAACTGGCAGTCGGACATCCCCTGAGGGGTCCTGGATTGGAGAGGGTGCAGGCCAGGCTGAGGAACACCCCCGTCCTCACCCCGTGCACAAATTTCGTGCACCAGGCCTCTAGTAATGTATATAAAATGCTTAGCACAGAACAGTGATGGCGAACCTATGACACGCATGTCAGAGGTGACACACGAACTCATCTTTTGGTTGATTTTTCTTTGTTAAATGGCATTTAAATATATAAAATAAATATCAAAATATAAATCTTTGTTTTACTATGGTTGCAAATATCAAAAAATTTCTATATGTGACACGGCACCAGAGTTAAGTTAGGGTTTTTCAAAATGCTGACACGCCGAGCTCAAAAGGTTCGCCATCAGAGCATGGCACACAGTAGATGCTCAACTAATGATAATGCTTATGCTATTTATCACCAATCAACATCATCATCAGTAGGCTTACCGAATTCTAAAACTGACATCTGGGCTGTTGGATAACTCTTTTTTTCTGATTATCACCGTTAACAAAGCTCCTTACGACAACTCTCTATGAACTGACATGAAGTGATTGCCCGGAGATATCAGTAAGTGCAAAAGCAACGTGTGAAAGAACTCCTACAGTACTTTCACCTTCCACATAGCAAGAGAAGGCGATATAAGAAAATATATGTGTACTGCCTCATCTGTGAGAAAGAAACACAGGAAGGATAAACCAGAAACTAAACCAGGATGGGGGTGGTTACCTACAGAGGTGTGTGGGAAGGATGGGAGATGGGGATGGAACGAGCTGCAGGGACAAGAGGGATGCACATTCCTCTGAGTCTATCTGTACAACTCCGACTCTCAGAACCAAGGTAGTATCTCACATACCCTAAAAGTAAACAATTAAAATCAACCATGATTGTGTGTGTGTGTGTGTGTGTGTGTGCCTATGCAATATAAACAGCAACAAATGCTCAACTATATTACAGGTGAATAACAACATCACACTGAAAGGGGTGAGGAAGAAAAGAACTTGCCTAAGTAACTACGGAATCATTATTCTGACAGAACACTAAGGCTAACGAGAAAAAGAATTGTACACAAATAGGGTATTCCGGTTCTATCTGCTTGTCACAGGGTATGGGTGAGCAATTCTGAAAGGAGCTTTTGTGTGTACTAGGTGGAACAAATACAGCAAGAGCAAGGTTTTTCTACTATCAGAGCGAGATGTTACAGATGAGGCGTGGGAAGGCCGAAATGAGCCCTGAGGCTTCGGACTGGATTTGAAGGCATCAGAATGAACTCAAGGTTTGGATACATAGATGATAGAAAGATAGATAGATAGATAGATCTATTGATAGATGATAGATAGATAGATAGGTGACAGATATGGAAGGAAGGGAGGGAGGAAGGCCTCCTGGCTTCCCTCTTGAGCCCATGAGGCATAATTCTACCCTAGGACCTTTGCACCTGCTGTTCCCTCTGTCTGAGATGCCTTTCTCCCAGGAGTTGTCATGGCTCACTCCTCTGTTTATTTAGGTCTCTTTAACCACTGTACTGTCTACAGGAGAAACCCCACCTTCCACCCACAGTCACTCTAGCCCTTATTCTGCTTTCCTTTCTTCATAGCAAAATGTCACGGATTTTGTGTTGGGCTGTTTGGCTATGAACATACACTCACTGGAATACTTGCATTCGCTACTTTTGAAGGAGCTGCACTGTACAGTGCCTGCATTTGGATGTCTAATAAATACTTGCTGAACAAACAAATGAACCCGTTAAAGGAGAGAATGGGTTTGGGTGATGATAGTCAGCATTTACAGAATGCTCAGTACGGGCTGAGCATTGCGCTCCATATTTTACAGACATCATCTCTTTGACTCCTCACAAAGCCCATTTTACAGATAAGAAAACTGAGGTCCAGAAGTGAAGTGGCTTGAACCTGCTAATAAACAGAGTCAAAGCTCAAACCCTGCTCTTGCCTCATCAGCCTCCTTATAGATTTCTTAAGGCCCAGCCCAGCTCCAAAGGACTAGACTCTATAAGATAAAGAGAGAAAAGAGAGTGAGAATATGAGTAATTATAAATGAATGAGCTACCATTCAATTAACCAGCTCTTTGGCCCTGGCCCTGCAACGTCTTCGGGAATCAGTCACGAGACTTCCTGCCTTAGTGGGGATGCTCAGAGGCTGTCTCTGTCGGAGGGAGCCTGTCCCGTTTTGACTTACATCTGGGCCATCAGACGCCGGCTAAGGCAACCTCCGTGGCGGATCACGGGCGGCCAGCCGAGCGTCTGGCAGAGGCTCAGAGAAGCCCATGGCTGACAGCAGCTGTCGGCTGCTCCCTGCCTGCATGACCCGCTGTGGGGCCCAGGGGGGCCTGAACCAAGTCTGTCCCCCACTTCCACGGAGGGGAGATTTCAGCCCAGACCTCAGCAGCCCTGGCAGAAGGTGGAAGGAGGACTCTGTGTCTAAAATCGCACTGACAGAGGCAGAAGGGGTGACTCCATTCCACTGAGTACGTATTTAAATCCTTCACTTTGCAAGGAGCTGCTCAATGAACTTCCCAGCCAGTCAGGAGACAGGGTTATCCTGGGGTTGGTTCATTCCTGATCGGAGTCCCCCCTCCTCAGAGCCCGGCTGTTACAGCTCTGAATTTCACAGATCAGTAAAATAAAAATAAAAAGGTTTCACTAGACGGGAGTGGACAAAGGACTATTTTCATTTGATCAGCAAGGACATAAACAAACACATGAGCAATCCCTGCTGTTCGCCTTAAATGAAAGGCTGCTTTAGCACCCGCAGTGCAGGAAGACATGGTCCTTGGATGGGTGTTTGGGGGTCATGCCAGAACTAGGGGGGACCAGGAGACATGCCAGCGCTGCCAGGGTGTGATGCCCTCAGATCCAAGGCCTGACCTTCACCTGCCAACATCTGGAGCACAGCAGGCCATCCACACAGGCTCATTCAAAAGCGAATTCTCACATTTCACAGATGGGGAAAACTGAGGCCCGAGGAGGCAACTGGGGACTTACCCGAAGCCACATGGCCATTCAGGGTCAGACTGCTCTAGAACTCAGGCCTCATGCTCTGAGTCTACACCGTGCTTTAGGCCGGGAGCTGGAGGGCCACACCCTGCCCGGGCCCACACCGGGGATCACATTCAGCAGAGGCCCCAAGAGCCCCGGACAGAAACGCTCCTCACCAGGTATCGTACCTGTGGCTACCGATCTGCTCAGAGGGGCTCGGGGCTGCCCGCTGGCCCCGGATGACGGGCGCTGCAGTGCGGGCCTGCTCTCTACAGCTGCTACTCAGACGCCCCCTCCCCACGTGGGCATCATGCAGAAACGCTGGACAGAGGCTGCCATGCCAGAGCCTCTCTGTTCAGCCAGAAACAGCCACGCACTCAGCTCATCAGACCTGCAGCCTCTCCCAGGCCATGGCAACAGCCCCAGCCACAGACCCCTCTGCAGGGCCTCCCCTCGGGGCCTCTGTGGTTGGCCAACTCCCGCCCTGCGCCAGGACGCTGCCAGCCTGTGCCCGAGGCGGCCCTGGAACCAGCAGCAGGAGCCTTAGGCTCTTGTGCATAATTACCATCCTTGCTTTGTCAACTCAAGGCATTGCTCACTGTGAAAAATTCAAACAATAGAAAAACATACAGCAGCAAATTTAAAAATTACCCCAAACTGCCACCACCCGGGGAAACCCACTGTGGCCATTTTGGTTAACACGCTCCCGAGGCACAGCCTTGCTTTTGCAGACGGGGGACCTTGTTCAGATGCAGTGAGTCTGGAGGGGAGCCTGGGATCCCGCATCCCTAACACGCTCCCAGGCGACGTGGATGCTGCTGGCTCCAAGCCCGTCACTAGCGAAGGACCACTGTCTTACTCGTTGCTCTACCTCCCCGACCCAGAACAGCGCCTGGCACATATGTTACTCAATAACTAAGGACCGAATTAATACACAGAAATCAGAGGGCACCTGGTTAAATGCACCATGAAATATTACACTATTCAGAGCCCTGCTTTTGTCACCTACTGTGCTGTGACCTGCTTTTCTATTGGTCACTACAGATCCACACCATCACTTTGGATGGCTACTTGTGTACCCACAAGTCCCATTACTGGTGGGTATTTGGGGTGTTTTCAATAAACGGAGCATATCTAGACGCATGTATTATGTCCCCCACTCTTTAAGGCCTAACTGCTAGGTCAAAGGATATACAGATTTCACGTTTTGGCATCCTTTCGACTATCGACTGCCTCCTGCCTGAAGAACTGGTACTGTCTTCTGGCCAACAAAGGCTCGGGGAAGCCTCCAGCCCCGGACTGTCCGGGAGGGTGACCCTCCCCTGCTGGCGACGATCTTCCTAGAAGCGCGCGGGCTGAGAACACCCCGTGGTTCCCCTGCGTTTACGTGACGTTGGCCCCTCACTGCAGCCGGTGCTCATTGCTCTCCATCCATCTCTGTCTCTCTCCATTTTAACATCTGTGTATTTCATTACTTTGCAGAGTGGCGGACATTCCTATCCGGTCAAGGAAACCATGACTCTTCTTTTATCTTTTTAAATGTGCACCGGGGACGGGCATCCATCTTGCTGGAATTGATTTCCCCGGGTTACACTCATCACGGGCTCCTACAAAGTGTCCTCCTTCCAGGAGCCGCTCCTGGGGCTGACTTTCCCAAGCCCGCACTGCCCTCCGTCTAAGGCTCTGGCAGAGGGCGGGCTCTCCCGCCAAGGACTGTCCCCTCGGCCACACTTCCCCAGCATTTCCTGTCCTACACGGCAGTGTCACGTGAAGAAGGGGGTCGAGCGCCTCCTGCAGCCGAATCTCCAGGGATGTTCGTGAAAGTGTAAGTCCCGGGGCCTCTCCCAGCGGACCCTGCATTTTTAGGGATCACCCAGCGGATTCTGATGAGCACTAACGTGTGGACACACTACTCACATTCTGCCTGTCTATGTCCAGGGAGCAAATGACCCCATCCGTCTTTTCCCTGAGGATGCCATGGCACTAACCAGGGCCACTCCAAGAATTCTGGCTGCAAGGCCCATGTGGGGCATACTTTGATCAGCACCCCCAGAGTGTGTCGTTACGTGAGAAGACCACCCACCCACAAGGAAACCACAGGCCTCATTATAATGTTTCCCCATTTTTTTTAATTTAAATATATTTTATTGATTTTTACAGAGAGGAAGGGAGAGAGATAGAGAGTTAGAAACATTGGAGAGAGAGAAACATCAATCAGCTGCCTCCTGCACACACCCTACTGGGGATGTGCCCGCAACCAAGGTACATGCCCTTGACCGGAATCAAACCTGGGACCCTTCAGTCCGCAGGCCGACGCTCTATCCACTGAACCAAACCGGTGTGGATAGAGCGTAGGCCTGTGGACTGAAGGGTCCCAGGTTCGATTCCGGTCAAGGGCATGTACCTGGGTTGCAGATGGGGAAGTGGCCTGGA
>NW_006285313.1:659376-669183 GCF_000327345.1 Myotis davidii
AGATCATGTAATGCTTTAAAAGTATTGTGTCCCTGCTTTGAAGAAAAGTGAAATATATGTTGTCTAGGCCACACCACTTTTTCCCATTTAGAGTCTGGAGGATGAAGAAAACAAGTTTCTAGCCTCATGTTTTTATTTCAGTTCAGATGATGGCAATATCCAACATGGTGCTGAAACCGGTTAGGCCCCATTTCTTTTTAAAATATATATATTTTTAATGATTTCAGAGAGAGGAAGGGAGAAGGAGAGAAACATTCATGATGAGAGAGAATCATTGATTGGCTGCCTCCTGCACGCCCCCTACTGAGGAACCCAGGCTTGTGCCCTGATCAGGAATCAAATCCTGACCTCCTGGCCCACGGGTCAATGGTCAACCACGAAGACACACCAGCCAGGCAAATGTTTCCCCATTTCAGCAGTTCTCTCTCTTTCCACATTCATGAGCAACATACAGAATCATTTTGCTTTACACAAAAAGCTGTAGCCTCCTATTCAAACAGTTGCTGTCCTGGCAAAAAGGCCCTTTGAGAACGTAAAAAACTCTTACCCGGTTCTGTCCACTTTTTAAGGATTAACACTTCACCTGTGCACAACACAAAAATAGGGTCAGACACCAAAAATGTTGTACTGCCCCCTCTTGGCCAATAACAAAATATCCCCCAGCATCCTACTATGATCAGCCAATCCTTTGTGTGGCCCTTGAACAGCACTCCCTAACCCACAGGGTAGGACAGACAGGTCAATGAACCTCTGCATGCAGTGCCGGGAGTGCTCTCATGGGGGAGCTAGAGGACACCCAATCTCAACCTGAGGCTGAGGTCAGAAAATGATGCTCAGAGGAAACCTGGCCTCAGTGGAGACACACACACCGAAGGAGGAAACCAATGTGTTGCTTAGCCAATCAGAGGCCTTCCTCATTTAGTTATTCATTCCATTCGACTATAATTAATTCACAAACTGTGTCATACCAGCAAAGAATAAGGATACACCGGCGATGGCTTCACCACAGATGAAGTTTAGTGCTAGTGGGACTGTGGAGTGAAGGCTGTTCCAAGCAGGGGAACAGCATGTGCAAAGCCAGAGGCAGGGATGATGTGGCAATGGGAGAACTGAAAGGGGGCCAGTATGAATTTGCTTCTCATACCAGTAAACGTACCCGGTATCTTTTCTTTAATTAAACATTAAAGTAAAAACCCTATTTCTCAGAAGAAATGTGCTACAAGCTACTTGCAATTCAGCTCACACTAAAGATGTGAGAATTATAAGTACTGCACTAAAGTATAAATTAGAAAACAAATCAAATTACAAAAGTCACATAATTTGAATGAACATGCACACAATCCCCAATGTGATAGCCCACATGTGGCCGTCACTGACTAAAACCATCGCAAAAAGTAATGGATTGGTAATTCCTAGTATATTCAGTCAACTGGTTCATTTTGTAAAAAGTCAAACTGTGATTCCTTTTAAAAGTAAAAGATGACTTCATGTTGGGAGCAAAAAAAGACTTTATAAAAAGTAAGACTTCTAAAAAGCAGTATGCCCATATTTTCTAAAGGAGGGAAAAAAACCCAGGTCTTCCATTTTGGTCCCAAATAAATGACAAAAAGCCAGCAGGTAAAATCCACACCTGGAATTGAAGCCTTTCCCAGTTCGTTATTGCTCAATCAAAAAAGCCCTTTGCTTGTCCCAGCAATACACTCTGCGTGACTGCTGGCGTGGGCTCCAAGTTTTATTGCTCAGAGATCACAATGTGTTATTTGTTCCTAAAATGCCATATTGGCTTTCAGAGATACACACCGGGGAGTGGAGAAAGCGAAGGACCACAGGCTAACTGGACTATCAACACAGAAAAGAAGATGTCGAGTTGGAACAGCTTTGCCAAAAGATTCTCAGACAGAAATTCTCTCAACATTTCCTCTTTTACAACTAGAATAGGAGGCCTACGGCTTTGGCGGCTAAGAGGTCAGAAGGGCTTAGGGCTCCCAGGCATCTGGCTGTTTACCTTGGTTCTGCCACGAAATAGCTGAGACCTTGGACAAGTCACTTAACCTCCTTGGCCTCGGTGTCCCCATCTGGAAAGGAGGCACGAAGATAGCACAGACCTCATCAGTGGCTGGGAAAAAATATGGGGTTCTGCATGCAGAGAAAACAGCATACGCTTGATACGTAGCAGGGAATGGATAATATCCTCCCCTCCCACAAAATGTGGTTTGTGCTCCTTCAAACTACTCTTCTCCATGTTTATGGGCGCCCTGAGAAAATGGGGCGGGACCAGGGTAATGTTCAGACAGTCTACAGCCTTACTCATTCAGTTCTTCGTCAGTTCATGTTAATTCTCAGACGCTTTAGCCACACATAGGACCACATGTGGGGGTTTGCAAAGAGAATGTAACATACAAAGATAACTTCTGCTAGCAAGAAGTCCCTAGCTAAGGAACACCCCGGTCAAGAAGAAAAGAAAAGGAAAAAAAAAAGAGATAATAAACAGATTATTGCAAGGAGATGTGATGAGTGTGATATGAGCTGCATACACATTTGCCTTTCAACCCTGTGTTACAGTAGTTAAGACCGTAGGGTCACATGTCAGCCTGCCTGGGTTCAAATCCTGGTTCCTTCACTTATTGGCTATGGTTTGTGGTAAGCTGCTTTACCTCTGGGTGCCTCATTTTCCTCATCAGAAAAGGGCAATATTAACAGCACCCACATGATTGAATTGCTGTGGGGATTAAAACAGACAACATAAAAATTGCTTAGTGTTTCTCTGGAACACAGTATTAGCTATGATCATTGATACTGTACTAGCTATTGTTATATGTATTAAATATAAGCTATTATTTGATATTACGCTATAAAATATAGTAGTAGGTAATAGAGTTCTATAGTATTACACAGTATTATTACATAGTACTAGCTATTATTATGGCTGTTATCATTTATTACTATTATTTTCAAAAGGTTTGTACCCATCAGTGGATGCTCAATGGATCTGTGGGGGATGGCCAGAAACTAAAAAAAAACCAAAAAAGTGTGATGCTCAGCCTGGGGGACCAGGGAGCACAGCACAAGGGGTGCTATTTCAGCTGGGTATGAAAGATGATGAAAAAGGACCAGGAAGGACATTCTAGGCAAATGAGGGACGTGAACCAAAGCTGAGCTGTGGGAAGGTCTGGGAGAAGTTAGGGCGTCTGGGAGGCAGACGTGTGGCAGGAGGGGAGGCTGCCAGAGAGGCAGGCAGGGGCTTGGACACTTACCGTGGGAGCCAGCAGACATCTTTATAAAGGAAAGAGATGTGTCCGATGTGGGTTTTTTATTACGAAGAAAATTTTTATGGACTGACAATGATATTATGAGGCTCTGTAAGTCAAAGAACTCTTTTCCTCACTCCCCCAAAGCCCCCAGGGAACCAAAGGGAGCCAAGTCCGTGATGGTCGCTGGGCTTTTAGGGGAAAAGGCACTATAAACAATAAGGGACTTCAGTGGTCCTGCCACTGCCCTTGAAACTAATTTTATTATTAAAAATGATAGGAAAACAGCAAAACAAGTTAGCAAATTTGGGATCAGAAAATTATCTTATGATCTAAAAGGTTATTTCTTTTTAGGTTATGTATTCTGGCTATTTATAATTCACACATATATGTGATTGACTGTGTGTTTGTGTGTGTATGAAAATTCCAGAGAATCTATAAGCAGGAAACCCAGACATTCCCAACCGATTCTTCAATAGACAAATCTTGGGAGGAAACAACAGCTCTGAAAAGATAATAAATACATGTGGGTCAGATAACTTAGCCTCGGGAGGCTCTTTGTTGCTTGGAGGGAAAACTTCCTGACAGTGGATCAGAGTCCTGGGATTAAGAACAGATGTGGGGACAGACACGGGTGAAACAGGACCGCTTCCACCTTCAAAGGAGCACTTCAGCGAGGCCTCATCCCACTCCGTGAAAGGGGACCTCAGGGACAACTCCCAAGACATGAGAGGACACGTGAAAAAGGAAAAAAGGAGGGGGGAGGGGTGCGAGGGTCTAAGACAGTTTTCAGGTCGGAATAAAAACGAAGGAAGAAGAACCCACTGTAGATCACCTTCCATCTGGCTGGGCAGCGAGGGTCATGACCTTTGCCCAGAGAAGGATTGGCTTTTCAGAGCATCCCCCCCATCCCACCTGCTGCACCCGACAGACTTGGAGGATCTTCTTCACACACCTTCCTTTCTGTGCACATTCTTTTCCCTCAGGCTTGAGGAGGCTCCTTTCCGACCAGCATTCTACCAGTGTCTCTGACCGTCCTCCTGACCTGCACCTCCTCGAACGGTACACACACACACACACACACACACACACAGAAAAACTTGGGAGCTCAGACTCATGGTTATTACAAAGAGCAGCAGGGGAAGGTCTGTGAGGGGAGGATTAGCTGTGGTGATGCCCACGGGACACCAGGACTCCCCCTGGGATGCAGTCCTGGGCTGGGGCGTGTCAACACACAGAGAATGAGGCGGCGGCTGGCGGGCTGCTCTGACAGGCTAGCGAGAGAACACTCTCTGTCCGTCAGGAGGTAAACTGAGAACAGCTGTCTCAGAACGACAGCACTCACCCCGCCACACACTTTATCGGGGGAAGGTTTTCACCGAGGTATCCGGAGTCTCCACTGCGCCTTCAGCACCAGTCACAGGGAGCATGTGACCCCATGGGTCCCATCTCTTGGTGGCTGTGGGCTAACTTGAAAGACAAGACATCCATCCTCAGCTTCTAATTTGTCCTCTGAGACAGCAGTGACACTCAGTCCTGGCGGCACATTGGAATAACCCAGAGGCTTAAAAACAGATCCAAAATCAAGAGAGCTGGAGAGATGATGCAAGACAGAATCAGACAAAACAGAATTTGAGACAACAAAGAAAAGGCCCTAAATACAAAGAAATGGTCAAACCATCAGGAAGACATAATAATCACATGCAAGTAAAAACAGCTCCACAAAATTCATGCGCAAACTGCGAGAACTGAGAGGAGGAACAGACAACTGCACAGTAAGAGTTGGAGACTTTGGTAACCCACCTTCAGCAACAGACAGAATGACTGGCATCGGCAAGGAAACAGGAGACACAGACAACACAACAAACCAAGGGGACCATCAGACCCCACAGGACTCCCCACCCGACTGCAGCCGAACACACATTGTTCTCAGGTGTACGCGAATATCTCTCTGGGGAGTTCCAAACGTTAGGCCATCAAACAAACCCCCGTGGATGCAAAAGGAATGAAATCATACCACATATGCTCTCCAATCCCAACGGAATGGAATTAGAAATGAATAACAGAAGGTTTCTTTGGGGAGGCGATGAAAGTGTTCTAAAACCAGATAGTGCCAACACGTTGCACGACTCTCTGAATATAACTACGTAAAGAATCAAAACTTTCTAAGAACCCCTGAAATATGGAGGGGTGGTGACATCAGAAAGAAAAGAGCTGTCCTTTTCCAAGAAGGTACTAAATTGGCCAAGCTCCTCCCCGGTTCTGGTGTGCTCCCCAGGCGACCTTTGGCAATAGTGGGGGAGAAGGGAGTAGGTACCACTGACACCTAGTGGGTAGACCAGGGATGCTACCAGGGATGCTAACCATCCCACAAGGTGCAGGACAGCCCTCCCCCACCCAACAGAGAATTCTCTGGCCCCCAAATATCCATAGTTTTGAAGTTAAAGAAGACTAGAAAAAGCCTGGACCAGAAAGCAGGGCGGCAGGGTGGACCCAGAGCGGAAGCCAGGGGTCAGGGGGTGTGACGGGTGGAGGGAGAGGGCAGGAGCAGGTCATGGCAGGCTTCCTCAGCCCGAGTTTGGGTTTGACCCCAAGTGTGGTGGGAAGCTTCACAGGCGAGTCCTTTTATTTAATTTATTTTATTTAATTTTAAAAGATCAGCTGCTGCCTAGTGGAGCATGGACTGAGGGCGTAGAGGAAGAGGCAGAAAGATCCATCCGGGGGGTGACAAGAGGGCCCTAAGCCAGATGGAGAGCCCTCTGGACTGGGGTGTCTGGGCCTCTGGGCCTCTGCACTATTGGCATTTGGGCTGCAGGATTCTTTGGGGGATGTGTGTGCGGGGCGGGGGGAGGTGAGGTGAGGGGGCATGCTGTGCACTGCACGATGTTTCACAGCATCCCCAGCCTTACCCACTGGAAGCCAGGAACACCCTAAGTGACAATCAAAAATGTCCGAACCCCTGGCTGGGAACCACAGCTTTAGCAGTACCAGGGGCGTGGCTTGCTAATGGACGAGACTGGGGAGATGGGTAGCAGTAAGAAAGGCCCCAAGGATGATGCCTAAATTTTAATCCTTACAAGATGATCTTAAACATTCGAGTGCTTGTCCCTCTCTGCCAGGGGGCTGGTTCTGATTTCGCCGTCACTCAAACATTCATGCGTTCTGCAGCGAGTGTCACTGTCCCCAGTGAGTGACAGCCATACCTGATGCCCGGGATGCAAACGTGCCTGGAAGAGCTGAGTGTGACAGGGACACAGACACAGAAACGAATCAGGCAGGTACAGTAGGACTCGTGCGCCAGTCAAACCCGAGACTGCACAAAAAAGACAGCGGGGAGGCAGGAGAGCTCCACGGGGCGCAAAGGCTATCCTTGTGGGGGCGGGGGGCAGAGGCCCTTCCTGAGGGAGATGCATGTGTGAAGGCACAGGGTGAGAGGGGCGACTGGGGAAGGGTGCAGGAGGGAAGGCACCCACGAGACAGGCAGCCGGCCAGGAGGGCTCTGTGAGGTGCACTTCGGGGTCTCACTTCATCCCTTGGGTGACCTGGACCACTGGGGGCTGTGCTGTCATTCGCATTCCTTACTACTAATGATTGGGAAGATCCTCAAAGCAGACGCCTGCTGAGCGCTCCCCTACACCAGCTCCAGTGCCTGGCACTCTACCCAGGTGAGGGGCTCCGTCCCTCCTCCAGGTGAGCAAACGCTTATGAAGCTCGATGACCTGCACGAGATTTCCTGGCTGGCGAGTGGCGGGGCCAGGATCTGTGCCCAGACCGGCTGGCTCTCCAGTCCTCTGCCCCTTGTCTTCAATAAGACAGTAGGAACACGATCAGATGTGCAGTTCAGGAAGATCATTCAGAAAGTAAATATTTGGGCCTCGCTGGTTTATGGGAGCGGATGAGCTCTCCAAGGAAGGATGCATGAGAAAAAGGGGATGGGATTCATTTCCAGGTGAAGGACGATGCAGGGAGCAGACCAGAGGGGCTCCCAGTGCAGAGGAAGGGCAGCCGGGAGATGGGGGTGGGCCCAGGGGATAAGGGAGGGGAGCAGAGAGTGAGATCCAGGTGTCCCATGCTGCTTGGGGAGCAGGGAGGGGCAGATGCCAATGCCTGAGCAGAGCCAGGCAGCAGAGACAGAGGAGGTACAGACTGGACACCACAAGGGGCAAGACAGAGCAGGACTCTCATCAGAGGGAGAGTCTGGGGCCAGGGGAGAGACCAAAGACAAGGTGGTAAGGTCCTAGACCTGAGTGCGGGTCAGCCTCACCTGGGGAACAGGACACAGAGGGTCCTGGCCCGACTGCTGGCCGGTGAACCAATCTTTCCCAAAGTGGCTCAATCCATCGGGGACTCCAATGATCAGAGGCTTGGGAAGCACTGGGGTGGCGGCGTTTCCCATAGTGTGGTCCCAGGAACACCTCGGCATCCTGGGTCTCACCCTAGACTTGCTGATGGGAAATCTCCCAGGAAACTGCTTGCTGAGGCCCCTGGAGCATCCCGATGGAGCCGGCCTGGGAACCACAGCCTCTAGTCTAGACCCTCTCTGCCCGAAGTGCAGACCCTAGACCCACAGCACTGACCTCTACAGGTCTGTTAGGAACCAGACAATCAGCCTCGTCCCTCACCCACTGAATCAGAATCTGTACTTTACCAAGATCCCTTGTGCCTTTCGAACACATGTCAGTTTGAGAAGTCTGGGGCTGGAATGGAGGGATGGTCCTGAAGGTGAGGGGAGAGGTACCTGGGCACCCTACTAGGTGTATTGGGTGCAGTGTGCCTAGGGATTTGCCAGCCACTGGTTTTTCCCAGAGACAGCAAAGGATTGCCAAAAGGAACCCCTCCCTCCCCCCGCCAATGGGTTCTCATGCTTCAAGGCCCCATTGCACCCTCTGGGGGCGAGGAGAGAGACAGGCCTGACTGCAGACACTTAAAATGCAACCCTTCCTTGCAGGGCGGGGAAGTGCTGTGCATGGCATTCCATTTGCACTCCCGCTGCAAGGGAGGCCTGGTCCTACCTGAAGCCTGAAAACCTGCACAGACCAGCATGGCACTCACTTCCCTGCAGGGGGCAGCATAGCGGGGGAGATCGATCCGCTTCCTGGAGCTGAATGTCTGTCTGCTTCCGCCTGCGGCTGAGCCATGCGAGCGCCTCAGCCAATTCCTTACCTTCTCCAAGCCGCCATCCTCACCTGTAACATGGTGGTGCTGTCAGGGCTCCCTCTGTGGGCAGCTGTGAGGACTGAGTGAGGTCATCCAGCAGAGCACCGGGCACAGGGCCTGGTATGTAGTTAAAAGCTCCCCAGTCTGACCAGACCCCCACACTCCATGCTCACGGAGGGTCCCCACCGTTCTGCGTAAGCCTAAGCCAACATAACCCCCTCTACGTGCGTATGCCCACGAGCCAGAAAATCCATATTTTCACAAGGAAGCGGACATCCTGTTTTACATGGCTGACACCTGCAGCTTTACGGGGGCTTGGAGATGATCGAGTCGCTTTACAGATGAGCCAACGAAGGCCCGGACAAGCTGGATGCTTCCCCCAAATGCACTAACTAGGAAGACCACGGTGAGCCTCCTTCACCGTGTTTTGGCCTCTCCTCTGCCCAGGCTGCGCAGGAAGGACTGAGCAGGGGAAGGCCACTCCCCAAGCCGTGCTAAGCACAGTGAGTGTCCCCACAGCCTAGAATTAAATGGGGAACCCGCTGACGCTGCCTGGTGCCACCTGAACAGGAAAGGCCCTCATTAGCCCTCCCTTCTGCTCTCTAATCCAAGCACAGGACACAGTGACTGAGCTGATGATAAATGAAACAGACGCAAAGGCTCAGACAGGGCGAGAGACGGGGCCTCCCAGAGGTCACACCCCGTGGGGCACAAAGAGCAGGGCGAGGACCTGCAGGGTTGTCTGTCCTCGGGAGAAAGACTCATTCACGAGGAGGAAGGGGGTGTCGGGAGGCAGAAAGGCAGGCTATCGGGTCAAGCTGGTAAAGCACATCAGCTAGGTGACCCCTTGAAAAGTTCTGAGGGAGAGAGCGTGTGTGTGTGTGTGTGTGTGTGTGTGTGTGTGTGTGTGTGTGTGTGTGAAATTTGTGTGTGTGTGTGTGTGTGTGTGTGTTTGTGTGTGTGTGTGTGTGAGAGAGAGAGAGAGAGAGAGAGGTATGAGGAATCCTACTCCTGTTTAGCGATCTCACCTGGCTCCTGCTAAGAAACACCAGCTGAGACAGCAGCAGTGGGAGATACAAGAAGGCGAGCAAAGATGCGCCTCCAGTGTCTCCTGGAAGATGGTACCCATCACCCTTTCCCGCATTTGCTTGTCTACAAGTCAAAGGAAGAGAAGGGCTGTGGGAGGAAGGACAAGGGCATCTCCCTGCCTGAGGAGAAAGGACGGGAAGGCTTCTGAGAGGCAACGTCATTAAAGAAGAAGAGGTCCCTGTCTTTATTCATGGATCCAAGCATCCATCCACCCACCCATCCACCCACCCATCCATCCATCCATCCATCCATCCACTGAAACCACACCATGGAAGATGCAAAACGACAAACGACCCACACGGCTGCTCCCACA
>NW_006285313.1:669220-677744 GCF_000327345.1 Myotis davidii
TTTCCAAGTGGCGGCCTCTGCTGGTGTTTGAGTTCTGTACTTCCATCAACAGGGAAGCCCAGGGACAGGGTGGTGCAATCCTTTAAATAACCGGTATCTCGGGACAGACGCCGGAGGGCAGGTTTCTGCTCAGAGAAGTAAAATCACAAGCCCCAAGGACCATGCAGGGTCAAGAACAAAAGAGGGTCTCTCTACCCGGCTCAGGGGGCACAGGATGCTCGCCCTGGAACTCACACACAAAGGCGCTGCTCTGCTTCCTGAATGTCCCCTTGTGTTTCGTTCCCCATGTGCTCTGCAGCCACGCACGGGCATGCAGGATACTGCCCCGTGTAATCCCCCTAAAGGTCAGCCTTAAAGAGGAGACTTTCAGGAGGACTGATCAGCGGGAGAAAAGGCCTGGCAGAACCAGCCATGAAACAGAGCTGCCTTTGTCCTCCCCGTCTGGAATGAAAAACAAAATATTTGTGAAATGCAGGACGTGGTGGGAGGGACAGGGAGGGACCTGGCACGGGACTGGGACGTCGGAGAGCACGGGAAAGCACGTTCCACACGGGCACCATGTTCACAGTCTCCACACTCGCCGAGCTGCGGTCGGCACCCGAGCACGAGGTTCCCTTCTGAGGTGGCCAGGCAGAGCACAGGGAAGAGGGGGGACTCCCCGGGAACCGCGCCCCTGGCCCTGTCTGAGGGTGTGGCTGGTGGTCAGCAGCCGGGTGACGGCTTTAAAGTGGGATCCATACACCACGCTTCCAGGCAGCTCCAGTGGGAACTGCAAAAGGCCTGGCTCCTAAGGGTGTGTGGCCCCCTTGGCAAGGTCACTAAGGTTCCCCGCTTTAGGGCCCCCCACCACATACTCCTCTAAACACCCCCTGAAAATCTCTCCTCCTCCCCAGCCACAGGAACTGCTGCAGGCAGGCCTAACCACCACCCTCTCACCTCACCTCGGGGCTGTTAGGTGTTCCCCTTCACTGCAGGTGCTCCCATCTGCCCGTCTCAGCTTCGTCACTGGTTCTCCCAGGCACTTCCCGGGTACCAGGTAAGATGGGGTATCCCTCCCGTGGGACCCCATAGCAGGTCGTGCCCCTCTCCCAGACCCCACTGCAGATGCCTATTTGTGGATTCATCTCTCCACCGGGTCTCTCAGAGGGAGGACAGGGATTTCCTCCGTCATTAAGTTTCTTCTGGGCCCCCAGGCCTGAGCACACAGTAGGTGCTCTGTAAATGAATTAATGAATGAACATAGCTCATCCGTGGCTGTGGGGGTCAGGAAGTGCAGCCCTCAGGTCCTCCTGGGGCAGGGAGCATGACCGAGGCCCACCCACCCACCTCAGGACTCCTCCGGCAGGCGCCTTCAGCTCCTAGACCCCCCCAGGGCCTGGCCTAACCGACTGATCCTGGAGCCGCACTGCAGTCCAAGGCTCTTCCTCCTCCTCCTTCCTTCTCTCCTTCCACAAATGCCAACCCCCCCATCATGGCTCCCCTGCCTTCTACTCCCACCTCTTGGGCACCCAATCCTGTCTTGGTGGCTGCATCTCAGCTGCCCCAAATAATGCACTGGCAGAGCCTGAGCCTTAACTACGGCCTGTCCCCAAAGCCAGGGTGGCCGGGCCACTCCTTCCTCAAGTCACCACCAGCCCCGACATCCCCGCACGCTGCCATGAAACGGCTCAACAGGGAAGTGGAGAAAGCGCAGGGGCCTGGCCTCCGTTTCCATGCCAGGAGAGAGCAGAGTGGAGGCAGGAACAGGGAACAAGGTGGGCACAGCAGCACCAGGCCGTGCGCCAAGCACCCGGCAATGCCACTGCGGCACCCAGGAAACACACGGTGGACTTGGGCAGCAGGGGACCTCTCTCCCTCGCCCCTTCCCAGCATCGGACTGGCCAGTGTCCCCAACTCCAGGGAACTGGGAACAACACTGGTTTGGTTTTGAATGTTAGCGCCAGAGACCCTTCATGCTCCAAACCTGTCACCCGGCTTCCCACGGGCTGCTGGCCGCTGCCCAGGCCCTCAGAGAATTATGTGCTTGTGCAGCAGGAGCAGGCTGCGCCAGGAGCAGAACAGAAAAGGCCCGAAGACCCACAGCACAGTGATGGCGATGGGCGTGCGCAGGTGCGGCCACGGGCAGGCTCCTGCTCCAGGTTCCCCTCCCATTGGCCAAAATATTCAAAATGGCCAAGAGGAAAAATATAGCGTGCTGCGTGGGCACCATCACACCGCCATGCAAGCGGGCCGCCCACCCTGCTCCCTGCGACGGCGGATGCTCTCCATGCCCTGCTGAGAGTCCCCTCTCCAGGGTCACCCCCTCTCACCAGGGCCCCGCCCTCCCTGAAGCACCTTCTCTTAGCTCAGGTCAGTCAACAGCACGGGCTTCACGCTGGATCCCAAAAGAACTGGAGAAGCAAACAACTCTCCCACTGACAAGGGGCGCCAGGCAGCAGGGGCCAAGATGGTCTTTTGATCCCTGAGATTTCAGTCCCACGGGGGACACTGATTCCCTGCCTCCTTACCCTCATCCACGCCGCCCACCCGCCCCAAATGAGGGGCCTTGATGACTGGAAAAAACTCAGGTGCCTGCAAACGATGCCTTTCCAAAGGTAACCTTAAGCTTTGCCATGCCTACAACATACAATTACATGCCTGTGACCTATTTCCATCCCTCCCCTTCTAGAAAACCTGAAGGCCTCTTAGCCCTAAGATGCTCCCTACATTTTTATGGAGCCCTCTTACAACAACCTTAACAAAGGATGTGGTACTAACCATGTCAAAGGCCCGAATTTCCTGGAACGGGGCCATACAGTTACGTTCTGACCTCTGAGATTCTCTACCCCATTGCCTCCCACTCCAAACTGTCAGAAAACTAGTCTTCAAGTATCACTAGCAAAAGAATCTCTGGGCTCGTATCTCTTCTTTGAATTCTCACTTTCTCATCGGTCCATGAATTTTTTTTTTTTTTTAAACCAGTCATTTGGCAACTGCAAACTGGCTGCGCCGCCGACAAATGAACGTGCAGGTCCGCACACAAAAAAGGCTGCTGTCACAGCCCAACTTGGATCAGCAAGATTCAGAGCTGCCAGGAAAAAATTCCTTTTGATGTTCTGTGATTTTGCAGTCATTTTCATTTTATTAACGATTACGGAGCCTGTTAGCACCCACGGCGTCCCTTGCAGTTGCAGCCAAGTCCTGGCCCAGAGATGTGCCTGAAGGGCGGGCCCGGGCGGCCTGGCCGCGCTCATCCCCACCACGTGGGAGCAAGGACCCTCCTAGCTCCGCTCCTTCCTTAGGACTCTCCCCTGCAGGCGGAGCTCTCGGGAGGACCAGGGAGATAAGCGAGGCTGATCTTTGTGCAAAAGGGTTGGCTTAAAAAATGACTTTCAGATGACTCCGTGCCACTAACGTGGGTGGTGACAGCACTGGCATTTCACTTGGTGGCCCTCAGGGAAGTGGGGGCAGGCCCACCCGCAGTGGGAACCCAGAAAGGGGCCTTGTGGTGCTTGTATGTCATTGAATCCAAGATGCTGTCAACTGCAAGGCACGCCACCCTTTTATGGGTAAGTTGGAAAGTTCTGCCAGTTAATCGGGGATACCGTGTGTGTGTTTGTGTGTTTGTGTGTGTGTGTGTGTGTGTGTGTGTGTGTGTGTGTGTGTGTTTCAATCCTATCACTTATAAGAGGCAGCTCAATTTCAGAGATCTGAATGCGGAAAGACGCGTGTCTTACAATGAAAGAGATGCTGGAGCCCTGAGCATCGTCTCATGAACTAGGAGGTCACGGTTCGATTCCCGGGCAGTAGGGGGTGTGCAGGAGGCAGTGAGCAATGATTCTCTTTCGTCATTGATGTTTCTATCTCTCGTCCCCTCTCCCTGAAATCAATAAAAACATATTTTAAAAAAGAAAATAATTAATGCTGGAGGCCTCAGCATGAGCCAGATGGTGAAGTGCTTGAGAGGCAAAGTGGAAAAAGATCTCTGAGCGCAGGGAGTATCCTAACGTTGAATCTGATTTCTCAAGAAAACCCGATAATCCTGATTTTTATGTGCAAGTTTTAGAAGCATTGGCAACTAAGTGGAGTTTTTAGGGTCTCTGTGCAGGACGCACAGAACCTGGCAGCTGCACCATCTGGCTGGGCGTCCTCCTACTTCCTCCCAGGGGCTCCGGGCAGAGCTGCAAGCATGGGTTCAGTCCACCTCCCCCTTTTAAAGGCACAGGATTTTCACAGGCTGCCACAAACACCAATGCGCGTTCGGCATACTTTCTTCACCACGAAGTGTCCAAACCAAGGCGCCAGGTGATAGAACTAAGGCTGCACAGTGCTGAGTTTTCTTTTCTAATATTTATTTTCTCACACAAAGCACTCTTCCGAGGCTTTCAAACCACTCCTGTTCCACGGACACACCTGGTCTTGTTCCATGACCTCTGTGCTACACAGGGAAGTAAAATAAACGAGATATCCGCAGTGGCTGCAAGGAGAACCCACACAGAATGGGACTGAGTGCAAAGGCCTTATCCCGTGGGGGCTGCGGGTCACACCGGGCTCTCTCCCTTCTCGGCAGGGTCCGGCGGGGTTGGTTATTAGCATCTGGGGCCTGGGAATACACCTTATAGGGTCTGTGCATATATAACCAAGCTAAGATGAGGTCATATTGGATGAAGGTGCACCCTAATCCACAGACAGGTATCCTTTGAAGAAGAGTGCCACCTGGATTAGGTTTGAGGCCCCGGGAGCAGGCCACACGATGGCGGAGGCAGAGGGTGGCCTGCATCTACCAGCCCAGGGAGCCAAGGAACGCCAGCATGGAAGGACCCTCCCCTGGAGCTCCAGGGAGAGCCTGGTGCTGCCACACCTGGACTTCAGACCTCAAGGTTCCAGAACTGAGAGCACAGGTTGCTGCTGTAGGCCATGGACGTGTGGTGTTTGTCATAGCAGCCTCGGGGAACTCATACCATACCATGAACGTTTCAGGACATGTTATTTTTCTCAACGCAGTGTGAAATTGCTGGCATCTTCACACAGCCACCAGGGCCCTTTTAGAAAAGTGTGCACAAGGTCAAATTCCTGTTTAGTCAAGGGTAGCCTGACAATTCCTATGCAGCTCTCAGGTGACAGCCTGGGAATCTGTGCTGTGGTCCCAACATCTGGACTGCAAGTCTCTGCTCGCCGTGGGCACAGGGCACATCGGGAGGGGAGAAGAGAGTCTCTGGAAAGCTGTTACCTCTACCAGTTCTAGGCCCAAAACCTTCGAGGCTGCAGGAGCTCTTCCGGTTTCAGGCCAGAGCTGTGAAGTTGGGGACTGAAGAAGACAGTTCAAGTGATGAAGGGAAATACCACCATCTCGATCCCCATGGTGCTTCACTGTTCGGGGCCCCAGCAGAGCTGGGAACAAGCCCTCAGCAGCCTCTCTGGCGGGTGGGGGACACCTGCAGGTCCCGTACTCAACGCAGTAGAGCTACTTCCTAGCTTCCCTCTCTGTGACCCGAAGGGCCTGCCTGGCTCATCGCAGGCCCTCAAACATCTGTTTCCTTCCCTTGTGCACCAGCTTCCGTGTCTGCCTGGCTCCCTAGAGCTCTAAGCCAAAGAGAATTTCGTAACAGCTCATGACTGTGTGTTGAAGACTCAAGTGAAAAGAAGATACTGACCCAGCCAGCACTGGAAGATGTTTCTATGTTGTAGGCTCTCAAAGAGAGAGCAGGAAGGGGAGAGGGGGTGGAGGGCATGGGAAAGTGTGGGTCTGGGGAGGTGGGCAGGGGTGGGCTGGAACGGTAACAGCGAGCGTGGCACAGGCTAGGCATGTCACGGCAGACTTTGGTTTGAGGACAAAATCACTCGCATTGACTGAGGGAAGAATGTCAGTTAGCACTTACCAAATGCATAACCTGCTCGAGGCACCCAGCCCTGAGCTTCAGATGCATGACTCATTTAGGATTTAGAACAATGCCCTGTGGTCAGCAGAGCAGATCTTCACCCTGTCTGCACCAGGAAATAGTGCCTGTTGGTAAAGGTCAGCTAATTCCTAACTGGCTTATGGCCAGCACGTACTGCCTAATTAATGTTTTAAATATCACATGTGGAGCAGGTACTGCTATTATCTCCATCTTACAGAGGGGGCAATGGGTGTAGAGTAAGGTCAAATGGGGCCAGGGCCCCAGAGGCCATAACTAGAGACTGAGGGTTGGGGTGGGGGGCACCAGCACTTCTGGCCCCCATGCCCCTGTGCTTAACCACAGCATTTATGGTCTCACATCTGAGATGAAAGAATTTAAGTGAAGTGGCAGGTATGCCCGGTATTACCTGAGATATTTACAAACAAATACAAATTTTCTGTTGAGAAATCAGCTGACAGTTGCATGGGCACTCCCTTGTAGGGAGTTTTTCTCTTACTGCTTTTAAGATTCTCTCTTTGTCTTTAACCCTTGGCATTTTAATTATGATGTGTCTTTATGTGGGCCTCTTTGGGTTCTTCCTGTTTGGGACTCTCTGCACTTGTAAGTCTATTTCTTTCACCAGCAAATACAAATTTTCTGTTGAGAAATCAGCTGACAGTTGCATGGGCACTCCCTTGTAGGGAGTTTTTCTCTTACTGCTTTTAAGATTCTCTCTTTGTCTTTAACCCTTGGCATTTTAATTATGATGTGTCTTTATGTGGGCCTCTTTGGGTTCTTCCTGTTTGGGACTCTCTGCACTTGTAAGTCTATTTCTTTCACCAGGTAGGGGAAGTTTTCTGTCATATTGACAGCTGATTTTTCAACAGAAACTTTGCAGACCATAAGGGAGTGGCAAGAAATATTAAAAGTGATGAATAGCAAAAACCTACAACCAAGATTATTCTACCCAGCAAAGCTATCATTTAGAATTGAAGGTCAGATAAAGAGCTTCAGACAAGAAAAAGCTAAAGGAGTTCATCACCACCAAACCAGTATTACATGAAATGTTGAACTGTATTCTTTAAGAAGAGAAAGAATAATGATTTAAAACATAAACAATAAAATGGCAATAAATACACATCAATCAACAATTAAACCTAAAAATAAAAATAAACAAATAAGGAATATAATGAACAAAATAAACTGATGAATAAAATAGAACCCAAAGCCATAGAAGCATGGAACAGGCTGATGAATCTCAGAGGGAAGGAAGAGATTAACTAAAGAATTTATATGCATATATGTATTACCTATGGACACAGACAATAGGGTGGTGAAGGCCTTGGGTAGGGAAGGAACTGGGTGGATGGGGACAATGGGGGAAAGAAAGGGGAACATCTGTAATATTCTCAACAAAAAGATTAAAAAACAAACAAACAAATACATAAACAAAATGACTCAGTTAGAAAGGAGGCAACATGAACACACAGATCTTGGATTTCTTCTGCACAGTGAGTGTTGTGAAAGGAGGTGAGTTTCTGCTCTGAAATGTTCAGTGGACATGAGCAGAGCAAGGACAATGGGCCAGGGACAGAAGGTCACCAGGACAGAAAGCCCCAGGTACCTAGCAACTGGCAAAACTGGGAAAATAAACCTCACCCTCAGGGTGACCTTTCCTCCCCTAGCATATCACTAGTCACGTGGTTTAGACCCTCTTAGAGAAGGAACAAGGGGGCCGGAGAATAGCCTCATATGACTCCCATACAAGCCCTTGCACAATCACTCCCTTAAGCATTAAGCCTTCAGGACAATGAGGTTCTGATCAGCATCAAATAATCTTCGGAACAAAGCCTCCGGTCTGTAGACTACAGAGACAGCGTTTTGGTCAAACTTGAGATAACACCTAGGCTTCAGTTGTGTTTCAGCTCCAGGCCCAGAAAAGTAGCAAAGCCAGAGGGACCTACATCAAGGCTACCATCAGGACCAGACACAATGACCGCAGAGCCAACCAATGAGTAGAGACCATGGCTCTGAAATGGCACACCTGGAGAGCTGATGGATACTCTATCACGATCCTCCCCTGGGACCTCCCCTAAAATCCCTGCCCTTAAAAGCCCTTAGGACTGAGGATTCAGCTGGGAACACAGCCTCCCCACCCCGCTCCTTCCCCTAGGCATGTTTTCCCTCTCTCTCAGCCCTCCCAACGTTGGCCTCTGTATCTTGTCTCCAGAGCCCATTTCTTTTACAGCTCACTTCTACCTCTGTGGCCCCTCCCCGCTCCTTCCCCTAGGCACGTTTTCCTTCTCTCTCTCTCAGCCCTCCCATCATTGGCCTCTGTATCTTGTCTCCTGAGCCCATTCTTTTACGGCTCACTTCTACCTCTGTGACTTTCTAAATAAACTTTTGCTTGTATTTGAGTCTTGGCTCTGAATTTCTTGGCTAGAACTCAAGTACCAAGGCTGCTGAAACCAAGGTCCAATCACCAGGAACATTCTGGTGCTGTTTTGCCACCAACAGACATAGCGCTAAAGCGCAATGATATTCTCTAGACTCTGTAAGGGCATGTTTTGCTTTCTGAAGCTCAACTTCAGAAGGCTTTTGAAATTCAGCACTGAACAATGGCTTGCCAGAACCAAGACCTGGAGGAGCAGGGACACCTGGAAACC
>NW_006285313.1:679299-703229 GCF_000327345.1 Myotis davidii
GTCCATCACCCACGTTGATCGTGTCCATGGTATATTCTCTGGCTAATCCCTTCGCCTTATATATTTCTCGGTGATCATTAGTCCAAACCCGCCCATGGATTTCTGCATCACACCAGAGCCCAAAAGCCATGCTCAAGAAACGGTTGGGGACACTAAAAGCAAATACAATTTAAATTCCATTTATGACCTATTTTCAATGTCTCTGAACTTGGAAATGTATTACATTTTATTACTGGACAAAATCCTTGCATTTATCCCCATTTCCTCTTACCTCCCTCCATCCCCACTCCCACCCCACACAAACATAAAGGGCCTGTGACTTTAAAAGTCTGCATGTGCCTGCTCAAAGATCCAGACCAATATTATTTCTCCAAGAGAAGAATGAGCCGCGGATCTCACTCCTCCACGACCTCGCCCCCATTTGGTCAGGGCACAGAGGTGGCAGCGAGGATCCCACAGGAAGCTGGAAGCTGGAAGCGGACGTTAGGGCCTGGATTCCAGGTCACACGTGGGCCCTGGAGGTGGGGATCGCTGCTTGATTATTACAGCAAGTGGTAGCAATGAAGCGCAGTCTCTTCTTTCAGGGACTCGCAGGACCAATAGCCACCTTAGAAATCATTTCCATGGGAAACCATCATCGAGGTTTCTACATTTTAAAAAAAGCGGCTTAGTGGTGACAACAGCAGGGTCTCAGTCAGCAGAGTGGCACCGCTCCACGTGCAGAGAAAGACGGAAGGACCCCACTGTGGCCTCTGGTGGAGGAAGGCTATGGGGACTCGGGCTCTGGGACAACAGGCAAACTGTGCAAACTCATGGGGCTCAGCTTCCTCCTCATACGGACTTGTGACAACTGAGTCAATATTGCGTAACGTGCAGCCCAGGGGAGCTCAAGTCAGGCCACATCACGACGGTGTTTTCATGAAGTGTTCGTGTTTTTCTAAAACATTTCTCTATTCCTTTTACTGCCAAAAACAGTTATTTAGATAAAACGATTATGCAGGGCATGCCACTAACCAAGAACAGAAATACACTCAAAACTCTCCCAAAATGAGCCTCTTCTCTCAGAACTCTAAGAAGGGGAGGTTCTGCAGATTCATGAGGCGGAAAATGTAGTGACTCAACCCAGATGGAAATGTATTCTGGTCCATTAACAGATATTTCACAAAGTCAGAAACATAACTAGTAAGCAGAGGTATTGGGAAAACATTCAATTTCTTTAGATAATAAAAAAAAATAAACTTAAACTATAGAACTGTTTTCAACTATCAAATAAACCATAAACATATTTTTTTAAGATATTAGCGAATGCTGCCAAGACTGAAAGACAGCCAGAGTTCTCAGCCGGTGCCAGGGAAGAGCACGCCGGTGCCAGCCCTCAGCAGAGCATGTGGGCGGTCCGGGATCCAGGGCCAGGGAAAGCCTCTGTCCCTCAACCCCGTCATTTCATTTCTGAGAACCTAGACTAAGAGAATTTCTCAAAGCAGGGGCAAGTCACGCCCACCCTCAGGACATGAACACCGTCTCTAAGAGTGAAAAACTACGAGACAAACACTGAAATAAGGAGTAAATAAACTACATGACACCCAAGGGGACGGACTATTTAAGCATTACAAACGATACAGAAAAGATCATCGTATCATCACGTGTACCCCTGACGAGTACAGCTGATGACAACTTCTAAGATGCTGGTGGAGTTCTGTTAGAGGACCCCCTCTGTGTGACCCTGTTGTCTTTATCCTCCCCATCCCCGCAATTTCACCAATAGATGATTTTATTCCCTTTATGATAAGGTTTATCCCTGTCTCATGACAATCTTTCCTCTGCTGAGCTCACTGCCTCATAGCCCACCGTGACAACCTGCTCTGCGCCCTTCTCTTACCCTTTGAAAAGGGCAAGGACTCTTGTTTGAGTGTATTCTCTTCTAAAGGCCAAAGCTACCTCATTGGGCACTTGAGGCAATCACCTCTCCCCGCCTTCACACGCCTCCCTGTGAGTACCAAGTTGCTCAAAGAATCGGAGAAAGGGTTCTGCAGCTTCTGAGCAAGACATGGAAGGAAGTGGCACGAATTATAAGTGGGCCAGTTGGTAGCCTGGAGACCTCAGCTCCGCCCTCCTGGCTCTGTCCTCTGTGTGTGTAAAACTTCCTCCGTTGGCCCTAAACCTTTTGATCAGCAGCAATAAAAAAAGCAAGAGACTTAAACCCCCGACAATAGCGGATGGTTAGCTTGCAGTGCATCTACTTGATGGAATAATAGGCAAGCTCACAAAACAACAATTACGAATGCCAACTATGCTAATGTGGCCAAGGGCCTCCAATGTGAAGAAGAATGGTTACTCAATCGTGTGTTCCCATGAGGACGACCGGATAAAACCGTTTGTGCAGACTGACCAGTAACAGTTGTTGCCTACCAGGCACTATGCCGCCGTGTGGTTAACATGCATTCAAACTTCCCAACAACGCCCTTAGAAGCCTTATTCTCATTTTGGAGAGGAGGGAACTGAAGCACCAGGAATTCTCATTTGATCCTCCCAATGGCTAGGATTTAGAACATTCTGGTAACTTTCCTAAGACCACAGAGCAGGGAGGAGAGGGGTGGGAGAAGGGGCTGGGATTTGGACACTATCTTTCTCCAGTGCCCACACTGCCGACTGACTCCCCGACTGTAAGGAAATATGTCAGAAATTTAAAATGCAAGCATTTGTTTTTTAAAAGGACTTCTTTTCCTTCCCTCTATTGTCTAAACTAACTTTCTAGTGTTCTTTTGTTTTTATTTAAAGACCAAAAAATAAAGGGGGAGGGGGGGACAGAGGAAAGGGCTTTTTTTCAACGCATGTGTTTGTGTGTATGGCTTTTAAAATTATGTTTTGATCAAAAGACTAAATAAATGTCAATCAAGTCTCCACTTGGGGGTTAAGGGTAGGAAATGAGGAAAAAAGGATGGAGAACCGCCAAGACGAGCCTGTCCAAACCAAACCGAACAGTGCCAGGCAGCTGCCCGCACCATCATTTTTTTCTATCGTCTCTTTCCACCGCCCCTTCCAGTCTGCGCATGGATCCTGCAATCGTGGCCCTGGGCTGACGGAGGACACAGAATGTCACAGTGGACGCTGGTATCACAGAGAGCTACTGACAAAGCTGCGAATAAAACAGATCTCAACCCCCCGTCCTGCGTTCTTCCACAAACACATCCTGTGCCGAACTTCCCCTCAACCAGGGACAGTCTGCATGTCCTGGAGATTCAAATACACACCACGTCCTAAAGTGGCCAGTGCCCACATCTGTGCAGCCTTAATAATGCTCTGAGCTGGACAGATCGTGGCGTTCACACATGCTATGTCATGTGAACTCAAATGACGAACGTTACATTTCTAGCAATGTCGAAGCCACACTAGAAACTAGAGAAGGCTGAGGGACACAATACTTGTTTAAGAAATTGCAAAAATAAAAATGCAGCATGGACAGTGGTCTATTCAGGAAAAACCATACGCAACAAACAAAATGAAATCCTCCCCACAAAAAAACAGACTGCCGATCCAGCCCCCAAAAGGTCTGCAGAGCAGGGGCCGGCAGCCAGGATACTGGACCCTCATCCGGGTGATGGGCATCTCGGAGTGGACAGCTTGCCCTCAGAAACACATCATGTGGGGGGGTGGTTGCTAACCGGCTCCAGAGGTGGACTCCACACCCAGTGCTCCTTCCTGGGGGTCAACGGCCTTGGCCTCAAACCCCGGTACCAGCGATGTTCAAAGTCCCCTGATCAGCTGCTCCTCGGCCACTTGCTCAGCTGGCTTCCAGAGAGACAGCAGCCTCGGAGCCACACACAGTCCGCCTGGCAGAGGCCCGCTGCCCGAAGCCCAGGAAAGAGCCAAGAACCACTGTCCAGCAGTGTGGATGCCAGGCAGCCACCCCCTGGACAACCTGGAGGCCGGCACTCCGGGGGTGGGGGGGTGCTTCCCACCTGGCAGGGTGCTCTGACCCAGCTCACGTGGCAGCGCCACACTGTGCGGAGGAAGAGGAATACACGCTCCGGGGCAGGGAGTGTGATCCCTGGACACCTGGCGCCCCTCCACGCATATCCCAGGTGTCTCCTTTCTCATAGATGCCGCCCCCCAATCTGAATCACATGCCTATTTCAGGGGCACTACATGGGGAGGGTCAGATACCCTTGGTCCTGGTGGTGCCCACTTGAAGGATGATGCCCACCCTTCTCGGCCAAGGAAAGGGCAAATGACTATCTAGTCAGGGCCAGCTCCGTGCTGGACACTTGGCACATTGCCTCTCACTTAATTGTCAAGGACACTCCACAATGTACAAGACGTGTGAGAGGTTATCAGCCTGGGCCTGGGATCAGGCGGCCTGGGTGCAAATCCAGGTCCGCTGCTTGCTGGTGGGTGGATCCTGAGGCTCGATAACCTTAGGTCTCAGATTCCTGGTGTGTAAAGCGAAGGCCACGACAGTCCCCCAGGATGGGGGTTAGGAGAGCTCGCCCAGCGCTGTGGCTCCATCGCCACCAAGGCCCCTGTTTCTGCACTGAGACAGGTGGAGAGGACGGGACTGCTGGCCAGAGGCCCACGCCCACCCACTCCGGGCAGCAAAGAGAGCCTATGGGACCTCACCAGATCGGGAACTCCTCCCTCTACCCCAGGATCCCCCCACCCGCTTCCCCGCAGGGCCGGGCACTCACGACACTCCTTCTCGTCGCTCTTGTCGAAGCAGTCGGGCAGCCCGTCGCACTGCCAGGCGCCCGGGATGCACCGCCCGTTGCTGCACATGAAGTTGCCCGGAATGTTGCACTCGTTGGTGAAGTTGTTCCCGGGGAGCAGCTGGCTCTCTGTGGGAGAGAGGGGACAGGGCCATCAGACGGCATGGCGAAGGCGGCAAGGACCTGAGCCCACCCCAACCGAAGGGGGCTCCTGCTTGGTGTGGGCTGGATAGGTGAGACCTCTCTGGGTCTCAGTTTCCTCATCTGTGAAATGGACGGATAAAGTCCCCTGCCCCACCCCTGGGGATTCTGAGAGGACTAAATAGGGAAAAACTGAGAAGTGTGTGTGTGTGTGTGGGGGGGGCAGGTATCTGACCCACGTTAGGCGCTCACTGACTTGTCTTCTTTTCCCAACAAAAAGGCTTGCTGTGAAATACATACATTCTTTCCTGGCCACCAGCAGTGACCAAAGCTGAAGGTTCCCGGATAGGAGTGAGCACTGGACCCCCAAAGCCCCCAACAGCAGGAACTGCCGGCCTCTGCCAGGTCTCAGACTCTGGGACTCTACAATCGCAGAATCCTTGAACTTGGGCCAAGTCAACAGGGATATTGGCAGATAAATTCACTTTAGAACATGGGGGCCCCAGCCCACAAAATCGACCTGCCTGAGGTCAACGAGGAGAAAAAGCCAAACTGAAAATTACACGAAGGCCTCTAACCCCCAAGGTCACTGAACTGCTGGCCAAGCGTTTCTGGAGGTTTAGAGCCAAGCGCCGAGGTTTGGATGCAACTCCACTGAACAGAGTCACAGAGTGCCACGGCCCTCACCCCAAAGCGCTCCCCCTTAAGCTAGAAAGCAAGCAGGGCATGGGAGGTGGGAGGTGGGGGGTGCTGCACTCATCCACTAATGGACTCGGGATGGGTGATTTTTTTCAAGGGAACTAGAATGGAACCCATCTGATGGGCCTGAGCCAGCATGATCCACGGCTGGGAGAGAAGGAGCCATCTAGAAGTAGCACAGTCGTAGGGGAAAAGGGGAAAAGAAGATCCATCCTCCCAGGGCTCCCTCCTGAGTCGTCAATGAGCATTTATTGAACGTGTCTGACCAGACACTTGTGCTAGGTCCTAAAGGTGCAGAGAGATGAAGCCTAGGGCTGGAAGGGCACTAATGCTCTTATTGCCAAGGACTCTGAGGGGTGCCCACACCTGCCTGAGGGTAACGGAGGGCCCATGAGCCTCTTTCACAGGCTTTGCCAAAGAGAAGTATCGCATTCCAGACCCATGACATCACATCTTTCATGCCGCTATTCTTGACAAGCGCTATTATCTTTACTTGGAGAGCCTTTCGACCTGAGGGGTCCCCTAGCAACCCCCTATGCACCTGTCAGCACACAACGTGTGCTGCTCTCCCTCTGAGTGTCCCCTGACTTCTCAGAGCAGAAACGAGCTCTTATTCTTCTGGGTGACTATGGTCCTACTGGGCTGATACTAAACATGTCTGACAACGGGAACAAGTGGGCAACAACCCATTGGAATGAGACAGCCACCGGTGAGCAGAGCCACATCAGCCCCGGGACCGTGGATGCTTCCACAGACCCGCTGCCCTGTGCTGGTGAATGAATAATGGACAGGCAGGTCTCTCCACTAAACACGAGCGTTCAGAGCTCACTGAAGAATTCCAGAAGAGCAGCTGCAGCGAGGGGCCTCCCTCTGCCCCGACTACCCACACCCGAACCCTAACAACCCTCCACATCCCTTCCTCACTCTGTCATTCCCTATGACGGCCAAGCACCAAGTACCGCACACTGGTCTCCATGGCCACAGCCATGACTCCAGCCCAGGACGCCCCATCTCTCACTGGAGTTACTGCCACCATCTCTTGCAACTCGGCCTCCCGGCCACCCCTCCGGCTCCTCTCTGTGGCCAGAAGGACCTTTCTAAAGAGCAAGTCAATCATGACACTTCCTTACTTTAAAAAGCCACTGAATGGTTCCCCACTGTTCTTAAGATAAAGTCAAAATCCCAGGCTCTAAGAAAGGTTGGAGGAGAGAGGCGGCATTGCAGTGGCTGCTGATAGATACAGAGATGGAAGCTAAGGGCCCCTCAGGCCGCGAGACAGACAGCAAAGACACAGTGCAGAGAGCTCTAAAAGGAATGGAGCAAAAAACGAGCAGTGATTGTGGGAACTGCAAACAGATTGTGCCACTATGGCCCCTCTTCCACCAGCAAGTCAGACATCGCTCATCACGGCGCTCTGTCCACTGAGCCCACGCTCACTATCGGATCCCTCTGGAGACAGGAATCCTCGAAAACTACCCCCACCCCGAGAAGAACGTGAAACAAGTTTCCTGTCTCCAGGCAAGGGCTCCAGGTGGCAGAGGGGGACCCACAGGAGAGGAGCCTAGAAGGCCAGGCAGGTGCTGGGTCCTGGCCAGACGTGGAAGATACAACCCAGAAAGCCCCACATGTTCCAGCTGTTTCCCAACCACTGCTCAAGCCCCGCCAGCAGGTAGGGAATTCTTCAGGGCTCTGAATGTAACTGCCATGCTGTTTTGTTAGAAATACCTCCCCTTGCTTTTGCAGCGCTAGCTCCTCTGAGGCGAGCTGCCTGAGAAGTCGCTGCAATGGTGAAATCTTGTTCTGATAAACAGGTTTCCGGAGGCAGAAAATTGGCCAGATTAGATTCCAAAGTGCTTGCTCTGAGAGTCAACAGGCTGGCAGCACACGGATTTGACAAATGAAAGGGTGTGATGCAGGGACGTAAATACCACATCTGTCAAACACAGTTGGCCCTGCCAGCCACAGGGCTCAGGGCTCATGCACAGGTGGCCCTGCAGCCACAGGGCTCATGCACAGGTGGCCCTGCAATCACAGGGCTGAGGGCTCATGCACAGTTGGCCCTGCCAGCCACGGGGCTCAGGGCTCCTGCACAGGTGGCCCTCCAGCAAGGGCTCAGAGCTCTGCAGGCTGACCAGGGATCTCCAGGGCCTGGCGACTGACAACATAGAGGACCATGCTTCGAGGGCTTCTGAATAACTCTATTATGCATGCAGGGGGCACAGATCCTTGCACTTTAGGGAAATGACAATATTGTCAAAATCAAAAGCATCAGGAGAAACCCAGACAATGAGAGGTTAAATCCCATTGATTCTGTCCTCAAAAATCTTCCTCAAACCCACCCAGTGTGCCTCAACCAGATGGTACCAGCCAATTCAAACTGTCCCAACACAGGACAATTTTGCCCCTGAGGGGACAGAGGGCAGAATCTGGAGACTTTGGGGTTCTGGCGTCTAGTGGGTTGAGTCCAGGGATGCTGCCGCCCATCTGCAATGCACAGGGCAGCCCCTCGCAGCAAAGAATCGCCAGCCGAGAATGCCAATGAGGCCGGGGCTGAGAAATCCCAGCTTACACCCACCTCCCAGCGATCACTTCTCAGGGCCCCGGTCCCTTCTCCTCGCAGCAGAGGGAGATTTTAACCTGCTGCTGATGGCTTCTCGGTGCCCTCACAATACATCTGGAGCTCCTGCCACGGTTGACAAGACCCCGTGGGATCCAGCCCGGCCTCCCTCTGAACCTCATTCCCAACCACTTCCTGGAACACAAATGTCCTTCCTGCAGGGAGGCCTCCGCCCATGCTGTTCTCGGACCTCGGTTCTTCCATCCCCTGCCCGCTTCCCCGGTGTTCGGGGCTGAATTGCTTCTTCCCCAAATCCATATGTTGAAGCCCTGACCCCCAGTCCCTCGGAATGTGACTCAATTCAGAGACACGGCCTTTAGAGAGGTGGCTAAGGTAAAATGAGGCCGTGAGGGCAGGCCCTCACCCAATCTGACCGGAGTCTTTCTACAAAGAGGAGATTAGGACACAGACGGCCCTGGGGAATGACCATGTGAGGACGCAGGGAGAAGACGGCCAGCTGCAAGCTGAGGACACAGGCCTCCAACGAACCCAACTCTGCCCACTTTGATCTCAGACTTCTGCCTTCCAGGATGGGGAGAAGGTACATTTCTAGCATGTAAACCAGGGGTGGGGAGCCTTTTTTCTGCCAAGTGCCATGTGGATATTGATAACATCACTCGCAGGCCATACACAATTATCAACTTAAAAATGAGCCTGCTCTATTTGGTCAAACATTTAATGAACTCACCCCTAACGTCTTGGCAGGGCCAGACCAAATGATTTTGTGGGCCTTACACAGCCCTCAGGGCTGGACGGTCCCCACCCCTGAATGGTAAACCACCCACTCCGGGGTACTTTGTTATGGCAGCCCTAGCAAACTAATACATTTGACTAACGTCACTCAGTCTTTCGACAACAGCCTTATGTCACTCATTCTGAGACTGTGTTGACCCAATGGAAAGCTGGTCCCACTTTCCAGTCGGGTATTGTCCCCCGTTTTCCTTTATCTCAGCCTGCGCTGACTGATGTGCCTGTACCATCTCCCCACGGAATGGCACACCCAGAAAGGCATGGCCCACCGCCTCGTCCAGCTAAACATCCTTCACATCTAGTGCTCGGTGGATCCTCCAAGAATATGTGTGGCCGCTCCAAGAAGAAAACCAAGCATAGTTACTGACTCACCCCCACCCCCAGACTCCTCCTTGGAACGTTCTAGCCTCATCCCTCATCCCTCCCGAAGGTGAGTGGGATCTGTACACGTACAGTTAAAAATAAGGCACACGAGGTGTCTGGATCTGTGCAAGTAAATTACCACCCTGTCTGCTTTAAAAGGGGTGAGAAATCTTTTCACCCCGACAGCAGGACTTTCTAGTGGCTGAAATATTTATCCCATCTCAGTGTCTGGGGACACATTCAGAATCCAAAAAGACAAGCATTAGCACGAAGTAGGCTAGCGGGGGTTTCTCCTCCTCCCTTTCCCTTTTTTCATTAAGCTGGAAAATGAAAAAGAGTTGCCCATGTTCACTGCAGCACATCACTTACTTAAAATAACTATACCTTCTCTCCAAGAATGACAAAAAAAAGTCCCCAGTCCTCCCCCGCTGGGCAGAGGCACACAGCCCATTGCAGGAGCATCTACCAAAATTTCTGGCACCCACAAATTTATATCCGATGATGAGGGGGCCAACCTGGGGCAACTGTGAATGCTCAGACAGCTGCTGTGTTAGCAATGTCGACTTTCCCAGCTGAGAAATGGGAATTCCCCGGGAGCAGCTGCAGTCCGCCCCGTTCTCTGCTCTCCCCTGCTCATCGGCCGCCCCGCGGGGCCACCCCTTGTCATGACGCCCTAGAGAACTGACATCTGCAAACCTTCCACGGGCCCCGAGTTCAGATTTCTGCCCAGTCGCCTCTGTTTTGATCCTCTGCTTCCTGACAATCCGGTCTGCAGGCTCCATGAACAACAAAGCAAGACACACAAACACATGCGCCGACACACAGACGGCCTAGCATTCCACTTAGCAGATCTCAAAAAATCTCTTCCCTAAAACCTCTCCGGAGAATGAACACACCTCTTCCCACTGCCTGGTGCCAACAAACACAGTGTCAGGAGGCCACTGCAAACAGCCATCTGTGTTCTCCTTGACTCACTTCTCCACACAACACACACGCCCCGTGCACGGGCACAGGGAAAGCACCCAGGGGGCTGGTCGGCAACCATGTGTTTGCAAACATCCCTGGGAAACCCCCGAAGGTCCTCTCAACTCCAGACGGCTCCGCATGGTGGCATCCGTGTCGGACGGAGGGAGAGACATCTGTCCCCAGCATATCCTAGAGCCATTTGGTTCTCATCAAACAGACTGCTTCCTGCCGGCGTTCTGCTATGCGGAGCGCTCGCCGCCACCAAGAAGGGAGCAGTCACGTGTGCATGTCTGAGCCCAAGTGAGGATGTGCTTCTGGCTCCAAGTACCTGAGCAGAGCCAGGACTCCAGCTCTGTCTAGACTGCACACCGCCCTGCCTGTGAGCTCCTTCCAGCAGCCCCAGCCTCCCCTCACCCATCTGCTCAAGGAGGAGATTGGTGAGAAGGTATAACATGGCTCCTGGGTTCAGTCCAGGACTGGTGACCCTGGGCACTGACCGATTTCATCTTGACACAGACCGTGAAGGACAATCGTGTGTAATGTTACTGCAGGGACATGTATGGGTGGTGTGGGTCACCTGGACAGTGAGTGGGCCCAGCTGTCCGCCCAGCATCTGCACTTCACACAGCTCTCTTCTTTGCTTCTCCCATGCGGTGATCAAATGATAAATGCTCACAAAATGATAAATGCTCTGTTTCCTTCTGAAAACGAGTCAGCAAAGGAAGCCAATGGCTAGTATTAATGAGAAAAGCACAGAGAAAGTGAAAAGGTCTGAAAAGGACAGTTCTTTACCAGGAAAAAGCTCCATAAATTATCTCTGTCCTGTATTTACAGCCTCATTACGGGCCCAAAGCTGTTACTCGCATTCTTTAGTTATGCTTCATCGCGTTTCACGAGGAAAATTATGTCGGAGCAGCATTAACGCCGTGGGGATCTGCACGGCCACGGTCCGCGGCTCAGGGGCTGGAGAGCCACTGGGGAGGATGCTGAGCCTCAAAGGGGAGCATTGAGCCCCGCCCACCCTTCTGCTCCCTTCTCACAGCCTTTGAGAAACCAATCATTATGGACTTTCCACTAGGGAAGATCTAACATCTGCTGAAGCTCTTAACACATGGCAGGAGTTTAACATCAATTCTCTTTATATTCCTTCACAGCTGCGCTATGAACTAGGCACCATGCCCATTGTGCAGACGAGGAAACAGTCTTAAGAAGTAAGAGGACACACTGAAGACATGACATAGGTTCTCATATAAAGAGAGAAAACAATATTGCACAACATTTTTAGTGATGAAATTCAAAATATAATAATTGAGGACAATTTCCTGTAATACAGGTCTACTAAGGAAAAGAATGAAATTCTTTGTAAGGGGGGACAGGATAGGTAACATTTCACTTGATGGAAGTCCAAGTTAGTGCTCCATATCATCAAACTCTATTGTAAAGTTTGCCTTTTTGTTAACCATTTAAAAGTGTTTAAAGTATTCTTAGCTTGGGGCCACAGGCCATAGTTTTCCGACTCATGGGCTAGAAGAGGGCAGGTCCATCTGAAATAACGAAGTACCGATCCAAAGGGACTTCCTCTCTGTCCCACCACACCCACCACACTCTGAAACGATCCCTGAGGCTCAGTGGCTCTTCCCCCACCGCGGAGCGAGGGACCTTGGCCGTTCCGTTCACCTCTGTGTCCTCAACAACCAGCAAGTGCCAGGCCCCCAGCAGACGCGCAGTGAACGCTTGCTGACTGAATGAGGTGGGAACAGAACCTGATGGCTCCTGAGAGTGTGGCCCTTCCAGCACGACACTCTCAAGTTCTGTGAATGGATCTAAACACTGCCTGAATCCATTTCCACAATGAATGGGGCAGTGGGCCTGGGTCTGCAGAGCACTCCTGAGCTCCTGGGAGGGAAGAACAGAAGAGAAGTCTGGATGAACGTTTCTGAGTTCTCCTCTTCCCACACACCCTGTCCTCACCGGGGCCAGCTGCACGTCAGGCCCGGGTGGGAGCCTGGAGCAGAAGCTGTCTCCCGCGTGTTCTCTCTTCAGCTTCACTCAGCAGCAGCAGTAGCAGCAGCAGGAAGTGAGAATCAGGCCGTGAGGCTAGCTGACGAGGACAACCTTATGACGAATTTCATCAGGCTTGCAGATAAGCCAGGCTCAAGAGAGAGCCAATCAGCCCTGCACTTCAGCGCCTCTCAGGGACAGCCACCGGGTCAAGAAGTAAGACTCTGCTCCCACCCAAGTTCAGCCCAGCCCCGTCTGCCCAGGGACGGCTGACACAATTCTCACAGTCACTCCCTGCAAACCGTTCTCTGCCCGCACTCTGCTGCACAGAGATACCCTCACAGGGCAAGTATGAAAAATACCAAAGCAAATCAAAGAATGAGGACAGAAAAACTAAATGAGCTTCATTTAGGCCCCAAAGCATATCTCCCTGAGCTCAGGGCTAAGGATTTCTAGAATAAGGCTCAAAAAAGCACAGGCCATAAAGACTGATAAATACAACCCATGCATTAAAATGTAAAACTCCCAGTCATCAAAAGACACTACAAAGGTCAAAGATAAGCCACTAACTAGAAGATGGTATGATGGTATCTGCTACATATAGAACCCACAAAGAGTGATACCTAGCATTTTCTTTCTTTCTGATTTTGTTTGTTTGTTTGTTTCTAAGAATAGACAGAGAGAGAAGAGAGAGAAACATCAATATAGGAGCATAACATCGACTGGCTGCCTCCTGCACGAGGCTCACTGGGGAATCGAGGCCACAACCGGGCATGTGCCCTGACCAGGAATCGAACCGGCAACCTTTAGGTGCATGGGATGATGCCCAAGCAACTGAGCCACACTGGCCAGGGCTCTAGGATTTTCTCACAAGACTAGGCAAGAAAACACAGCCAACCCAGTGGAAAACTGGACAGAGTGCATGAGCAGGTCTTCTCACTGAAGAGTAAACTCCAAGAGCCACTTAATATACATATACACTCAAGCTCACCTACAACCAAAGAATGATTAATGCAACTGGCAGTTCTCTTTCACACTCATCACACTTACAAAATTCTGAAGTGTGGCCACCTCAAGTGGCAAGATGGTGGGGAGCCACAGGAATCACATGTGCCCACCCGTGGTAGAGGAACTCAAGGGCAGTTTGGCCCTAGCCGCTTTGGCTCAGTGGATAAAGTGTCAGCCTGCAGACTGAAGGGTCCCAGGTTCAATTCCAGTCAAGGGCACATGCCTGGGTTGCGGGCTCCATCCGCAGTAGGGGGCATGCAGAAGGCAGCCCATCGATGAATCTCTCATCATTGATGTTTCTCTCTCACTCCTCCCCCTCTCCCTTCCTCTCTGAAATCAATACAAATACATTAAAAAAAAAGAGGGCAGTTTGGCAATTCCTAGTGCAGCTGGAGATGCAAATGCCCTTTGACCCGGCCAGCTCTCCACACCCTAGGCCTGAGGGGAAACGTGCACAGACAAGACAGAGAACATTCACGGTGGCACTGCTGCAACACGAAACTGCAAGACACACTAAGTGCTCACCAAAAGGAGAATGGATGGAAACTCGGGGTACGCCCACACAATGGAATATCACCCACCCAGCGCTTCAACTTACTGACCGGGGGCGGCATGAAGCGGCAGGGGAAAATCTGAGAAGCCTTGAGCTTAGTAAAAATGCAAACTGTGGAGGCGCAAGTCAATGGATGCCAACGGGTGTACACATAGTTATGAAAACGTGGGAAAGAAAGACACCCAACTCAGGAGACTGGTTACCCACTGGCAAATGGGATCAGAGGTACACAATGAACTTCAACTGGAAGAATTATTTCTTCAAAACCACCTCAAGGGAGCATGACAACTTGGTAGAATTCAACGGAGCTGCGTGGAAGGCAGGCAGGCATGCTTTCTTTGTGTGACTCTTGGTACTTTTCTCCACCCTTTAAAAAATGTTTCATTAATAAAAGTTTATTATAAAGAACAAAAATCATGCTAGCATTTGAGAGAAAAATCTACGACAGGCATACAGAACCTTTTACCTCTAATGTTCCAGCTTCAAAATCCCCATCAGCTATGAAAGAGTGGGAGATAAAAGGGGGCAAGTGTTCACACTGGGATTGAAAGAAAGCACAGGCGAGGACGCCCACCTGGGAGATTCGGTCTATTATGAACTCTTTTCATTTTCCGAAAGGCAGCAACAGTTGCAGAGCAGCCGCGGATCGTGGAGGGAAAAAATAAACACATCTCTCAAGACAGACGTACCCACCCAACCTATTAAGCCATGACATTCCAAAAATAAAAATAGCCAGGCCCAGCCAGAAGGTCAGATATTTTTTAAATACTAACTCCCCGAGACAGCAGGGTGGGAAGAGCTGCAGTAAAGCTCTCTTTCTCAGAATAGTCCGCGCCGTCCGCCTCCTCGGCCCTCAGCATGGGCCTGCAGGAGGCTGAGCAAAGATAGCCTCGCTGCGGCAGCCAAGGCTGGATCTGGCCCGCCCAGTCACAAATGCCAAATGCCTGATGCTCTTATCACTATAACCGGCTGTGTGACTTCAGACAAGTAAGTCACCCTTTCTGAGCTAAAACTCTCCAGTTGTAAAACTAAGTAGCCCTACCTCCCAGATGGGGTGGCTGAAGTACAGAGGAATATGTCTGTCTGTCTTTCTGTCTGTCTATAACAGATAGAGGAATAAAGCAAATAGAATAGGCGGCATATACTTGGGGTCCAATAAATAGTACTGGGATTTGTGACTCCTTCCTTCCCTACTCGCATTTTCCCTGACTCTCCTCAAAATGCTGGTATTGCCAGTGGTGCTCAGACAAGGCTGGGCACCTTTCCCTCCTGGCCTCTGTAGGAAGGGTGCAGCCTGGGTAGATGGGAAGCCTGCTGGAATTGGGGCGGGCTGGCTGAGCCCCCTGGTCACCTAGGTCCATGGGGATAGACACCAGGTATTTTGTTGTTGTTTTTGAAAATATATATATATTTTTATTGATTTCAGAGAAGAAGGGAGAGAAAGGAACATCAATGATGAGAGAGAGTCATTGATCTGCTGCCTCCTGCACACCCCACACTGGGATTGAGCCTGCAACATGTACCGACTGGGAATTGAACAATGACCTCCTGGTTCACAGGTCAATGTTCAACCACTGAGCCATACTGGCCGGGAGACACCAGGTTTTAAGAAGCTCATAACGTGAACCTGGTTGTGTGTCCTCTAATACTACAGTGTCAGTTTGAATATTCCTAAGAAGCAGCCCTGCTTGGACCATTCCTCGGGCTCTTTGACAGCAGTCAAACTGTTAACATGAACCCACCCTTCCAAACCAGGAGGTGATGAAGCAGGTCGAAGACAAAGGCACATGGGATCCCCAACTGGGATCCGGGGGAGTCTCTCACCTCCCTGGCCTCAGTTTCCGCTTGTGTAACCGAGGACAGCAATAGATGACACCCAAGTTCCTCTCCAGCCCTTCTCGTTGGTGGGGACACAGACCAGTTCTCATGGCAGGCAGGCACTCACCAGCTGCCCCTTCTACACGCATTCTTCAGATTTAAACATAATGCCAGGATTTACACAGAGCTCCTCCTCTAAAGAACCAAAATCATCCCTACAAGGCAGGCACTAAAGGTAGTCCCCTTTTCTAAATACAGAGAGGCTAAGACCCAGAGAGCGACCAGCCTGGCCCAAGGTAGGGCTGGAGCTGGCCTGAGAGCCAGGAGTCCGCTGCTGGGTGACACAGTTCTTGCCTCTGTGCCTCAGAACTCTGACCCCCTGCCTGCCGCCCCCCGGGAATGGCTGATGCACACCCCCCTGCGACAAGAGGAAGTCACCTCCCAAGGGCCAGCCATCAGACCTGACTCCCGTTCCCTAGGGAGTCAGGGCCACGCTGCTCCTTCCATTACCACAGCCTTCCATCCTGTCTCAGCTGATGAAAGCCTGTTTGCCTTATCACTTCCAATTAGGAGAGAAACAAAATTAAAAAAAGCCGGCCGGGCAGCACTGAGCAGGATAGGAATACAACTTTTTAAATTTTCTTAAGTAGCGTTCATCCACAAAACTGGTCCATTCGCTTCCACAGTCTGCTCATGCGGGCACCCTCGCTGAGCGCTGAGCCGGACAGCAGGCCCTCCATCATGGGGAATTAGCTGCCTTCTTGAGGCAATGACCTTCCTGCATCCAGCAAGTGCCGGCGTTGAGCACACTTAGGGCTGGAGTCCCCGCTTCTGTGTGCGTGTCTGAGCGAGCGCAGCAATTTTCCTCCGCGAGAGACCTGTCAGATCTGGTCAATCAAAGGGCTGAGCCGTGCTGACTAACCTGTGCAGGTTTTCCAGATCACAGAGGGGAGCTTCTGACAGTGCAGCAAACAGAGCAAATGAGAAATTAAAGAGCGATTACGGAGTGTGTCTCACTCTGGCCAGCCCTGCGGCCCACAGACTCTGAATTCCAACTCCACGCCTTCCAAGCTCAGGGAATAACTTGACCCCTCTGTGCCTCAGGTTCCTCATCTATAACATGGAGGTGGACCCCACCTGGAGAAGTTCCCGGGGTATTTTGTCCATCTTGGTATTGGAGTCACATAGACACAGATCTGAAAACATTAGAACTCTCGTGGCGTATCACTCACACCACAAAAACCTCTTCAGGAAAAAAATAGATATTAATAGAGGCCATGAGCTTAGCCAGAGTTCATTTGTGGAGGGTATTATTATTCACTAATTAAGACTAGATGTAATGTAGGTGCCTCACGTGTCATTACACCTGACATACCACCATCGTGTCGTTCCAGGATGAGTAATTAGAGGAAGGGTGATCTCAAGAGTAAAAGGATGCCCTTGGAAAGGAGCACGACAGAATGCTACCAGGTGAGATGAGGGATCGGGAGGAGGGGGAAGCTCGTTAAGAAACGATTTTCCCAGATATCAAATATGCCTCCCGTTGGGTTACTTATGGTGCTCTGCTAACAGGGGCAGCTCAGCACCCACTCACTGGAGGAGTCAACCACTGACTGCTGGGGTAACCTGCCAGCAGGTTCAAATCCTACCGTCTGTGCCGTCTTCAGTCCCTGACATCCAGTTGGTCCCCACCCCCTTTTGTTTCCTGAATCTGTCCTCACCAAGTGGCCAGCGGCCTTCCAATCGCTCAACCCAAAGGTTGCTTTTCAATCTTTCTCTTACACACAGTACTGCTGCTGCATTGGACCAAATGGGTCATTCATTCCTTGTGAAACCCCCTTCCTTTGGCCTCCCCCACATCTGGCTCTCTGTCCATTCCTCCTCAGTCACCTTCGAGGCTCCTCTCCCTCCACCCACCATCCCTCGACAGTCTTCAGCGTTCTGCCTCCTGTCTGCTTGAGAGAGAGATACATCTGCCCTAGATAAGCAACCTTACTGGCATTAGTTCAACCTCCAACTCAGCTCTCTCCCCTTCAACTCTATGGATGGATGCATGCATGCATGGAAGAATGAATGGAGGGATGAAGGTAGGGCTAGATGAAGGAAGGAATGGATGGAGGGATGGAAGGATAGACAGAGGGATGGATGGGTGGATGGATGGATGGATGGGTGCATGGAGGAATGAATGGAGGAATGCAGGTAGGGACTGATGAGGGATGGAGGTAGGGATGGATGGATGGATGGATGGAGGGAGAGAAGGATGGAGGGATGGAAGGATAGACAAAGGGACAGGTGGATGGATGAATGAATGGAGGGATGGCAGTCTTTACCTATGGATTAGTTTGAGCTTAAACCAATACTTCTCCATGGTTCAACGTAAAACATCCAAATGTAGCTCAATACTTTAGACCATAACCTCAGAGGTAAGAGCTTGCCACCAAAACTCTGGGGTACCAAGGACTCTGTATATGGCATGAGCTGTCAGCAATATCTGCCACAGTTGCCCATGAGGCAAATCCAGCAGCTGTGGTGACTCATTGTCTCAGAGCCAGCTCACAAGAAACCAAGGTTGGACACAAGTCATGGGGGAGAGGAACCGGGCCAAGTGCCTCTAGCTGCTGAAAAAACCCATCAGAGTTACCCCCTATTCCTGCTCCGCCTGGGGCTGGAGGCAGTCCCAGTGAAGCCTTCGGGCCTCCATCCACAGGGAGGTTAACTTCCCCTCTCCCCACGGTAAACCCCAAACCATCAGCACCCTGCCTTTGGCCTTTGTTTGTTTCTTTCTGTATCCAGGGAGTAGCGACAGCTGCACTAAGACAGTGGCATTTTGGGCTGGGACTGTCATCCAGAGCAGCAGGCACAGAAGCCCTGGGAGGGTGGTCTAGCAGAACCCAGGGCCTGAAAGGGGTCCAGTCAAAGGGTCTGCCTCCCTCCTCAATGGCTATGGGAGCCTTGGGACCCCAGCCTGCTGCCACCCCCAATTCCGAAAGCCCTGGCATCCTCTGCACCAACAGTCGGTTTGTTTACCAATATGGACGGTGGCAACCCTCCAGGGGCTCTGGACATGCGGAGAGGAACACGGGACCCTGCCAAGGGAGTGCAGGGAGCCACACTGGCCGAGGAAATGCCAGCGGCACGAAGAAACGTAAAGAACCAGAACTGTCAACACAGCCCAGGAGACTCTCCTGCCTTTTCTGTTGATCGGGTACCTGGACGCTAAAGACTGGAGAGACCATGGTTCTTTTAAGAGAAACCAGGCAAGGGATCCAGCCTCTCACTGAACATCCGCGATAATCAGCTCCGACGGGAGCCAACCCCTGCCTGGCACAGCTCGCTTTCCACTTCACATCACCATCCACCCCGTGCTGCACAAAGGATAATGCATTTACAGACAGCCGGGACTCTCCAGCCAGGAGGAAAATTTCACCTAATTAAATAAAAACAAAGCAGAACACCAAAGCCTTTAACCAGTGCCAGAGAGAGAGAGAGAGAGAGAGAGAGAGAGAGCGAGAGAGAGAGAGAGCGGAGCTGCTAGAGAAACCTAACAGGGTTTTGGGGGAAAGTGAATAATCACCTTTAATTTATGAGGAATGCCAATCAAGATGATTATTTTTGTCCTCAATGGATCTTTTAAAACAATCCTCTGGGCCCCTAATTGCAGAGAACTCCGTAGATACCAATAAGAAAAATGCAAACAAACTAAGAGAAGAATGGATAAAGGAAATAAAAATAAAGACGGCTAATAACCAAATGGAAAGATGTACAACCTCACCAGTAGTTAACAGATTCGAGGGGAAATGCCATGTTTTAAAGCAGTCTGAGCAGCAAACGTGGAAAAGGTGGACACTATCACAAGCTGGCAGGGCGTGAGGAAACCGGCGCTCTCCTGCTACTGGCGAGGGTAGAAGCCGGTACACCCTCTCTGGGACCGTGTGGCAGGACCCAGCACTATTTGTTACAAGCTTACCTTTGGACTCCCCCATTCCCTTTCTAAGAATCTATCTTTAGGAATATATGAATGCATAGAGAAACATATGGAAGGCTTTTTCTTATCTTTACATTATTATGTGTAAAATCTCAAAAGAACTTAAATGTGTACCAAGAGGGAGATGGGTAAACGCGATATGGCACATCCACTACAGAATGGACTGACGGGGAAGGATGCCTACAGTGCAGTCAGAGGGGAAAGCAGGCCACAGAGACACACGCACGGCATGAGTCACCTTTGTTTATCTCCAGAGACATATGTGACAATATACAGAATATACAGGCACCTGTGTGTATGTTTAGATCTGCAATGTCCTGGAACATACTCTGGGAGAAGGAACTGAGAGGCCCTCGAAAAATATAGGTAGATTTTCTATTGGGTCTCTGCTTCAAAACAAATGTCTTAAAATATCACCACAGTCAATATGCCTGGAGAACTTTTAAGAACAACCAAGACGGCGTGGGAGGGATTTCCCAACACCATTCATCAACACACACACACACACACTCACGCACACATACACTCTCTCACACACCTTATCTCACACACACAGATACACACACACACTCTCTCTCACACACACACCTTATCTCACAAACAGATACACACTCTCTCTCTCTCTCACACACACACATACATACACACACTCTCTCACATACAGATACACACACACTCACACACACAAATACACACACTCTCACACATAGATACACACATACTCTCTCACACACACATAGATATGCACACTCTCTCACACACAGATAGATACACACACTTTCTCTCTCTCTCTCTCACACACACACACAGAGATACTGGCTCCTTTAAGAAGCAGGAGCCAACAGGGAAAGGTCATCCTATTCACCAATGTTCAAACTATAAAAAGACAAAGCATTCCTGAAAACCTAAGAGAAACACGTTTGGGTCAGAGTACTTTTACACAGTTATGAAACCAATAGCCCCAAACGCTGGCCCAAACTAAAGATAAACATTTTTTAAAGCTCAATAGGAAATCATTTGGAAACACCTGTGGATGGCTGCTTCTCATTCTGGGAAGTTGCCTCGAGGCTATACTCCCTTTTATTCCCTTTCAGAACACAAATCTATTCTACAAAACAGGTTATGAGCCACCTTTCTACAGTCACATATCTCCCCTCCCTCCTACACATGAGAAACCCCACCCCGCGGCCCGTGTGGGAGCCTCAGAGGCTCGGACTCTGCTTAGGGGCTATGAATTTAATGTGTCCTCTATGAGGAGTGTAGCCTGTTTCTCCCGGGCTGGCCTGTGCTCACTGCAGGCCCACAATTACGGTGGCTGGACTCCACGCTCCTGGCTCTTCCAGGTGGCATCGGGCCACGCTTTCTGCTGGAAGACAGAAGGGCTCATTCAAGGGCGCCTGGAGAGAGCGCCCGAGCCCGGGGCTCAAGGCTGCCGGGGCGTCTGGTCACCAAGGTTTCAGAGTTGTCCTCGCAACCCAAGTGGGTGGAGGGTCATCCCACAACCCACCTCCTGGGAGAGGGGGCGGAAATTAGATGTTTTTAATGTTGAGCAAAAGGAGCCAGACACTCTTATTCTTGCCAATTCAAAACCAGGCAAAAGTAATTTCTGCCGCTGGAATTCAGGGTCTGAGGTGGGGGGACCAGGCGGGAGCACAGCAAGGCCCTGGGGCAGTGGGAATACTGTTCTTATCTGAGAGCCCTGGTTCCCAGTCACATTTACTTCATGGAAATTCATGGAGCTCCCTTCTCAACATCAGAGCGTTTCTCAGTATGTATGTTAACTTTCTATGAGAAGTTTACTTAAATAATTAGAGGAAATGTTTTGAACACGGGGTTGTCCATTCTAGGTTCAATCTCTCCTTTTCCCCTCTAGGGCCGGAGCCACCAGCAAACTAAATGGGTCCAAGTCACGCCGAGTCCAAATCACGCCAAGTAACCAGCAGGGGACTGGCAGTGTGAAGAGAGGGGAATGTCCAGTACTTATTTTTAATTGATTTGCTCACTTTCCCCTAATATCAGAACAGTCCCACCCCTTCTCCCCGGGACCCAAAATGGCATCAGCCACACCCTGGTAAGTCCTAAGCATGCAAACCTCTCAGGCCTGGCTCGAGGCTCTGCGGTCCCAGCCACAGGCCTCCGGGAGGCATTTAGAAAAGTCCGCACGGCTGCTCCAGCTCTCCTTCCAAAATGCGTCTGAACGGGGTGGGACTCCCCTCCTACAGGTCATGCCTCTCTCGTTACCTTCGGCCTCACTCCCCGAGCTGCTCCAGGTTCTCCTTGGCTACCGGGGGCATTAGGGGTCTTCAATGAACTTTCCCAAGCAGTTCGTTCGAGGGTTCCCCTCCTTTTTTTTTTTTTAGTACAAGAGATTTCTGTTTATCTTTGACAAAAAGAAAAAATGTATAGTTTATAGAAAATGCAAAGCAACGCAGAATGATTTACATCCGATGAGCCCACAAATTGGGCAACTGAATGCGGCTCTCCAGCCGAGGCCCAGGGAGAGGTCTGATCTGGCTGTCTCTCTCTCCCTTGCTACGATCACTCCTTCAGAAAGGTCCTGCCAGGTCCCCAGGACCACTGCCCAGATGTTCAGGGAGGGGGCCTCAACTCCGGGAAAGGAAGACTGGTCTTAGCTCACCAGTAAGGCGGCCGCCCCCTCTGCAGAACAGGGAGCAGGCGAGGCAAACTCCCCAGCCCGGGGGAGTCTGATTTTCAGAGCACTCCAGCCGTCACCAAGGTGACAGCCCACATCTGTATGCTGCATCCTCCCAGCCACTTGGACGTGTCGGGCACCGCAGGGACCATCATGCCACGTGATGCTCTTACAGCCTCTCAGTCGAGGCCAGGTTGGTAGACCACGCATTTGTGCTCTCTACACAGATGCACACATGGCTGTTGAGTACCATTCTGCCTGCCTGCCTGCCTGTCTGTCTGTCTCTCTCATCATCTCTCTCAGATCAGCTCCTTGTGTTCCCACAAAACAAACACTTCTGTCCAAACTTCAGGGGGAAGCAGCTCAATCTCCTGACACCTCCTCCACTCCAGGAAAAAAATCCCGAAGTTGGTGTAAACACGGGAAGGCCAGTGTAAAGCTCCGACTCCAGAGAGCAGGGGGCGGTGAGGTGTGAGCGGAACACCTCAGGCCACAGTGGAATACGGGCCAGGCCCAAGAACCACAGAGCCACAGTCACAGATCCAAAGATCACACACCAGCAAAGCCTGAAAAAGAAAGAGCCAAGTGAAGCCTTAAAAAAAAGGGAAAAGGTGCCTTTATTAAAGGGGGGGGGGGAGTGGAGCCAGTCAGCCTCCAGACCCTAGAGGAAGCACACAAAAATGGGGAACAGAGCCACGAATGGCTCCTGCCTGGGGGTGTCAGCAAAACTGGTCAATGGGAGGCAGGAAAATTTCAAGTAACAACCACTGTCAGCCACTGGAACCCCTCAACAGAGGAAAAGCCTCACACACAGTTCCTTGAGGGTTACAATTGGGTGAGGGGAGAAGAGAACAGAATTTGCAAAGGCAAAACTCCTCCTGGTGAGCCAGCTGCCAGGACGCGAAGGGGCCCCCCCGAACAAGCACGTAATCTCAGGAAAATGTTTGTTTTCACCGAACTTCCCTGTGAACCAGGCACGACTCCCCAGTACGTCTTAAAGAACAAGAAAGAAGAAAGCTAAGGAACATTTAGAAATCAAAACATGTCCCAGAATGTCCACACACATAAATAGGAACAGCATTCCTCCCTCTCAACATGCCAAACAAAATCGACGGGCGAGCCAATGCATACACAGCTTCAAAATTAGCACAACTTTTTTTAATTTCAAAAGTAACACAACTCCAGAACTATAATGGAGAGATGAGACTTTAAACATCACACGGAATCCCATTTTCTGCCCCCAAGCACCAGGGTTTTTGTTTCTACCTTTTCCATCCCGTTTTTTTTTTTTTTTTATTCCTACTTCAAAATTCCCAGAAGTTTACATCTTTAAATAGAGGTAGAGCAATCAGAATTCCAAACCTCTGGTGAATATGGAAGAATTCCTAACCTTAGACTGCAGAAGGAAGGCCATCTAAATCTACTAGTTAAAATCAACAACAAAAATGCAGTTTCAGGCAGCTCCACAGACCACACTAGTGACGGGCCCCACGCAAACTTCTCTTAGAAGCGATGCCTCCCCCTGAGTGAGGGACCCAGCTTTGTGCTGTCACTTCATCCACACTGCGTCCCTAGGGAGTAGCTTTTACCCCGATTTGACAGATGAAGCAGTGAGGTTAAGATGACAAACCAGTCAATAAAACTAGGTCTATCTGGCTCCCCAAAGCACTCTT
>NW_006285313.1:703280-717192 GCF_000327345.1 Myotis davidii
AAACAGAGCCCCTTCTTATGGAGAACACATACGCTTCCATTGCTACAGTTCTCTCTCCACCCTTCCAAAATCATGATTGATTACTGTTGGAACAGCAGACCCCCTGATATGCAAATCGTAACCAAATTATCCACCTGAAGTGCTGGGGGACCGTCCAATTGTGAAACAGGTCTACACGGGCAGCCACTGTATTCTCATTGCTCAAACACCAGAGCCAGTGTTCTCCGTGACACTGCACTGGGTCCACAGACCGAGGTTATGTAATACCTACCCATCACCTGCTGCTTGGTAAGCATCCATTCAACCAACCGACTCATTCATTCACCCAGAAAGAACTTACTGGGCACCTGGTATACGCAGGCTGTGGGAAACGTAGTTTGAGCACGTTCCAAGTCTACTGCTGACCAGAAGAGAGGAGTGGACACCTACGTGAAAGCTGGTGTTAAAGGGGCCATGAGACAGGACGAGGAAATGGGAGGCAGGAATCAATGAGGTGGAAGAACGGGTTCCAGGGAAGCATCGAGGAATGCCTCGCGGAATCGTTTTCACCCAGGCTGGTTTTGCAGGGTGAGTACACTGCAGGCCTGCCTTCCAGACGAAACGTTAAGCTAAGTGGAGGCACGAATGCAAAAGGTCACGAAGACCATCAAGGGCTGGACGGCTGAGAAAAGCTTGAAAAGCCAGACTTAGACGATGGAGTTTGGACTTGACTTTGCCCACAGTGAGAAACCAACACATCCGTTTTGAGCAGGGGAGTGACGTGAGATGAGTCAGGCTCACCTGGCATCTCTACGTCGAAAGACACTGGGGTAGGCAACAGTCAGAAGATCCAATTTGGAAGCCACGTCAACATTTTAGGCGCCTATTTGGGAATCAAGAAGCTGGGCCCCACTGCACTAACTCTAACATATACTCCCCCTTTAAACAATAATTACTACGAAAGGCTGCTCACACTTAAAAGAAGTAAATAGACCGAGTCTTTGACTATTTGCTGAAGGAGGAGACACCCGGCCATCAATCTCCGGCTCTGGAAAACAGCAGATGGTCTTTTTGGCAGCGGATCCGCTGTCCTAGTTATAGGTTCTGCTCCGGCTAATGCTGTACTCTGTTTGTATTGCTTCAGCCACGCCACAGAGCTAGGCGCAGGCAAGCCGCACAGGAGCAATCCAGGAAGCTACACTGGGATAACCCAGTCACGCACCTACACAGACCTACACAGACCTACAGACCTACACGGACCTACACGCACCTACACAGAGTAGATTCCATTCTTCAGTCTCCTGTGCTGGTGGCATTCTGGGGGGTCCTGAGCACTCTGTAAACATTTCTGATCCGTTTCTTTCCAGCCTTCAAAATCCACAAGACAACCAAGGAGAAACAATAGCAAGGAGTAGAATGAGAGAGCAATAGAATTCTTGATTCTGGTTACGGATTTCTGGAAAATGACTGCTCCATAAGACAAATAAAACCAGCTATTTGAACACTGTGTTTTCCTGGACCTGCCTTTTGATGGAGCTCCTTTTCTGCAATAATAACACAGAAGCACTTGCAGATCAAGTGACTCATAGCATTTTCTGCATGGATTCAATTTCTGCTACTTTCTGTAAGCAAATCGATAACAGAGTGAATGGCACCAAACCCATTCATGAGACGGCCTGGGAAGGATTACAATAGGGGTGGGAGACCCATTCTTTCCTACAGTTTCATTTCATCCTCCCTTGTCCACTTTACCCCTTTCAACAGAAACGATTGCCAGGGGAAAGGCCCTTCTCTATCCTAATGGACACTAATTTTTCGGGCATGAAAGGGAAAAATAATGCAGGACCATTTCCTTACTCTTCTCATCAGCCCAGTGACCAGAATGGCCAACCAAACCCTGCCGATGGAATCCGTCTAAAGCAGTGGTTCTCAACCTTGGCTGCACATCAGAATCACCTGGGAATCTTTTTAAAATCCTGATTTCTGGGCCCCATCCTCCAGAAATTCTGTTTCTTTGTTATGTGGTGGGGCAAGGTTGAGAACCACTGGTCTAAAGCCTCAGCCTGCAGGCCTAAGCAGTCCTTTGGAAACATTTGATTTCATGAAAAAACAAACAAAACAAAACAAAAAAATCAGTCTCAGAGCAGAAAAGGGAGTTTCCTAGGAGGTGAGGCCAAGATAGGAAATGAACTCTTCAGGAAAGTTCTAGAAGGAAAAAGCAGACAAAGCCACAGAGAGGAGCTGGAAGGAAAGGATGAACATTACAACAGTACAAAACCCATCTCACCGGACACCAGGAAGCAGGATGAAAAGAAAGGTGTGTACTTGGCCTTGACCACAGGGTGTTGGAGGAGGCAGGAAACAATACAGTGGAAGGTGAGAGAATGGTCAATTAAAAGAAATAAAAACACTGCACAGGCGATATTCATAACCAAAGTTGTAAGAGACGGCTCCAGTCTCCACAGCTGTATTTCTGCTGTACAAACATGTTTTTAAAAAGAAGGCCTCAGTAGAAAGAGAAGTCCAAGCTGGAAAGCCTACAAGGAAAACAAAGCCGCACTTCTTCCTCGCTCAGCACAGCTTCCTGCAGAAACAGTGAATAAGGACGATTCATTTCTTAGGAAGACAAAACAAAGGCCTCAGTTCTCTGAACCTGCTTATTAATATTTAGCCAGTTAAACACGGCCTTTCCCAGTTACCGTGTACCAGCCCATAAAGGAGACCGGGGCACACGCGCGCGCGCACACACACACATACTCATGTGCCACAAGTGCACGCAGACACCATGCATGTGTGTCACACATGCACATGCACACACATGCATACACATATACTGAATGTTCATTCTTTCTCACTCCCCAGGATTGGGATTCCTACCAATTTTCCATGTACTTACAAACCCAATCTTGCAACAGGCGCATTTAAAGCTCCGGTCCCTGATCATGACCAACTCCCAGGGAAAGAATCTCAGTGCCTCAGTCTCTCTCTCTCTCTCTCTCTCTCTCTCCCTCTCTCTCTCTCTCTCTCCCCCCCTCTCTCTCTCGATTATAAATCACTCCTTATATTTTTTGAGACTTGAGGAGGTCCCAATAAGAACCCCACACACTTCAGTGAACCCTAGAGCTGGGCTGAGGGAGCCTTGTCTTCAGCTCCCAGCCCATTTGAATGGAGACCTCGGTCCAGTCTGCATTTTCAGGCCTCAGGGTACACACACAAATGGCTTTTTGAAAGAATAAAGGACTCTACCACAATCTGTTTACCAATTCTGCCTGGTTTGTGTAGCCAAGCTTCTTTACAACTGACAAATAACATGCCTCGCCCCAAAATATAAATGATAATTACCATTTATTGAGAGTTCTCCATGTGCTAGATGCCCTTACAAACATCTACTATTTATAACAGCTTTAATCAAAGGACTCATTAGCTCCGTTTCACCCATGAGGAGAGGAGGGCAGCCCAGGGAGGTAAGAAACAGCTCTGCCTAGGGTGGCGTGGAGTAAACGAGGATCTGGGACTTATACCAGATCCTACACTTCATTTTATCTCCTGCTGGATTCTTTCCTCTGGCCACAAAAACACAACCACGGGAAACCCAGCAGCCCCCCCCCACCCCCCTCCCGAGCCCCAGCAGAACAAGAAACCTGCATGTCAGCCCACCCGGTCCTTCCTTCCAAAGGTTTCCCAAAACAAAAAAATGTCCGAGGATTTTACAAAATCACCGGTCTGCAGAGGCAGCAAAGTGACTTCCAGTTTTAAAGACGCACAAGCATCTCCCCAGAGCCGTCTATTAGGACTGATGCAGCTCATAAAACAGACCATAAAACCATTTCTGTTATATGAGTTCCGTGTTTCCCTTCTCCAGAGGCCCTTCGGAGAGCCGCCCCCAGGCCTGTGGTCCACCCTCACCCGGGAAAGCCTGGGCTTGCGTCTTGGCCTCTTCCCCTCCTCGCCCTTATCAGAGACTCAAGTTCGTACAAAGGAAACATCATTAAGCAGCCTCGTCCACCAGATCTCAGATGGGTCCCAGGAGCCGGTTCTAATTTACTTAAATGATTGAGATCTCTGTCTCCCAGTTACTCAATCCTGCAACACCAGCAGCCAGCAGATATAATTGCAAAGCAGGTAGGCTAGACTCTCCAATCGGCCCATTCGGTGCCAGCAAACCTTGCAAATTACAGGGTGTAAATTTAGCTGGGTGGGTCCTGACACACATTCCTGCAAATTACATGTTCCCTCGCTCGTAGAAAGTGCATTAATTACTTCGGGAGCAGGCCCTACTTCCACTTACACCCCCCTTTCCAGAGAGCTGCGAGCAACTCGGAATCATCTCCGAAGATTAAAGCATAAATAAATAATGCCTGGTGGGGTGGGGGTGGGGGGGTGGAACTTCTCCAAAGCGCTTGGCATTAGGATGGTTAACTTTCTCCCCGCAGATGGGGAGAGGATCCCGGGGTGGCGCTGAGGTTGGACCCACGGGAATGAAGACCCAAGCACGGGGCCCGCAGGGCTGCAAACTTAGCGCCGGCGATGGTGTCACAGCAGCACCTTCCTCCCTCTCGTGAGCAGAAAGTGCTGCTTCTGCAAGAGGGGGACGGGCGCCAGGTGGGCACAGCAGGGCGGGGGCACAGGAAGTGAGGTCTGGATCCCTGGCTGGAGCCCCCCGGAGAGATTTCACCCTGTGTAATGAGCAGGCTCTGTCATGTGCCGGGCACTGATCTAACACACATAAGACCTGCATCTTTACGGGACCCTGCACTGCACCCACACGCAGGAGGAAGGAACCCGTGCCGACTCTGCAGAGGAGGAAACCGAGGCTGGGACAGTAAAACACCTTCTCAAGGTCACTAATCAGAGACCAGTGGAACCATGTCTGTTTGATCTCAAACTCACCCTCTTAACCCCCAGGACTGCAGCACCAGCTGAGGGGCAGCCCCTCCCTCTCCCCCTCCCCCTCCCTCCACCCCCTCGGTTCCTCAGGGCTCTGCTTCAGGAAGGAGACAACACCACACACCAATAGTGCCTCCTATGTCCCGGGCACCAATCGAGCTGCAGTGACTTGGCAGCGGTGGCTCAGGGCTTCACCAAGGTCTCAATTCTCAAAACAACTCTGGGAGGTGTCCCAGCCTCTCAACTGTACTCACGAGAAAGCAAAGGCGGGGAAAAGTCAAGATCAGCCAGCTGGTAAGTAGCAGAGCCAAAATTTTAACCCATCTCCATATCTCCTACATTCAAAGCCTTCCCCTCTGAACTGAGATCCCACTCTGGGAGTCAGCCAGAATTCTGATCATTCTGCAGCCTCCGTGATCTGGGGAGAAAAAGGATGTAAAAGATCCCGTTGCTAGGGACGAGGGAGACTATCCCAGGGAGCTCCCACAGGGCCCCAGGGGAGGGAGGGAGAGGCCGCTGTCCAGTCTCAGCGCCGTGGACTCGGTGGCGGCCTTTTGTGTACGGTTCCCAGCATCCACGTCTGCTTTAGTGCAACCACCTCTCCTTCAATGGCTATGATGTAACAGGACCCTCATCAGGGGTCCTACACACTCCAGTCAAAGGGAGAGACCACGTGATCTAGGATGAACTGAGACGATGCTCTCCCGGAATGTGGCTCTTGAGAAGAGGGGCAAAGACGCTGACAGCATCCCTTTCCTTCGGAGAGCAGGGCGTGGCAGGACTCTTCACATAAAACCAAATCTATCTGATGCCACTTCGTGGGGAAAGCTCACAGGCCTCCTGATGGAAGGGACTTGCACGGCGGCAGGAAAGTGAGGCTAAGAAAACACAGGTAGCATGGAAGAAAAGCAACGCACAACTTCCAACAAATCGGGTGTCGCCTGCGCTCACACAGAGGAAGGGCATTAGAAGAGAAGGTGGCGGACTTCCAGAGGGGACACGTGCTCACTCCCTCAGCAGAGACGGCCTGGACCAGCCAGATAACTTCAGATCAGGCTTGGCTATCGCAAGAGCGGCTTGTCCCAGCCAGATCGCTGTCACGTCACATCTAATATTGATAGGACACTTCCTCTTAGTAATAATAATTTGGTGGATTAATTAAACTTGGAATTCCTCAGCACTCAAGGTTATGGCCTCAATCCCGACTTCAGGAAATTGCACATTCTTTGTCCTAATTGGAAATGTGTATGGTTTTACCTAATAAAAAAGTCTATGGTAACCTAATATCACATGCCGGGTTACTCTCTACCAGAGAGCCCATAAATAAAGTTGACACAGTTGTATAGGAAATGGCTGTCCCCACATGAATAAACGTGTAGGAGGGCTGTGAGCTTCTGAGGCATAAACGCCCTCTCATCACTTAGGTGGTCCCTCTCTGATCTTTTCTACTAAAAAGTGGGAAGCAATGGGGTAGGTGTGCCATAGGGGCCCCTGGCCCGGCTAAACAAGCCAAGATAAAAACTGTGTGAGAGCCATTCATCTAGAACAACCTTCCTGACCTCCTGGGCCTGAACTGTGACATGAGGCTCATCATCCTGAAGCCAGATGAGACGATGGCAGACCCTCCCCAGTCTGGGAGGGGCCTGATGCCTGGAATGGGAAGACCCAATGTCACCCTGGGTGAATGCTAAGATAAAGAGCCAGACCTAAAAAATAAAATAAAATAAAGGCACTAGGAGAAGATGTTGCTACCTGGGGGTATCCATGAGGTCCTTTGAAATGATCTCTTCAATCAGGGCAGTAACAGAAAAATGTAGGACTAGCTACTCTAGTTGTTAACGGAATGATAAAGATGACTCAGGAAAAGTGACTTCTACCAGGCCCTGGCCCCCCAGGAGACAGGGTTAGGTAGCTATCTGCTCCTGGTCTCCTTGGGTGTGGAACTTCTGAGAAGTTTACTAGAAATGACTACAGACATACACAAATAATAGCTAGAAACATGTTATCCACAGTGATGCTTATAATAAAAACGTGGAAACACCACCAATGCCCCCAATTAGGGAGTGGTTAAATAAATTATGGAACATCTGGACAGAAGTTAATGCAGTCACTAAAGCTGGTGTGGAAGACCTGGTGGCCAGAGGAAGGGCAGCCCAGTTAAGAGGGATGCTGTGTGGTTTCAGGAAATCAATTACTATTAGACTAGACATCCTAAATTCGGAGACAAATAACATAAAAGCCTACTGTTCCCATAATGTAGATTACAGGAAATAAAGCTAATAAAAATTATATTGAGCAATAGAGTTGGGGCAAAGGAGATTGAAGATAAACTAAAATAGACACGTTTTAGAGAAAAATGATCAGCATGCACAAAATGAAAAAGCTTAAAAGCTATACACACACACATAACACATCTGAAGGATAATGCACCAATTTTTTTTCAGAATGGGAGCATAACTGATGATTTTTGTTTTCTTCTTTCTGATTAACTATATCTTCAACAACAAATGGCAGGAAGAATAGCAATAAATATTATTTTTCAGAACCTTAATGGAGGTGAAGACCACCCCAGAACCAAACTGTCATGGGGTCAAAGTAAGTTGAGCTTTGACACTGAAAAATCAAAGCTATTTTTAAAATTTTACTACACTTATGGGGTGCCATCTATATATATAATCTATATATATATAAGTCTAATATGCTAAGTGTTCGACCCTCCAACCGGTTGCTATGACACGCACTGAACACCAAGGGGCAGACGCTCAACGCAGGAGCTGTCGAGCTGCAGTGACTTGGCAGCGGTGGTTCTCGGGTGACACACCCTGAAACCAGAGAGGCGGGAGCTCGATTCCTTGTAGGGCACACGATTCCACCTTCGGCCATGGGTTATGATGTTGCTGAATCTGGTTTACTGCACACTTGCATTTGCCTTCCACACCTTGTACAACAGCAACTTTGCAGAGTGCACTCTCGCACTCCAGGACCACTCGGGGGATGTCAGAGAGGCAGTTTTGACCCGATCCCGGCAGGCCAGGCCGAGGAACCCCACCTGCCAGAGGGGCCCCGGTGCTCACTCTGCAGACACTGGGGAGGGTCTGAGAGAGGTTGGCTCCAGGGTGTGTCCAGCCCCTCTTGTCCAGTCCTGCCCTGCTGGCCACCTTCTAATTAATTTCCTTTCAATGTGCAGAAATTTCGTGCAGCGGTCACTATTTGGTTAATAAGATTATGGAGGTTTTCCAAGGGTACAATTCTATGACACCTCATACTGCATTGTGTGTTCACCGCCCACAGTCAAGCCTCTTCTGTCACCATATATTTGACCCCTGCTACCCTTTCCTACCTCCTTCTACCCACCCCCTTTCCCTCTGGTAGCCACCATACTGTTGTCTGTGTCCATGAGATTTTGTTTGTCTTGTTTGTTCCTTTGTTGCTTTCTGTTTTATATCCCAATATGAGTGAAATCATATGGTTCCTGACTTTTTCTGTCTGACTTATTTTGCTTCGTGTGATAGTCTCAAGATCCATCTGTGTTGTCACAAATGGTAGTATTTCATCAAAGATATTTTTTTTTACCAAGAAACTACACATTAATGCATATATGGAGCTCGTTATTTAAATAATTTCCCCACATAATCTTTCTGTTCTAAGCGCCATCTTAGTGTGTGACTTGGCAAGGTAACAGATACATTTCATTTCAAACATGTCTCAAATCACAGAACATTATGGACTTACACCTGATGGGTCAGACCCTGGGAGACAACCAGCTTGTCCTCAGAGTCATTTTTCCCCCTCCAAGCTCTCTTTCCCACCAGAATCTGGTTTTCGGTGCAGTTCCTGATTGAGAAGGTACCGATGAACAGCTAGAACAGAGAGCCCTCAAGTCTGGGTAAACCAGCTCGACCACTTCCACAGCCAACATTCCGGCGGCAAGGGCTCCCCTAGACGTGATCGCCCACATCTGGGCCTCACCAGGGCCTGCTGCCTCGGCTCAGGCTCTAGTTCATCCTCTGCCCCTTCCCTCCGAACTCAGGCCCTCATCCACTCTGCCTGGACCTTACAGCGGCTTCCCCCCAATCTCAGGGACCCCGCCCAAGCTCTGCCCCTGTCACTTTTCACACAGCGGAATGATCATGCCATGGCCTCTACCTCATGTGTCCCAGCTCCTACATCCAAAACCTGACTGACTGAAAGACCCTCAGCCCCTAGGACAGTGATGGCGAACCTATGACACATGAACTCATTTTTTTGGTTGATTTTTCTTTGTTAAATGGCATTTAAATATATAAAATAAATATCAAAAATATAAGTCTTTGTTTTACTATGGTTGCAAATATCAAAAAATTTCCATATGCGATACGGCACCAGAGTTAAGTTAGGGTTTTTCAAAATGCTGACACGCCGAGCTCAAAAGGTTCGCCATCACTGCTCTAGAACCAAGATCTCATCTACCTTTCTACTTGTGTCATTCAGGACATTCCTCCCTGCAAACTAAGTCTCAGACACCCCACATTAACTCTCATTCTGTAAACATACTTTTCTTTTTAATCCTCACCCAAGGATATTTTTCCATTGATTTTTAGAGAAAGTGGAAGAGAGAGGGAAAGACAGAGAAAAACATCAATGTGCAAGAAACACATCGATTGGTTGCCTCCTGCACACGCCCCAACCAGGGCCCAGGCCAGGAAGGAGCCTGCAACCGAGGTACGTGCCCTTGACTGGAATCAAACCTGGAACCCTTTGGTCCTCAAGCTGACGCTCTATCCACTGAGCCAAACTGGCTAGGGCTGTAAACATACTTTTTAATAATATGAAATATTTCAAAACGGTAAAGAAGTTCAGATTTTAACATAATAGACTCTCATGTACCCAGACCACCCCCCGCCCCCAAATTCACAAACATTAATATTTTGCCCATTTTTCAAAGTCTGTTATCTGGGAAGATCTTTAGTAAAAGAAGGTCATGAAAACTATAAAATACAAGTCAAGGCAGACATTCTGCTAGCTGCTAATATGACAAAAGAGGGATCACAGAGAAATAAGTGCACACATCGTTACGGGTCCTGAAAAATGTATTTGCCACAGTTCCTATCTTTTTTAAGGAATAAAGTACGACTGAAATGGATGGTTGAGAGCACCCTACCACCCATCGTCCATTCTCTTTCCACTTTCCCCTGAGGTAACTACAGTCCAGGTGTGCCTCTTCTTTCCATGATTTCTATTTTTACCACACATGTATAGTTCAGTTGTACGTATTCATATATGTGATTACGTATATACACACATTATATATAACAGATAGATAGGGAGACAGTCCCATTTTGTGGGTTCTGAAATAAACCCAGGTGGCATGTACCATACAGATCCTTCCTTTGTCCCACTCTACATTTCTCGGGAGGTCTATCCATGTCGGTGTGAAGGTCTAGCCCAGTGGTCGGCAAACTGCGGCGCGCGAGCCACATGCAGCTCTTTGGCCCCTTGAGTGTGGCTCTTCCACAAAATACCGACTTCTGCGCATGGGCTTCGAAATTTCAATCGCACTGTACGTGTGCGCCCGCACGTGGTATTTTGTGGAAGAGCCACACTCAAGGGGCCAAAGAGCCACATGTGGCTTGCAAGCCGCAGTTTGCCGACCACAGGTCTAGCCTATTCACTTTAGTTGCTACACAGCACTCACTCTATGACGGTGCTATCATTCATTTACTCAGTCCTCTGGGATGGACAATGAGCCCAATTCCCTTTCACTACTGGATACAGAGCTCCAGTGAACATGCTCATAGGCATCTCCACGGGCACGTGTAGGACCTTCTGTTGAGTGACAATGCTGGGTCCACAGGACACAGGGCTCACTCGCCCTTCATACTGCTGTGCCCAGGGCACCTCCTGAGCGGGTCACTATGGCCGCTGGTTCTGGACTCCGACCACTGCTGACTGAGCCCGAGGGGGCCATCGATCCAAGATGGGAAGGCATGCACGGTGTGGCCGGGGAAGTCGAACAGGGGCCCCACATTCCGCCCCTGGAGTCTTCAGGACACAGGCTGGCCAGAGAGCAGGGAAGCTGAGCTGGAGGAGCCTGAGGGAGACTTGGAGCTGCGATGGCCTGGACACCAGGGAGCGAGTGGGATGGGGACACAGCGGGCATGCAAAGAGGCCCCGCGGACACCCAGCAGGAGCGACCTTGCAGGGTCAAGACAGATGGGAGAGGCTTCTGGCTCCAGTCCAGACCCCGAGGAGCAGCCCTGCTTTCAGATCATTTACAGGTCATCTGGCTGACTCATCAGAGAGGACAACCTTCAAGGGTCCATTGAGGTCACACAGCCTTCCTCAGTCCAACAGATGGACCCGCTCCCCGCCATGCTCACAGCCTTTCCTGCACCTCTCTGACAATGTGGAGCTCTAGTAACCCAGCCCTGTGCTGTTCCGTTAACTGGTTCCAGGCCTGCCCTCTGCATGGGGGTGTAAGGCCCCCCGGGCACCCACATTCTGCCCGTATTCTGACTCCTGTACAATGCCAACCGCACACAATCAAATGAGTGTTTCATAACTGAATAAGAGCTGCGAGCTCCCTAAAAGCAGGGCCCACATCGTCCCCATTTTCATCATATACCCAGGGCTTTCCAGGACTGGACACAGAGTAGGTCCTCATTAAAAGGCCTCCTGAACGAATGACTGACACGGAGGCTCCCCTGAGCAAATGCATTGGCCTGAACCACTCTCCCAGGGCTCATACCAATGACCACATTTCAAAGTGGAGGTGACCAGGCTAAAGGATCATTCATCTCCCTAAAGACGCCAGGTGTCAGCTAAATTGCTGTATTTAATAGGGCCTGACTTCGATGGGCCATTTTGAACAAAAGCAATAACTGTTCCAGTAATGAGCCTACTTTAAATTGCTATGACTATTACCACACTAAGTCCAAGGGCTTCCGTGAACCATCAGACCAAGGCTCCAATTAGAGATCTGCCGCCTTTACAAACCACGAGCTAATCCTCTCCAGAGGTCTGATCTTGGATTGTTGGTTTGTGTATTGATTTCAGAGGAAGGGAGAGGGAGAGAGAGAAAGAAACATCAATGATGAGAGAAAATCATTGATCGGCTGCCTCCCTTCGGGGATGGAGCCCGCAACCCGGGCATGTGCCCCTGACCGGAATCGAACCTGGGACCCTTCCGTCCACAGGCCAACACTCTATCCACTGAGCCAAACTAGCCAGGCATCTAGGATTGTTTTTGCTTGTTTGTTTTGACCTGCCCACCCCACAGGCTCTAGCAGTGGTTCTCAACCTTCCTAATGCCGTGATCCTTTACAACAGTTCCTCATGTTGTGGTGACCCCCCAACCATAAAATTATTTTCGTTGCTACTTCATAACTGTAATTTTGCTACTGTTATGAATCGTAATGTAAATATCTGATATGCAGGATGTATTTTCAGGGGTCACGACCCACAGGTTGAGAACCGCTGCAAAGATTTCACACATCAAGCCGGATACAGAGTGAATATGCTACGGCTGAGGCTGGTGGGAAGACCTCAGGGAATCAATCCAGTATTAAGTGTGTTTATTCTATTTCTTGAATGCGTCCAATACTTGTTAGCCCCTGGGAACATTTGCAAGCATCAGAGATGACGGAGGGAGGGAGAAGGCCTTTATCTGCCACGACAGATTGTAATCTCTACCAGACAGGTAAACAACAGGCACACACTTACCGCAACTGGGTGACACAGGAATAGGCGCTACCAAAAACCAGCTGGGAGCTCTTCATTCAAAAGGAGTGGGAAACCCGCCCTTACCCTCAGTAATTCTGGGCACAGAGGAAGAGGAAGTGAGAGACAGGATTATCAGGTAGGTCCTTGCTGACATGTAGTTCACCTTTCTCCAGCAAACATCCCTGAGGTCACCTGGGTGCATCACCTCCCTTCTGAGAAGCCCTGCAAGCCTGAACGGGCGGCCCAGGCCCGGTGCCCTTGCATGGCGACTTCTCTAAATGACCTCTGCAGCCATTCATCAGGTGATCAGTGCAGAGAGCAAGTGGGAAGAATGTGAGGTCCAGAGTCAGACACACCTGAGCTCAGGTCCTGGCCCCACTGCTTCCTTCCTAGCTGTGACTCCTGGGCAGGTCACATGACCTGCTGGGGCCTCGGCTTCCTGATCTGTCCCATGGGGGTGAGAAAAGCTACCACCGCATACAAATAGCTATCGTGTTTTGAGCACCTATCAAGGGCCGTTTGCATGCTACGGGCTATGTGTGCATTGCCTTACGTCAGCTGTCTGTCATCCCTTGAGGAGAGGACGTGACTATCCTGGTTTGCTAGATGAGGAAACCGAGGCTTAGAAAGGGCGACCCTACATTCCAAGGTTCCACGGTGAGCAGATGGAGGAGCCAGGCCTTGAGGCAGGGCTGCCAGATCTGGGCAGTGCTTAGCCTCTATCCTGGGATGTTGGGAGAGGTTGAGTGAAACTTTAACCCCAAATTTACTAACTGTTATTGGTTGTTGTTTTTTTTAAATATATTTCTTTATTGATTTCAGAGAGGAATGAAGAGGGAGAGAGAGATAGAATCACCAATGATAAGAGAAAATCATTGATTGGCTGCCTCCTGCATGCCCCCTGCTGGGGACCAAGTCCACAACCCAGACATGTGCCCTTGGCTGGAATCGAACCTGGGACCCTTCAGTCCGAAGGCCGACGCCCTATCCACTCAGCAAACTGGCTAGGGCTGTTACTGTTTTATTTAGTATTATTTATATGTGCTGCTTCCTCTCAGCGTGCTCCTTGCCCTGGCCTTCTTCTTCTTCTTTTTTTTAAAATATATTTTTATTGATTTCAGAGAGGAATGAAGAGGGAGAGATAGAAACATCAATGATTGCCGGGAGCCGGTCCATCCTTGCTGTTTCAAGGGACCTGGCATAAATGGCATACTGTTCTTAATATGTTTGCTCACCTTCTTGGTGCTATGTGTTTTAACCAAGGTCACCTCTCCGAGAAAGGTTGTTTCCCCAGGTAGGGATTTTCCCCTGAAGTTAGGGAGGGAATAAAACCCCTTAACTAAGT
>NW_006285313.1:717564-745850 GCF_000327345.1 Myotis davidii
CAAAAGGCATGTGCCCTGACCAGGAATCGAACTGTGACCTCCTGGTTCATAGGTTGAAGCTCAACCACTGAGCCATGCTGGCCGGGCCTGCCCTTGGCATTCTTGATCAGGCCAGGAAGGCATTGATTCTGATCAGAAACCAACCTCCACTCCACACTGAATCCATGCACAAAGGATTCTCACTATAGCCATGAAAACCAGTGTAAGGCCAAGTTCCCTCCCAGGTAGTAGGGCCTGGGATCCCCACGAAGGCCAGCCCTGTGGTAGAAGAGGTGCTCCTCCCCCACCTCCGCTCTGGCCACCGCCAGCTCAGGCCCCTCACTAACCAGGAGACTTTCTGTCCCTGGGGTGGCCCCTTTCACCAGCACTAAATTCGTAATGGGAGAGAGAAAAGAAAACGTTGAAATCCACGTGACAGTCCTTTTTAACATGGAAACGGTCCTGCCAGGAAGAAGCAAATATTTATGCAAATAATTAACTAAGGAGGTCGAGTGTGCTGTCCAGCATTGAGCAAAACTTGGTGAATAAATAGCCCTGGCCATGAAATGGCCTCTCACGGACATGGGAGGGGCAGCAGGTTGGAATCAGCCCCTCCGTCCTCAGCAATGACCCCTGTAGAGAATGCACCAAGCCCCCAGGCTAACCCAGGACCTCTGGGTACCTCCACTCTCCACCCTCCTCCCTATCCTCTACCCAGCAAAATTCTCTCCTTTAAATCCCTGGCCAGGGCTGTGTACTCGGAGCACAGTTAATTGTTACCACTTAGCTAATTCAAGAGCTGTATGGGAATCCAGCTCCTCTTTTCTCCCTAATTTCCTGCATTTTCATAATTTTCATATTAGTCCCTACCTCGAATTTTACTTTCCATAGAAGGGCTAGAAGCCTGGCAGATAGAAATTTCTACCATTTTCACTCTGCAATGCCCAGAAAATAGCATCTTTGCCTGAAAAATACACAAGTGGAGCCTCCTGGATAAGCTGTGGCCATGGGGTGTGTCATGCAATGAATACTGTGCTCAGTGCAAACCACGCAGCCAGCCCCTCGCTGTGTCCTGTGCTTGCCTACCCACTCCAGACCCACGGTGAGGTGTTTACAAGGAGGCTATTCATTGCCAGCACCTCTTTTAATTCCAAGTTCCACTCAATCTTTCACAAGAACACCCAGCCTCTTGGCTGGCACAGTGGATGGGCACGGTGGCTACCCAGTTTGTAGTCCCAACTCAGTCGCTAATAAACTGTGTAACCTTGAACCCACTTCCTAAGCTCTGGGGCTCGTTTTCTTCAATGGAGAGGAATCTATAAAACTGTGGGTATGAAATCAATTTGGTGGGTCACTCCCACCAGCTTTTTAAAGAAATGGAACAGACTAGTCGGAATAAATCAGAATGTACCGGACACGAAAAGGGTGGGTTTTGAGTCAAGTTCATATGAATGTTCTAGTTTGCAATGTAAATGTGATTTTAACAGCCTTCTTGAGATATAATTCACATACCATACAAATCACCCACTTCAAGTGTACAACTCAAGGGCTTTTAGTATGTTCGGAGTTATGCAATCATCACCACAATCAATTTTAGAGCATTTCATCGCCCCTAAAGGAAACCCTACACTCATGAACACTCACTCCTATTTCTCCTAAGCCCCCACCATAGCCCAAGGCTACCACCACTCTACTTCCTGTCTTCATGGATTTATCTATTCTGAACCTTTCATATAAACAGTGTCACACAACAACTCAGTCTTCTGTGCCTGTTCAAGCACGTTCATCAGTACTTCATGCCTTTTTATGGCTCAATAATATTCCACTGCGTGTATAAAACACATTGATTTCTCAGTCAACCACTGACAGACATCTGGGTTGTTTCTACCGCAAGGCTATCTATAATAATAAAAGCGTAATATGCTAATTAGACTGGACAGCCGGACGACCTTCCGGATGACCTTCCGGACGAAGCTGGGGCTGCGAGGGCCTCTAGTTATAAATGCACCGTTAGGGACCATGCATGTGCAAAGGTTTGTGTGGACATAGAAATGTGTTTCCACGGTCACTGCCAACAAAGTCTGAATCAGTGGGCTACAGGATTACTAAGGGGTAGTTACACCATTCTGTGATTTTTCCCCCTAATCCATTTTAAATCAATTCATGGATGTGCGATTTGGAGAAGGAAATAACGACCAACAAATCAAACTTGCATTCCTCTTGACGTGGCCACCAGGGAATCCGTGGCCAGAGGGCTTTCCTATCATCTTGGAGAACCCGTCATTTCAGAGAATTTCAAGCCTTGGCATATGCATCTTCCCTGACCACAAAGATGGAGACGGGGCGTTTCCATGCTGACAGGAACTGCTGCAGGGCTAACAGAAGGTGTCCTGGGTAAATTTCCCTATTTAAACCAGCTCCAAGGTGGATCCAATTCCAAGATGTAAATTCCTGCATTGCAAGGTTTCAGACACAGGGGCACTCACAAAATATAGTCAGAGGCTACTCTGAGCTCCTTCCTGCACACACCCACATGCACACACAACTATTCAATTTATGAACTGCTCTGTATGAAATCCGACTCCTACAACTGCGGCTATTAAAGAGCTGATGTCAGGAGGGAGGCCATAGTCAAAAGCAGCTCCCTCCACCCGCAAACCCGCATCAATAATTCAGCTATTAACAGCCATGTAATCGAAGAAGCTTGGAAGGGACATCTCTACAGTCTAGGACACTGGGAACGTCTCCATGGTCGCCCCTTTTTCTATTTCAAAATCACAGCCCCTGGTGTCTTGAAGAACTTGTCATCCTCCGAGACAGGGAAGGTGACAAATATGTGAAACCCAAGGAATAAATACAATCCCCGCATGCCTTCAGTTTATGGCCCTCACAGAGCCTGCGAAACATGATAAACCATGATAGGCTTTTCCCGTCTAGCCTGCCTTGGCCACAATTAATTCCGCCATGTTGCAGGGTAATGTGGACTGTAATCTATGGAGGTGGGAGATTTAGAGCCCTCGTTGCCTTGCAGTGAATATGCTTCTGCAGTTTGGGGCCCTGGCGGTAAAAGAAGCAATAACGACAGGACTCATTCCAGAACCATTTGTGTGCATTTTCTGTTTTGCATCGTTAAGCAAGACCAAAGTGCCCGGAAGGAAACCATGATAGCACTGGGCTAAAGTCACTCAGAATCCAAATGCCAAATGCATTCTGGAATTGAGATGCATGGCAGCGCCTACACGTACCCTAGAAGCACCAAAAAACAACAGGAAATGCTCTGTTTTTATCGCTATTATGACCTTGAAGCTCTGAACATACAGCAAAATTCGGTTAGAAAGTTCCATGTAGGTTTTCCCCAAATACTCAGAAGAATAATGGAAACTCTCATTTATGGACAGCCTCGTATGTGTGCATCCCTTACCTAGTATGTGTGCTGTGCATACTTTACCTATGCTACTGCAATGGATAGGATTCTGTCCCCCAGAAAGATATGTGTAAGTTCTACCCTCCAGGACCTGTGAATGCGACCTTATTTGGCAAGAAGGGCTTTGCAGGTGTAGTGAAGTTAAGCAGGGGTCATACTGGATCAGAGTGGACCCTAATCCAATGACTGGTGTCCTTCTAAGAGAGAAATCTGGACACAGACACAGGGAAGAAGGCCATATGACTGGAGGCAGGGATTGGAGCGATGCATCTACATTCCAAGAAAGGCCAATGACTGCCGGCAACCCAGGGAGGCTAGGAGGTTAAGCATGGAACAGACTTACCCTCAGGGCCTCCAAGAGCAACCAACCTTCTGACATGTTCCTTTTGGCCTCCTAGCCTCCAGAACTGTTTTCAATCACCTGGTTTGTGGTGATGTGTTGCGGCAGCCCTGACAATCTAATACAATAAAATCCTTACACACAACAAACCCTGAGAGGTCGGTATTTTCATCCCCCCCCCCCCCCCCCCCCCCATGATACAGATGAGAAAACAGGCTTGGAAAAACTAAGTAACGAGTTCAAGGTCACATAGAGAACAAGTGGAGGAACAAGGACTCATGCTTAGGTTGTCTAACTCTTAAATAAATCCCATGCCCAAATTCTGCCACCGTGTCTGGTTTTCCTGTGAGAAGGTTTTAAGAAGAAGATCCCTTAACAAATGCAATACCTCTGACATCTTGCTAACATATGCAGAAATTTGTCATAGTCGGACTTGACCCACTTCCATTCTATGAGGCATGAGCACTCTCCAAGCAGATAACTCTATCAGAAGACTGTTCTAAGAAGCACTGTCAATCAGAACAAAAATCATAACAGATTGTAAAGCCTCGTTCATTCAACTCAACCAACAGTTGCTGAGTGCTGAGCAAGTTGGCAGAAAAGAACCTGGTATGAGAGATAAAGAAACACAGCCCCTGACTTTGAGAAGCTCAGGCCTTCGTTTTCTTGTCAAGTCAATGGGCCCAAAGCTATGCTACTCAGGCTTGAGCTTCAATGAACTCATCACCAACAGAGTCCTCTGTGGCTCTCACCTGACAGTCCACCTGTACCCGCCGACCCTCCCCACCACCACCCCACCCAGTTCCCAGCTTGGGCAGGGCCACATGACTAGTTCTGGCCAATGGAATGTGGTCAAAAGGGACACGTACATTCAGGGTAAAGATCAGAAGAGTAGCACCTGACAACTCCTGCCCACTCTTCCCTGGCGATGCCAACGTTCCAAGCACAGAGCCCTGACCAGCCTGGGATGGAGTGACCATGAGGAGTTCAGGCCCCTCCCCCTTCCTGCCGCAGCACCTGCAGGTCTTTGTGTAAGTGAAGAACAGGCTTCATGTGGGAAACCAGTGAGCTCTCGGTTAAATGTGTTAGTTTCCTAGGGCTGCCTAACGAAATGCCACTCTCTGGGTGGCTTACAACAACAGAAGTGTCTTCTCTCGCAATTCTGAGGACAAAGGTCCAGAATCAGTGCATTGGTAGGTGGTCCCCTCTCGAGGCTCCGAGGGAGAATCCCTCCATGCCTCTCCCTTCGCTTCCGGTGGCTGCCAGCAACCCTGGGGTTCCTTGGCTTGGGGTGGCATCATTCCAGTCTTTGCCTCTGTCTTCACATGGCCTTCTCGGTGTCCCCTCCTGTTCTTATATTGACACCTGTCATTAGACATAAGGCCCACCTGAATAAGGAAGAACTGTCATCATCTCAAGGTCCTTAATGTAATCACAACCTGCAAAGACCGTTTTTCTAAATAAGATACATTCATAGGTTCTGGAGAGACATACCTGTTTTGGGGAAGAGGGGGGGACACCATTCAACTCACTACACCCCACTATAGAGGTCTAAGCATGAGCCACGTAAGCTTAGGTAAACTAGCCATTCAGAGCACCTCATGCCCACCTCTGTCCCCCAACCCTCAACCCAGCCATAGAATCCGGGCAGATCCATGCAGTTTATTACATGGATACAGGGAGAGAACTGTAACCGGCATTGTCTAATAGAAACACCATACAAACCACATATATAATGTAAACGTTTCTAGTAACCATATTACAAAAAAAGTTTAAAGGCACAGGCAAAATTCATTTCAGTAAAATATTTCATGTAGCCCAGTATGCCCAATATATAGGATAGATATGGTCCTGGTCTTCAAAGAGTTGGCAGAGGAGGCCTTGAGGGTGGGACTGATTATTGCAACCCAGAGCAGCAGAGGAAATAAAACCAATGACAGAAGGACCAAGGAGTTCCAAGCCCCAGGTCACAAGGCCAAGTAAAAAGCGACTTTTCTTTAGCTTTCGGTGGAAGAAACAAGAGTGGAAAATGCAGCTTTTCTGACATGCAGACACAGTGAGCCACAAACGTGCCCCCAACACACCACATTAGCAGCCTGGGCCAAGCAGGGCTACCACCTGCCCTTGCATGTAGCTCATGCCACGGCAATGGGAGATGCCAAGAGCCCTCGGATTTCCACGGCCATCTTGCCAGGGGGCTGTTCGTACCCTTGGCAGCTTTGGCAAACTGCAGGCTAAGAGAGGACCACTCTGAAACAGACTTCCCTCTCTACAGGGAATGGTGAGGTCACAGCATCAGGACTATCTATATAAACATCAGAGAAGCTTACTCTTAAAAAATATGAGGATATGAACACAAACCTTCCAACAGGACGTGTACCTGCCAACAAGGATCTTAGGTCTCCATAAGTTGCCTTCTGTTCTTAAAATTAAGAGCCTACCTACCAGTGCTAGCCTAAGTCACCCCTTTTTACATGTTATCCCATTTAATCCTCACACTCCACTAATGTAGTGACTGCTTCCATTTTGCAGATGAAGAAACTTGAGATCAGAGAGGTTAAGTGACATGGCCAAAGTCACACAGCTGACACACGAAGAGCGTGGGTCCGGCCGGTCCACAGTCCCTCTGCCTGCAGAGCCCTCACGTCACCATCAAATCCTCCCCCGTGACTTTGCCTTCCAACTGCCTTCCGTATTTCCCCAAGGTGTGACCAGGGGCATGGAGGACAGAAAATGAAAAGCAGCCAGTCCCAGCTGTAAGTAGACCATGGACCCTGGAGAGAAATATTATTTAGATTGTTTTCTGGGGTTTTTGGTGTGGTTGTATTTTTTGTTTGTTTGCTTGTGGGTTGTTGTGGTTTTTTTTTTGGGGGGGGGTGTATATGAAATTTCCCAATCAATATGAGAACCAAAACCCAAATAAGAATGCCTTAACTCCCCTGGGGTCAGCAGTGGCCCGAGAAGTCTCCATCTGAGTCTCCAAATGGCTGGGGAAGGAAAGATTCCCAGGATTAGTTCAAAAGGACCCACCAAACTTGTCCATTTGCCTAAATGCTGGGTAATGAGCACGTCAGATGTCTTTGTTCTTGGCTGAAATCAAAACCTAATCATGTGGTAACAATAACTGCTTCCTTCAAATGAAATCTCTTACACTTATGAATGTCTTCCATTAATGTTTCAGCAATACAAATGATTTAATTATTGCGGTTTGGTAACAAGCTATTTCAAAACATCTGGTTTGTGGGGGAATAGTCTAAAGGAGTCTTTGGCTGGGTGAGAGAAAGCAAGTAGACCGATTCGTCAGCGCCTGTCATCCACATTTGGAAAACTGGAAGGCGCCTTCACGAAGCCCAGTAGCAGAACCCAAGTTTATCATTAATAAAATAACATTTCTCATTCTGTCATTCTCCCAAACTGTTTAACTAAGTTCACATTCATTCATTAACCTTCACGGTTGGGGAGCTGACAGAATTAGAATTTCCATTATATATACAGGGTGTCGTTACACACACTTTGAATAATTATTAATTCCAGTGGATTAAATCTGAAGAGAAAGAAACATCCATTGAGCTATAAAAAAATAAATGTGTACACATTTTGGGGAACACCCCACGTATAAAGAGAAGCAGTAATGGCATTTCCAAAAGGACCAACTAACTGCTCTCCAGTAGATTGGTTCCCAAATGAAATCATGCCCATACTGATAAGAGTCAACGGGGAAAGGGGAATTCCGTCCTAATTCCTCTCTGTGATTTGACTTTCTACGGATCATTTACTTCTTTATAAGAAGCCTCACTTTCCCCAGCCATAAAATGGGGTAACACCTGCCACCTGGCAATGAATATATTGCTATAAATGACTTTGAATCACCTCGATAATCAGCATTATGCAAATGGAAGGTGTCATTAGAGAGCTACTTAACTCAGTTATAAATCTTTCAAAACTACTTCAATGGAAATTAAGGCTCAATTAAGAGGCTCTATTTCTTAAAAATTTCCATCACCTCATTATATTAAAAGAAAAGAACATTGAAAGCCGGCTTAGACATTTCTCTAACAGTCTCGATGAAGCTCTGCACTGATCAACAGTTGGCGAATAAGAAAGGAAGAAGATGGTTTTTTTGCAAAATAGTTGAGAACCAGACAGACTAAAATCTAGAGACCAGGAGATCCCTCCCAGGCAACAGCCACTGGCTCAAGGGCCTTGTCTCAGATAGGACATCAACTGCCGCATTCCCTACAAGTTCAGTGTATCTTACACATTCTTCCAAGCATGGGAAAGAACTTGCACTAACTTGCCTCAATTTAACTTTGCTTATCCCAATGCCATCAAAGGAGGTAAAGGAAGAGCAAGAACCTAAAATAAAGGGACCAGAAGCGCTGAGACTCACAGTCTCAACACCCTCGAAACGATATCTGCACCCCCATGTTCACTGCAGCATCATTCACAATAACTGAGACACGGAAGCAACCGAAGTGTCTTGACAGATAAATGGATCGAGAAACTGTGAGATGAGAGAGAGAGAGAGAGAGAGAGAAATATTATTCAGCCTTTAAAAAGAAGGAAGTCCTGCCACTTGTGACAACTTGATGGACCATGAGGGCATCATGCTAAGTGATATGTTAGAGAAAGACAAATATCGTATGATTTCACTTATATGTTGAGTCTAAAAAAACAACAACAAAATAAAATAACAGAACAGAACAAACTCATAGATACAGTGAACAGGTTACTGGTGCCAGAGACGGTGGGTTCAGGGTGGGCGAAATGGTAAGACACGTCCTGGGGATGTCGCGTACAGCAGGGTGACTACAGTTAATAATATTGTACTGCATACTTGACAGCTGCTAAGAGAGTAAATCTTAAAAGTTCTTATCACAAAGGAAAAGTTATAATTATGTGTGGTAATGGATGTTAACTAGACTTACTATGATCCTTTTTTAGGATATACAAATATCAAATCATTACATTGTACGCCTGAAACTAATATGTCAATTATACCTCAATTTACACATTTTTAAGTGTCTATAATAAAGAAAAGACAAACAAATGAAGATAGATAAAGCTGTACTAACCCAAGAGGTCCAGCTCTGACCCTGCCCACTGCCTGGGGCCCCGACTGGCTGCCTCAGGAAGACAGCTCCATCAGACTCCCCAGCACCCTTGCAGGCACCCTGGGACCCTTCAGCCTATCCACACCTCAGGGCTAAACAATGCAACTTCAGGTCACAGAGGTCATCAATCGGTTGAGCCCCAAACTAGCCACGATGACCAAGCAGTGAATGAGGAACGGGCAGCTGGGCATTTTCTTGCAAACCCTTTTCAGGACAGCCTTCTGCCTGGTCAGGCCAGTGACCACACGCTCACACCACACCGTCCCATCTGGATCCTGAGCCCTGCTCCTCTGGAGAGTAAGCAGAGCAGAAACCACATCACACTGCTTCTGGGCCCCTCCCCCCCAACACACACACCACACACACACACACACACACACACTACCCTACCCTACCCTGATTTAGCAACCAGGCCAATTTCTACAGATCAGACCTGCCGCTTCTGGACTTTCCTCACCTCAGTCATAAAACTAACGCCCCACGTGGACACCTCTGACCCACAGTGGGGCATCCTTCAATGTCTGCGAAGAAAAACAACTCGAATACAAGAGAAAATGCAAGAAGAGGCTGGGAGCAGATGGCCTCATTAAAGGATCCTTCCCAAACTTGAGATGCTGGTATCCACTAATAAGGTGAAATGTGGACAATTGTCAACAAAATCCAAAATGAGCCCAAGTTCAGGGAAGCAATCAATAGCTGTACCCCTCAAAGGTTAAGCTCCATTTACTCCAAAAGAACTCCTTCTCCCTCCCCTACCCCAAGGCATTCATTATTAGAGAGCTCTGAAAGTCAAGTCCAGTGTTTAAAATTAAAATGTTTCAATGAGCTGACTCACGGGGCTCAGCTGGTGACCAATTTACCTTTAACTGGCTTTTCCAGCTCAGTAACCTGCTCTCCATGAAGAAGTGCCTCCTGCTTAGGTGAGAGCTTGCGGCTAAGAAAGCAGGGGAAACCCTTTCAGGACTGACACCCAGAGGGGCCTTCCCCCATCTAAGGCACTGGAACCACAGGAACCAAGCAGAGCAGCGCCAGGGACCCAAATATGTCTGACAAACAGCCCCAGTTAAACCAAGGAGCTCAGGACATCATAAAGAGCCGATGCAGGAAAACAGTTCACATGCATTGGTACTGGGCACATGTCACATTACAGACCGAAAGGATGGGCCCGCTCTGCCCTGGACCACCTTGGACAGCCCTGGGCCATGCTGGACTGCCCTGGACAGCTCTGGGATACCCTGGACCGTCCTGGACCACCCTGGACTGTCCTGGACTGCCCTGGACCGTCCTGGACTTCCCTGGACCACACTGGACCGCCCTGGACTGCCCTGGACCGTCCTGAACCACCCAGACCACCCTGGACCACCCAGACCACCCTGGACCACCCTGGATCGTCTGGACGAGGATTGGTTAGAACTGCCCTGACTGCAGGCAAGCAAACCTTGATGGGGAGTGAGGCCTAAGAAAGTAGGAATCTAGGTCACAGAGGGCTACAGTTTGGATTTTCGCCTTTGATGCAATAGGGGAGATACTTCAGGGTTATTTTCCTTTCTCCCCCAAGATGTGAGGGCTCCCAGTTATTTTAAACTGGCCGCCTTATCCTGTATCACTCTGGAGAATTACAAGTCATCATTAGATCAATAAAACGACCTCACCCCAGAGCACGTCTCAAGTGCGCAAAGCTGAATCGGCACTAACCCTCCATCCCCGGAGTGCCTGCCCACTGTGGCCAGGGGGTTCAGGCCTGACACCACCACCTGTGGTCCCCTAACCCCGCCCCCTTAAGGCACCTCATCAGGTCTCTCCTACCTGGACTCGACCAGGATACCATGTTTTCCTCTTTCAAAGCTGCCTAGGAAGATGCGACATGTTTTCTGTCACATACTAATTCAGGGAAGCAATCTACCACCATGAGCACATCCAAGCAACCCCTCTACCCTCTCTTGTTCTAAAAGAAGTTTTCAGAAGTAAAACTCCAGCATTTGGTCCTTTCCCTTTCATCACTAACCCTGCGATACACCCCGTGTTCTGTGCTTCGTCTTCTAGTGAGTCGGGGGCTCCTGATCTGGCAGAAGCACATACCTCAGTCTCCTCTGCAGCAGAATGTGGCCATGTGACTAAGTTCTGGCCAAGGGAAGGAAAAAAGATGTTCTGTGTGTGATTCATAGGAACAATCTTTAGGAAAAGGGAGCTCATTCTGCTCAGTGTCTTCCTCCTTCCTCCAGGCTGGGATTCATGTGAAATGGCTGATAGTCAGGCAGCCATCTTGGGCCATGAAGCAGCTAGCACAGGGGTGGGCAAACTTTTTGACTCGATGGTCACCATGGATTCTTAAACTGGACCGGAGGGCCGGAACAAAAGCATGGATGGAGTGTCTGTGTGAACTAATATAAATTCAAAGGAAACATCATTACATAAAAGGGTACGGCCTTTTTTTTCAATAGTTTTATTCATTTCAAACGGGCCGGATCCGGACCGTAGTTTGCCCACGGCTGAGCTAGCAGAACACGTAAGTTCCTCCACTCCACACCAGTCCAACTCCTCCTACCTGATGTCAAAATGGCCCCCACTCTGCATCAATTGATTCTCTAGCCCTGCCTCTTCGAAAGACCTCTTCGAAACGGCCATTCTCTTGAGCCTGGTCACTCCATTCCTTACTTACTTGTTCTGAGAAGTCCCTACCACCATCAGCACATCCAATCAACACTAAAATTCTTTTTTGTTTGTTTGTTTTTTGGTTTCACATCCTTCTACTCTTTCAAAAATCCCCTACTGTTCCTTCCTCTTCCAGGCCAGCTCTCTGACCCAGCCTACCCAGAGGTGCCACCCCATCATCAAAACCTTGGCATCATTCTCTATCTCTCACCCTACAAAGCCCAGTGCCAGAGATGACCCCGCAGTACACCAGTTCACATACCGCTTATTACTGCTGAGCTTTTGGTTAACTTCCTCTAACCTCTCATCTTTTTTTTTTTTTAAATATATTTTATTGATTTTTTACAGAGAGGAAGGGAGAGAGATAGAGAGTTAGAAACATCAATGAGAGAGAAACATCTATCAGCTGCCTCCCGCACACCTCCTACTGGGGATGTGCCCACAACCAAGGTACATGCCCTTGACCGGAATCGAACCTGGGACCCTTCAGTCCGCAGGCCGACGCTCTATCCACTGAGCCAAACCGGTTTTGGCACCTCTCATCTTTTAATTCACGCTCAAATCCTCTACTCCCAGCAGGCCAATCAATCCATAATGACTTTTGGGAAAGGGAATAGGGGGTTGTGTTTTTTTTATATATACCGATAACAAAACTGATTTAAGAAGTATGGGGAAAACAAAAGTGGAGAGAAGACAGTTGCCAGAATTCCCACCCTTCTCCCAGAGGCCTGTGCTGCCCACTCCTGTTCTACAGGGGACAAGGTCTGGGACCCATCCGTCAGCATCCCCAACACCTCACAGCTTATCCCATCACTGCGTCCTACTGGGATAACATTTTCAAGTTGCAACAACACACAGTTTCATCTAGAGACACTGGTGTGACCAGAAAGTAATATTCATCATGCTGAGCCTAATCTCTAATAAAGCACACAAGTCCAGGGCCAAGTGCATGGCAGTGAGGCTGCAAACTTTCATTACATTCACGCAGTTGCTAGGTTATCTGGGCCTGGAGACATGAAGCGCGGACGTGAAGGCAGCTGGCAGCCTTTGTATCAAGTTCAGCCATGGAATGAAGCCAGCTGCCAAAGAGTCTCAGACAAATGGAGTCCACAACTGGCCGGGGCTAGACTCCAAGGCCAGAGAGTCGGAAAAGATGAGCACAGCTCCATGGAGTCTCCTCCTCATCTCTGGGCAGGCTTCTCTTCCTCTACACACTCTTAAAATCTGGTGGAGTTACAGAAATGGGTTCAAACAGACATGGAAATTTAAAGTCTCCTAAAGGTAGGGTGACAGATGCACTCTTAAGAAGGCCCCTGAGGGTCTTCCCATCCTAGTGTCACCCTCTTGTCCAATCATCTCCCTTTGAATGTGGACAGGACCTGTGACTTGCTTTTAATCAACAGAATAAGGCAAAGGCGATGGAACGAATGCAATTTGTGTTATAGAAGATCGTAGGGCCCCTCTTTCTCCTGCTGACTTGATGAAGTGGAAGACCATGTTGGGGAACCACAAAACAAGGAACGGAGACTGGCTGACAGCCGGCAAAAAAATGAGGCCTTCATCTAGGTGCCTGCAAGGAAGCGGATGCTGCTAACAAGCATGTGGGTTGAAAATGGATCCTTCCCCAATCCAGCCTCGGATGAGACTGCAGCTCCAGCGATACACCTTGATGGGAGCCTCCTAGAGAACCTGACTAAGCTGTGCCCAGACTCCTGACCCACAGACGCTGTGAAATAATAGGTGTGTGCTGTTTTTAAGACACTCACTGAGTTTGGGATAATACGGTTACACAGCAATAAAAAACGAATGCAGGTCAAGTCAGTGGGCAGGAGGGATTATTCAATAATGATTGGAACACATTAGCCACCTGGAAAAGTTGGATTCCTGACTCGTATGACATGAAATAAATTCCAGATGGAGGAAAGATTTAAATATGAAAAAATAATTTGAAAGGCATAAAACAGAGGTTTTTAATACGTAATTGTGGAGCTGGGAAGGCCTAAGTGTGATGTGAAAATACAGAAGAATTGTTTTCATCTAGAAAGAAAGAATTCACAAATCTAACCAAAGCGAGAAAACATCTGCAACTTGCATCACAAAGGGCTAACTTCTTTAATATATAATTATTCTGAGGTATGAGGGTTAGAGCTTCAACATTTGAATTTGAAGGGACACAATTCAGCCCATAACGATGGAACTCCCCAAGGAAACCTTCACTGGTCCCAATGGCCTTGAAATAACATCTTTCCAACACATAACCCCTGACTGCTTCTCTCCCCTCCAGCCGAGTACGGGACGGGGGGAAGGGTGGCAGTTCACATGGAGATAAGAGCACAGCTGGAAATAGACAGGATTCGAGAAATGGGTAGAAATGGCACCCTTTCATGATTTGTCTTCCCTTTTCCAATTACAGACGGGCTTTGAGCAAGCTGCCTAGCCACTGTAGAATGAGGCTTGGTCCATGACTATCTGCCTCCTTGAACACCCAGTAACTAGATTCCCTGCTCAGAAAATACCTGTGTCACCTCAGGAAAAGCAAGTGCTCCCCCAGAGTCACACACAGGGAAACCTCTGGCTGAATGCAGGATTTAAAGCACATCTGACCTGCAACTGGTTAACATGCCTCTGAGATCTAATTGCTCATGAAGGTGCCCTAGATAACCGGCATCGGAACGGTCCCCACTGTGACAGCATGGACTTGGCAGCACCAGCACGCAATCCCCTCACTGGTCTGTCTCCACGTAGGAGCGGGAGGATCTGGGGCAGGATGCCTAACACTTCTGAGCCTTGGTTTGCTCATCAGCAAAATGGGGTTAATGTCCTTCTAGGTCAGTGGTTCTCAACCTTGGCTGCCCATTAGAATCACCTGGGAATCTTTTTAAAATCCTGATTTCTTGGCTTCATCCTCCGGAAATTCTGTTTCTTTGTTACTAATGTTGTGGCCCCACCCCATAACAAAGAAACAGAATGTCCAGAGGATGAGGCCCAGAAAACACGATTTTAAAAAGATTCCCAGGTGATTCTAATGGGCAGCCAAGGTTGAGAACCACTGTTCTAGGAAATCCCTTACTGTATTGTCTCCCAGGTGTGTGTAACAAACTGCCATCAACTGGGTGGCTTAAAACATGGAAAGCTATGCTCTCACAGTTCTGGAGACTAGAAGATCAAAATGAGGGTGTTGGCAGGGGTGTGCTCTCTCTGAAGGCTCTGGGGAAGAATGCCTCCTGGCCTGGCTTCTAGCTTCCGGGGTTGCTGGCAATCCTTCGAGTTCCTTGGTTTGTACCTACATCATTCCGATTTCTGCCTCTGTCCTCACGTGGCCACCTTCCTCTGTGTGTGTCTGTGTGTCCTCTCAAGGACAGCAGTCATTGGAATCCGGGCTCATCCTAATCCAGTATGATTCCATTTTAACCTATTACCTTTGCAAAGACCTCATTCCCAAGTAAGGTCACCTTCACAAACACTGGTACCAAGACTCGAACATATCTTTTTGGGGGACACAATCCAACCCACCTGGAAGATGGTGCGAGAATGAAAGCGATCTCGAAGCAAAGCACGGAGAACTCTGCCGGGCACACAGGAAGCTCAGCAGGCGGGGGAGCTCCTCACTGTCAGCCACCCAAGGGAGCAGCTCTCCCCCACCCAACAGGCTGCTTCCCAGACCAGGCCTGGCTGCCTCACTCCTCATAAACGCAGAAACCGCAAGAAACCAAAGTTAACAAGTTGACATCATAATGGCTGATGTCTTGTTAAGACTTTCAAAACAAACAAACCAGGGCTCGGTACTGAGTCACTTGGGGTGAAAATTTCATCAGTGGGTCTCTCTGAGAAAACGCCACACAGGTACATGGGCCCCACACACCACCCCCCACAACCTAGAAGGAGCTGGTCTGAGAAGAAGGGGCCCCATGCGCTGCTCTAAAAGCAGGAAAGGGTTGCCCAGCCAATGTGGCTCAGTGGTTGAGTGCTGACCTATGAACCAGGAGGTCACGGTCGATTCCAGGTCAGGACACATGCCCAGGTTATGCCTCAATTCCCAGTGGGATCGTGCAGGAGGCAGCCGATGATGATTCTCTCTCATCATTGATATTTCTCTCTCTCTCTCCCTCTCTCTCTCTCTCTCTCTCTCTCTCTCTCTCTCTCTCTCTCTCATCATGCAGGAGACAGCCAATGATGATTCTCTTTCATCATTGATATTTCTCTGTCTCTCTCTCTCTCTCTCTCTCTCTACCCCTCCCTTCCTCCCTCCCAAATCAATAAGAACATTTTAAAAATGATAATGAATAAAAGGAAAAAAGGGTATACTCAAAGTGTGCACCTCTGGCCCCAACATCTGGCTGCCTTCCAGCTGCGCAACAAGTTCCAGAAACAAAGCCCTGGGGGCCCCACAGGCTGCAGGCAGAGATAAAATCCAGAGCTGAGGCTGGATCCCATGCAGCCCGCACACTGGGCCTTCCCAGGAGAGGCACACGAGATGGTGCAGCCAAGGAAGCGATGAATAAGTCATGGGCCAAGCTTCTTCCCCACTCCCCCACCCCCACCCCGCTGTGGAACCAAACCGCCCATCAGGATGATCAAAGCTTCGGCCCACAGCTTGAGATTGACTTTGACTGAGCCCATTAACTTCCACGCTCCTACAGGGTGGATTTTCTCCATGAATAATGCCTGGAAATTAGGAAGTAAGTGGCCTGGGAGAGCCTGGGACCCATTAACCAACTAGGCAAACAGAGCTTCCATTACAAGAGAAAAATCTGATCACCGGCCTTGGGCAACTGTTCAAAGATGCCCCCGTGGATTTTCTGGAAAGCCCTCTGGGGGGGGTTCGTGCCAGTGAGAGGGAGCAGCCCCCATAGAGGTGATGTGAGAAGGCCGGGGACTGAGAAGGCACGGGCCAGGGTTCGAATCCTGGCTGCTCTGGAATAGGGGGGACCTCCCTCCCTCTCCCAGTGCTACTGATTTCCGGAGGGGGAGGTACAAGCGCCCCAGCGGCCACCTTCGTGGAAGGCACACGGATTCTGAGACCCAGACCCGTGTATAAGCTCGTGAGGCTGGACCAGGGATTGGTGCACACGCCGGAAAGGAGGAAATCCACAAGTCAACGCAGCCCCATCTGGCCGCTGCCACCTGGCGAGGCTGTGCCTTCAGGAATACAACCAACTGAAACAGTCACAAGTACGGGCAGCCAATGACAGAGTCCCCCGGAAACGCAGACGCGCCCCAACACATCACTGCTGTAATTCGAAATAGACTGTCAGTCCGATCCAGAAGGTTCCAAACAGCCACACCATCCCAGAGTTAGGGACCCATGAGGAGAAATAAAAGAAGGTGGCACATTCCATCGGAACCCCAGCTCTGCCACTCGGTTGTGAGGTGACACAGGTACATCAAATACCTGCAGCCTCAGTGCCCTCATCTATAAAATGGGAACAACAGAGCTTCTCCCGCAAAGAATTCTTATGAGGATTAAGTGAGATCTCCCATAAGGCACTCCTGGCAGGTGCTAAATAAATGTTAGGTCTGCCCCATCCGTGTCTCTCTTCCTGCCTTCTTCTCTTGGGCATTTCCCACCCATCGGCTCCTATGTTCACAAGTACCCTCCCTAGTTCCTCTCCACACAGTCAGGACTCCCTGGCCTAGAAAACCCTTTGCAAAAACCCTAAATACCCACATACCTGAACGCCAAGTACCTACATTCCCCACCACCCCCAGACTCTGCCCTAAGGCTCCCTTTTCATGTGGGGGGGCCAGTTCAGCCTCTATCCAGTAGTTCCCAGGTGGGCAATGCAAGAACACCTCAGTCTACTGCAAAGCGTTCATTCGTCAGTCAGCATCAAAATGAGACACTGAAGAAACAATTGCTACAAACTCTTCTTATAACTCCACTTATTTGATTTAAAGGACCATCCTTTGTTTTAAGGGTAAGCCACCCTTACAGTTTATATTCAACACTAGAGGCCCGATGCACGAAATTCATGCAGAAGTAGGCCTTGCTTCCCCAGCTGCCAGCACTGGTTTCCCTCCGGCACCTGGGACTCGGGCTTCCCTTGCAGCCCCGGCTTCGTCCAGAAGATCACCCGGAAGGACGTCTGGTCTAATTAGCATATTATGCTTTTATTATTATAGATGATTTCTTTTAGAATATGGTGGTAATATAAGAAACAGTGATTTGGCCCTGACCGGTTTGGCTCAGTGGATAGAGTGTCGGCCTGCGGACCGAAGGGTACCTGATTTGATTCCAGTCAAGGGCATGTACCTTGGTTGCGGGCATATCCCCAGTGGGGGGTGTGCAGGAGGCAGCTGATCGATGTTCCTCTCTCATCGATGTTTCTCTCTATCCCTCTCCCTTCCTCGCTGTAAAAAATCAATAAAATATATTTTAAAAAAATAAAAGAAACAGTGATTTGTTTTCATTACTCTCATTTGATAAAATCAAAATAGGTGACCCTACCTACATCCGGATCCCAACCTTTCCGGGGATATTTTTCATGATTTTACTGGTCCATACATTCCAAGTCTGGGAATCCCAGCTATGAGAATAAGCGATGCATGGCTGCCGCCACTTCCTCCCCAGCTCAACTTCTTAACCCTAATTTACAATCCCAGCCTCTGCTCTACCACTGAAGGGACACTGCTCACTCAGAGGTCTCCAAACCCAGGCCCCTTCCTCCAGCCCGCATGGTACCACCTGGGGCAGGCCCAGGTACACTCAGACACAAGACAGCCTCCATGCAAAGGGCCAACCCAGCCTTGCTAAGCAGTTCTGATCAAAGCAAAGGCTTCCCAATGCCAACCACGTACACCCAAGCTCTCCCTGGCATCTGCAGTCCTCGTCACCACTCCATCCACCAAAACATGGGCCATGGAGCGAGGAGCCCAAAGTCCACCGCCTAGTTCCTTGCGTGCATGAACTTGTCCACTCCCCACTAAGAATGTAACGAGACTGATTATCCTTATCTCCCTTTCACAGATAAGGAACTCACGGAGACACATAGAGGCCCTGTAACTGGCCGAGCTCACAGGCAGGATGTGAGCCAGACCTGGATTCTAGAGCCTGGCTTCTGAGCCATCCCTTCCCCATCAGAAGTAGGGTCCCCACTGCTTTGCTTTTTTCCTCACAGTGGGCACCCTTAGTTCAGTGGTCTCAGCGGCCCTCACGGAGTAAAACACCCACCAGCCCAGAGGAACACACAACTGCCTTCTAGAGGCTGAGCCGTAGGAGCACCCAGAAGCCGTGTAAAAAGCAAATGCTCTGTTTTTCCGCAGAATCAGACCTCAGCGCCTGGCCCTAGGCCCGCAGTCCCTGACCCTGGAAATCCTTCCACATCAACACAGGAACAGCCACCTGGCACCTGCGCCAATGGCCTCAGGGCTCTCCGTGTATATCCCACCAGGGCACCTGGAGGGGGGACGAGCGTAGGGGAGGCCTGGTCAGAGCCCACCACATTCCCCTCACTGGTAATCAGGGGAAAGGACAGTAAAAACCACAAGTTACCCCTTTGTGCCCTTTGGGAAGCTAACTAAGAGCTCGTTATTCCAAACATCAGAAATGTGGGGAAACAGGCACCCTCATAAACCACTAGTGGGAGTACCAATGGGTGGGACCGTTTCCGAGGCTAAAGATGGCAACATCTGCTCAGGTTGGAAGTGTGCAAACCCTTTGGTCTGTACTTCTTCTTCAAGACTGTTTTAGAAAGCCCTGCTCTTGTGTGTGAGGACTTTCACTGGAGTGTGCCTGGTCATGGCAACAGCCTAAACGTCGGGTTAAGAGATAAATGAACAAACTGTCGCATGTACATTCACACAATGGAAGAGCCTGCAGCAGTTTTTAAAAAAATACATTTATATGTGGAAACACAGAGGGAGCTCAAAATTATAAGAATAAATGAAAAAAGACGTTGCAAACGTATACACAGTATGGCAGCGTTTATGTACACTTTCAAGTACTATGTATTGGATACAGATGCACACAAATGTGGTATAAAGGATTAAAATGTGGACAGGAAGGATATACGTCTACTTAGGAAGAGTAAACACCTCTGGGAAGAAGAGAAAAAGTAATGAAAGTCTTTGATAGCAACCTGTCATATGTTTTTCTTTGAAAAAAGATCTGAATTAAAATGGCAAATGTTAAACATCTGATAGGTGTGTGTGATAGGTACACCAGTGTTTGTCATATTATTCTTGGCTCTTTTATGATGTTCGAGAGATTCCAGAATTTAAGGTAATGAAGAAGTACATATTCAAAACACCCAGGTTACTCTTCTAGCCATCTGGGTTTCATAGCCACTCAAATACAGGGAACCAACATAAAAAAATCTGAACACCATGTGTTAAGTCCAACATGAACAAATTCAAAATGGAGGCAGCTGTTAGGAAGTGAGATGATAGAATATTATTCTGCCATAAAAAGGAAGGAAATCTTGCCATTTGTGACCTTGAGGTCATCATGTTAAACGAAAGAAATCAGACAGAGAGAGACAAACACTGCAAGATTTCACATATATGTGGAATCTTAAAAGCAGGAACTCACAGAAACAGAGAACAGACTGGTGGCTGCCAGTGGGGGCGGGGTGGAGAAATGGGTGACCATGGTCTGAAGGTACAAACTTCTAGTTATAGGTTCTAGAATGCAATGCACAGCTTATTAACTATAGTTAACAACCCTGTAGTGTACACTTGAAGTTGTTAAGAGAGTACGTCTTAAAGTTCTCATCGCAAGGAAAAACCTTTGTCACTACGTGAGGTGAGGGATGTTACCTAAACTTACTTGGTGATCATTCCGCAACATACACATACATTCAATAAAATTTTAAAAAGACGTGAGATTAGTCTTGTGGTTGGCAGCTGCATATGGGAGGCCAGCTTTCTAGACAAGGAGATTCACTAGCAGGGTGTGGAAGGATGAATAGGAAGCAGTCTTTGAGAAGTTGTACAAACACAGGCATAGCCTAAACCAATAGTAAGACCAGACAGTAAACAAAGACACACACGACATACATAAAGGCCGCATTGAGCTGTGGGGGAAGGAACGCGCTGGGAGATACCGTCCCTTTTCAGTCAAGCTGGCCAGAACCATGGGCTAAAAATCCAAAAACGGGGAGGAAAAAAGGAAAGTAAGAGACAGGGAGCACGAGGGCACCAAGGACATCTTCCAAGGAAGTCTGAACACCGGCTGGGTCAGCTGACTCCACCCAAAGGCAGGGAGAATGTTTCCAAGGAGGCCTGGGTGCTGCTGGGAGGGCGGGGATGGGGGGGGGGGTGTCCCACCCCTGCAGAGCCCTCCTAGGCAGTGTCCACCGCAGTCTGCAAACTGGACAGAAGCAGAGCACACATTTCCAAGGGAATCCGTTTCATGGCTGTTGCTATCTTCTAATGTGGTATGTTTTGGCCTTTTCCCCCATAGGTGGCACTACCCCCACCAATCTGAATGGGGTTGGGGTACAGTGGTTCCCTCTCCCCCAACCCCTGGAAATAATTGCTGTAAAATGGGGGAGGGGGACTTATGGGAAGAGGTGGGCTGAAATGTTTGGCAGACAAGAAGATGCAACGCTAGGCAAAGGGCTTTGGAACAAAAAGCAACAGTAACACCAATGTGGTCAGGCCCCCAGGGGTCCTGAGAGAACCTTCGGGAGGAGGGAAAGTCAAGAGTTGCCTTTTACCAAATCTCTAGCTTTTTGAGTGGGAGGGCCGTCAGGGCCAGAGTTGACTGAATTTAGAAAAAGGAAGAAATGCCATGTTCCACCCCAAAGAGCAAGGCTCAATGTAACACACACACACACACACACACACACTCCAAATGTGAGTCATCCTGTTTCATAAGAATTGTCTTTCCGTGTAAGAATTATTTTTCTAGAGCAGTGCTATCCAAAAGAACACTCTGAGATGATGGACGAGCTGTATACAACCGGGCTGTGCAGTAAGGTGGCCACGACCAACACGGGACTAGTGAGCACCTGAATTCTGCCTGGTGTGAATGAAGAACTGAACTTCCGGTTTTCTCTCATCTTAACTCATTTAAGAAGCCTGTGGTTAATGGGTACCTTACTGGAGAGGACAGGTCTCTAGACAGCATCCTTCTTACCCTCTGCCTAGTATTTTAGAACACTGATGAGCAGCCCTTTCTAGTGGCCACTTCCGTTAGCTGCCACACACACCCCCTGGCTGAACGTCTGTACACATGCCAAACTACTTCATTAGAATAAAGTCCCGGGAGAGGAACTGTGGGGTCCATGGGCAATGACGTTTCCAGGTTTTTCCTGCACATTAAGACCACCCACTTGCAACAAAACACACACATGTGCCCAGCATTTCGCCTGTTACTAGCTGTCTTCACATACATGATCCTCAGTGGAGCCTCGCAACTACCAGGTAACATTAGATGGGGCAGGTGATATCATCCCCTATGCACAGACTAGAAAAGCAAGCGGAGAGAGAGCACGCCACTGGCTCGGTTGTGTGAGACGGTTTTTAGAGCCAACACTAAAGCCTACACCGAGCCATTCGGTGGTGTTAAACCACCTGTTCTCCCAGGTTAGTTTAACAAGGAAAAACGCTATGCTGTACTCACGAGTGAGAAGGGCAAGATATGAAATGATATTCCCAGCATGATCAAAACCATATAAAATAACAGCAAATAAGCCCATGTGTTAACAGTCTTTAGGTTGTAGAACTGTAACGTGTTTTTTTCTATATATCTGCCCAAAGTTTTATGATAAATCTAAGGAACTATTAAGAGAACTAACATTTCATGGACAATTATAAAGGCTAGATGGTTTACATGCATTATCTCACTTTAAATATTTCCACATGCTAAGGACCATTATTATCCCTATCTACAGATGAAGACTCAGAACGCTGAAAACGTTTAAGAAATAAGGCCAAAGTCAAAGCCGTGAGGGGGATTTGAACCCAACCTGACTCACTGGAAAGCCTATATTCTTAGCCACCGACATCAGGGCTCCCCAAACTGTAATTTATACACGAATTTCCTGAAGATCTTGTTATAATACAGATTCCAATTTAGGTGATACTTATGCGGTTGGCCTGGAGACCACACTTGGAGTGGCAAAGCTCTACACGATCTCTATACTGTAAACTTCAAGGAGAAAATACAGCTTTTTCTAAGAATCTAAATGAATGCTTACTCATATATAGAAGCAAAAATGTACTTTTCTTCTCAATAACTGTAAGCCTTCGTTCCTCTCCATATGGCAGACCCTAAACTACTTTTGCAAATTCCCACTGCCTACACTCCCCTGGCCAGCCACGGGTGTCAGACTCACTAAGCCCAACTCAAAGCTTAATCAACCCTCTCATCTCGTTAGCAGGGAGCATTTTATCCTCAGAGCTTCCTTTAGCAAACATCTCCACAAATCCAGAGAGCAGATTCCGGGAGGATGGACCCCCAGGGCTGTCCCAAGGAACCAGTCAGTCCCACCCAGCACTCCCAACTGCAGGCACTGCCACCAAGTCACCAGCACACTTGAGACCTCGCATTTTCCCATTCCCATACTTCTCCTCTGAGACATTAAAGTTATGGATTCGCTATCTGTTTTAACCTTCCAAAATTTGGCAAGCTCTAGCTAATTTTATACTCAAAGAACCTTCAACACCCTTTAATTATGTTCCTAATTCTGCAAGTCTTTTTACGTGGGATTATCGGATATTCGTTGTTTAATGAACCTTTGCCACTTGCCGTAATCCTGTTTATCTATCTTAATGCTTAATGCCATGAAATTACTTATCTGATACCTTAAAAGTAGGCCCTGCGTAATGGATTTTATTTCCCTAACTTTTCATTTTGTTTATATCTCTTGGTTTTTACTGTGTCTCCTATAATGAATAGCGGGGTAATTTTTTTTCTTTCCCAATGAGAGTGACATTTGAACATTTAGTCTATAATTGATGTACTTATATCACCTTCCATTTCCCTCTAAGATTACATTTATTAATGTACTTCCTTCCTTGAATCATTTGTGTGACTTCGGTAGCAAATTTTTATCACCTTTTAAATTAGACCAGAAGATAATCTTAAGCTTCCTCTACTTAATGTTTTTAACACCGATACTTTATAAAACAGAACTGTTTTCGCTTTTTCCTCTTGGTAACATCTCCTATTCATTAAGTAAACTACATAAACTCCCTTCAAATGGAATTAAGATGCATAGCAGTTTCCATTAACCTGTCAGAAATGTTTTATATGTGCCACATGCTAGTCTTAACTTATCATCTGATTTTTAAATTGCTATAATCCATTTCCTTCTCAAAGGCCTCTTTCTCTTTGCCTTTTTAAAGCCAAAGTTATCTCTTTGCTGTGAGATGAATAAGACTGTTCCAAAATCTAAAGGATAAATAATGTGCCACCGAAGGGCAAAGGTGACTTGGCCAGTCCATTTCAATTCTTCCCTCAAGTCCTTCCCTTCTTCAGTCACAGTCACATAACTGTCGTGACCAGCTCCATTCCTTCGAGGGAACTTACAGGAAACCTCACTGTGTGACTCACTCTGACACTTGGGTATTGGGGTCAAACAGCAAACAGGGCCAACATCAAAGCGTGACAGATCCCATCCTGCCTCCTGGAACGTCAATCACAAGAAAGGAGGAGTTCATTCTTCTGGTGGTGTGGCCGAGCCACATTTTATGAGTACTTTCAAAAGTAGCCCTATAGGGCTGGCCAGTGTAGCTCAGTGGTTGAGCATTGACCTATGAACCAAAAGGTCACGGTTCAATTTCCGGTCAGGGCACATGCCTGGGTTGTGGGCTAGATCCCCAGCGTGGGGCGTGCAAGAGGCAGCCGATCAATGATTCTCTCTCATCAGATCAATGATTCTCTCTCATCATTGATGTTTCTATCTCTTTCTCCCTTTTCCTTCCTCTCTGAAATCAATAAAAGTATATTTTAAAAAAAATACCCGTATTGCCCCTTCAATGCTGTATAGTGTTCTTTCCCCTGAGTATGTATTCCAATTTCTGTACATCTCCAATTCCTCTGGTATGTTTGTGATTCAAAAACTGAACATCCTTATTACATTTTCGACATCTGTTAGCTTTTCCTATGTTGTCATTGCCATCTACGAGGCTACATAAATTTCGGGCATGCTAAATCTTCATCCTTCTGCATCACTGTTGACCTTCATAGATTCTGCCAATGTCGCAAGTTTCTCTGTAACATTTCAAGGTGAGTTCTACCTTTCATTAATGCAGACTACGCCTGATGCAAGTCCCTCTCTCCAATGCTCTCTCTTCAACAGTAATTAGCATCCCCTCTTCCCAGTCCTGCCTCTCCAGGCCCCCGTCAGCTGGGCCCAGTTGCCGCTATCATACTTTTTAATCAAACTCAGGCCGCTGTTTTTATAAAATCTGTTTTTGTACCCCCTTGTTCAGTTCTGTTCTGGTTTCTCTCAGCATTAACAATTTTTTATGGCTTCAAATTTTTCCTGGTGAAATTTTTTTCTGATGAAACACCGTAGGTTGCTAATCACTCTCCTATCACCCCCAAACTCCGTCATTTTATTTTTATAATTTAAAAAAGATAAATTTAGAACTTTCCAAACCAATTGAGAGGCTTCCTTTCAACTGACTGTGGAGCTACAAATGTGACGAGGGCTCACTTTTCAGCCATGTCCAATTAGTTTAATGACTCCTGGGGAACACTGCTCTGATTCAAGGCTAAAGCTGGAGGGAAATGTTCCAGTAATGCCATCAAAGACGACACGCTGCTGATATCCCCAAAGCCAATCTCACCGGGCCTTACAATAACAGAAAGGGATTTTTAGCGCCGTAAAATTAAACACCCTTTATGCTTTCATTTCTCTATGCCAACAGACACACCAACGTCCCACGTTGGAACACTTGGCACCTTGGGTTTGCAAGTCTTCTAAATCGAGTTATTCATCAATCCCCCGTCCCTCCAGTTGCCGTCGGCCTGTTCCAGAGTAAGCTGATGGCTGCCCTCCCTCTCTGTGGCCTCTCTGCCAGACCAGAGACCAGCCTCGCTTCACACTGCGCTGTTTGTCTGTCAAAATCACGGATGGATAATGGGTACCAGCGCATTCACCCAATTCACGGTCTCCTGGTATCACCAAGACTCACTAAAGGAGAGACCGGTTTTGCGGGGAGGCCTGGGAGTGAGACTTCGGAATCAGAGGCCCAGGCAGGTTGGCCTTTTTTTTTTTTTTTAACCTGCGGCCTTCCTTTCTCGACAGGCACGACATACTGCCCACACAGCCCCTGGGTTCGAGTTAACAGGACGAAACACGTTATCTCCAGCATCTTTCTGGAGCAGGGCAGGAACAGGTCACCTTCCACAGTTAAGTTCAGAAAAAGTTCTCTCAGATACGAACCCTGCAAGTCTAAGCTCAGGGTCAGAAAGGAAGAAAAACCTTCCATTTTTCTTTTTATCTGAGGCATTATAATCAGCATTATTTCTGTCTTAAAAGTCTACTTCCAGACTGTTTACACAGCGGGCCCTTCCATTTGGCACCCAGCACTATTTGAGGGAAGGACCAAAAATATTCCCATCCAAGGGACAAACACTCTCCATCATGAGTACGTTCAAAGGCAAGTCTCATGGTGCTGAAATAATTTGTTTGTTTGTTATTATTGTTGTTTCTTTTAATAAATCAAGCTTTCTCTGCAAAGGCCAATTTAAATGCCTATCATGACAAGTTCTCCCTGGGAGATGGGGCGGGGAAGGAGGGGATGGAAGAACAACTGCTCCAATCTCCCCAAGACCCCACTTGGATAAGATCCAGTGAGGGTGCCTCCCACCCTCTAACAGATCATCCTGCCCAACAGCATACAGCATAGAGCCCATACGGTCAACACTGCCCATGGATGGAATTCTCTAGCCCAAGCTACAGAGCGCACTTTTTCTTCCAACAACCATGGGTTCGACTGTCTCTTCTATTCCAAAGCAGGAGAGCCAGGGGTTAGGAGCACAGACGGAAGCTGTGCAGACCTGCATGTCAATTATGAAACCACCTCATACCGGCTGAGGGCTTGGAAAAACTCACTTAACTTTCATCTGTCAAACGGCAAAGCTTACTCCCTCTCCGAATCAACGGCTGTGAAAAAAGAAGTAAGATTGGTCAGCAGTGGAAGCAGTAAACAGAGTATATACACATCCTGGAAGATGTTCTTAAAGCTGTTTTTTAAAAGAACGGGAAGATTCATAAGCACTGCAAGAAAGGAAGAAGACACATACCTCTGGGATTAAAACACCCCTGAAATCAAGATATACCCGACAGCCAACAGCATCTCATGACAGCACGTAAATGGGAGCTGTGATTGTTTTGGTCCTGGGCAGTGACTGGGTGAACTTGGTCCCAGCCATTCATATAGCATCGCTTCCAGCCAGTCTGTGCAGTGCCGGTGCTGCAGAGGTTGGATTTACCTGTTTAGAGCGTCTTTTGAAAGATTACACTACAATCTGGCATTGAAATGAAAAGTCACTGGGTACACAAGAAAGCAAGGAAGCAGAGCATAAGTTTGGTTAACAGTGAAGCAAACATACCCGTCATTGGAAGAATGACTGCGATTCCGTGTTTTCTTGTAAAGCAAGAGCTAAGCACTTTAAAGGGCTTACGGAGGAAGATACTCACAAAGAGCTGCAACTACATGGCATTTTGCTTCTGAAATAGAGGTATAAGAGGGGTGCCATTCAGTGAAGGTGAGTGAATCTGCCTCAAGCTTTGGAGGAACCAAATTGTCTAAGGCAGTGGGTCTCAACCTTGGCTGCACATTAGAATCACCTGGAAATCTTTTTAAAATCCTGATTTCTGGGCCGCATCCTCCAGAAATTCTGTTTCTTTGTTACTAATGTTGTGGCCCCACCCCATAACAAAGAAACAGAATGTTCGGAGGATGAGGCCCCAAAATCAGGATTGTAAAAAGATTCCCAGGTGTTTCTAATGTGCAGCCAAGGTGGAGAACCACTGGTCTAAAGCAAAGGGCAGGCAGCTGTGACCAATTCATGACGCTCAAAGCAGAATTGACAAAACACTGCACGTAAGTAAAAAGTTATGAGCTCATTAAACTAGATGTGTGTGTGCACGTATGAATGTGTGTGTAACTCTATTTTAGGGCTAAATTGATATATTCAGATAGCTAATAGTAATTTAGAAAGGGAGAGAGAAATGTACATGGAGGCTGAAGAAAGATTTTAATGTTTAATTGTAATTATTTCTATTTTGTTTGAAAATTTTAGAATAATCATGTATTCGATTTTTGTAATGTTTTCACTTCAAGATTACAACAAAATTGTACATGCAGTTTTGGCACCCTGCCAGTAGGTATTACTGTGCTAGACGATCCAAAAGAAACAAGAAGTGTGACATAAACGTTTAACCTATGATCCCAGCCCTCAATCCTACAATCTAGTAGGATTTGGAACTAAAAGAGGAGAGATAGGTAGATAAGTGGATGGATGAATGAATGGGTGGGTGGGTGTGTGGATGGATGGGTGGACAGATAGACAGATACAGACAGAATGACCATAAAATAAAGAAGGCTGATGCCCACAGGCCACCGAAGAAATGTCTTATTCAACTCTTAGACACCCACAAAGAGTAGCTCCTAGAGTTTTAGAGCCCCAATATGCACACCCCGACATTTTATCTGAAAAACTAAAGCAGCAAGTAGGACATATGTCATCACCTCTGAAAAAAACCTGTTCAAGAATGACCCATTAGGAAATATCCCCAAGACAGGGCACCCATGTTTGCCCAAGCCTGGGGTGTCCATGCGGCTCTGTTCCCACAGTAGGTCTCACTGTAGG
>NW_006285313.1:745873-751477 GCF_000327345.1 Myotis davidii
GAGTTCCCACTTGCGGGAAAGTGCCTCTGCTCTTCCCAGATAAAGAAAGAGGGCAAACATCCCCATTTCCGCCACTGGATCCTCTGATTCTTCAAGAGAAAAGAACCAGTTTTACACAGTTTTCCGTCCTGAAGAGCACAGCGCAGTGGCAGAGTAGGTACCACACTAATCAACAGCCAAATAAAGCTTTAAGAAGAATGGCCTGGTTACCCAAAGTCAAAACGGGGAATAATAGTCTCATGCTTGGGAAGCTGGAGATGGCTTTGCAAGAGGATATGACCTGAGACATCTGTCAATGGGCACGTCTCCTCTGCAAGCCCAGCAGCCCTCTTCTCTTCTTGGTGCCTCCTTTCTTCCTGCAAAGTCATGCACAAAAGAGGACAGCAGCAGCAGACACGGTAGGCTGCTACTCTGGAGAGAGGAGAATGTCAAACATTCAAGGAAGGCTGGACACCGAACAAGAGAAAACAACAGCTGGAAGGCAAGGTGTCTTAAAGAATCCAAGTGTTATAGAGGGACGCAGAGAGACATCTGTAATACTGTCAACAATCAAAATAAGTTTATCTATAATAATAAGAGTGTAATATGCTAATTAGACCGGACAGCCAAAGACCTTCCAGGCGTCCTTCTGGACGAAGCCGGGGCTGTGAGGGCCGCGGCTGTGAGGGCCAAGTCCCTTGCACACATTGGGCGTCTTGTGTGTGTGTGTGTGTGTACTCTTCATTACTTAAAAAAAGACCAGAGAAAAAGGAGACATATGTAATACTTTAAACAATAAAGAATTTAAGTGTAAAAAAAAGACTTGAGAAAAAAGTGTAAGTTTCTCAAAAACCTGCTTACTGTTAGTAGAGATGATTCCCCCGCCACCTGCAGAACTGACTCAAGTTGTAAAGCCCTTTGACGGGGAGGGAAACGGACTTCTGGGAGGGAAGGGGCACTGGGAAGAACAATAAGGGCTCTGTGGGGTGGAGGAAGGGGGACTTCCAGGGTTAAGATTTCAGCACAGGACTCCCAAGGCCAGCTTTCAGGCAGCTTCTGTCCCTCCCAGCACCGGTGAACCTCCCCAGTTTGATGATCAGGGAAACAGGTGGCTTTTGGTGTGAGCTGCCACCTGCCTTTTATCTACTTTCTCAGCATGTCTCTCCCAAGAAAACCAAATAAATCTACAATCTAAGACTCCAGAAGTTTGCCCTATGACCCAGGGGGAAGCAAGAGGGAAAGGGTCGGTGTTGAGCAACTTCTAGCTAAGAATGTACCTTCACAATGAACTTGTGGGGCTGCAAACACCTGATGACTGAAAGGCCCCTGGGGAGCAGGAGGACATCCTGACCCGCTGCATCCAGAACACATGTTTAGGATGAGCAGCGGTAACGCTCAAGACATACGGTGAGGGGGCCTGCTCGCACTGGGCCCGGGCTGATTTTGTCCCCAGAAGGCATTTGGTAATGACACTTACGGCTGTCACAACTGTCGGGCGGTAGGGGACTAGTACTGGACACCTAGAACCAGTGATGCTGCTAAATATGCTACAATGGCAGTGCACCCATCCCCAACAAAGAGCTATGCAGGCCAAAAGGTCAACAGCACCGAGAGTGAAAAAAGCCCTGCACTAGGCTAACACCTTCCACACAACCATCTCCAGAAACCAACAACCCTGCTGAAGTGAGTGTGTGCCATCAAATGGACGGAGCCGCTACCCTGCCACGAAACTCCACCCACTCTGGTCAGCAACCCTCACCATCAGGCAAAGGACGTGAGGAGCAAATGCAGCATCTGCAGCGTGCCCAGTGCTCTCCCAGCAAACACGATCAAGGGCACACCTTGACACCCAAGAGACTACACTCTTTTACAACAATTACACTGAAAGGGGCACTTACAAACATATACACACACCATGCATGGATGCAAGCATGCACACACACCACACGCGCGCGCACACACACACGCACACACACAGGAAGAGCCATCTTAAATATCTCCCCAGTTGTCAGGTGCAGGCACTAGTACAAAAACAAAACAAAACAAAAAAAAACTGCACAGTTAAAATCGCCCAAGCACTTCCAAGATATTCCAAAGGGAATGAAAGATGGAAAGAGAACGAACAAGAAAACTCCACCACCAAAACCAGATTTGTCGCTGGGTCTATCTCACAGCCTGAAACAGCTCCATTACTCCAAGTCGCATCCATGGCACATAGTCATCTCTCATTTGTTCACTGGAAAGTATGATAAACATATAAGGAAAAGGGTAAATATAAAGATAGAGCTTAACCCTTTGCGGTCCAATGTTATTTTTGGAATTCAAACAGTCTGGTCCAAATTAATTGACGGGATTGAATGCTGAACTTTTTAATGTTCTTATTGCTCAACGTTGGACCTGCTCCTAGCGCCTGGTCGGTCCAGTCAGCCTCGAGGTTGGACCGAAAAGGGTTCATGAGTGACAGCGAGCCCCGTGTTACCATAGTGTGGGACAAGAAAAGTCCCGGTGTTGGTGGCCAGTGGCATCCTCCCGCCACACGTGGCTCCCCACCAGGCACACAGCAGGAAGACCAGTGTGATGTGAAAAGGTCCAGCTTCCCTCAAGGACTGAGATTCATTTTACACATTAACCAAAAACACCGACTGCTGAGTCCGTGCAGAGCAGTGGCCGTAAGGGAGCAGCTTTGGGAAGGGGTGTCTGGAAGCAGCCTCACTGACTGCTGACTCACAAAAGCAGGTGCGAGGAAAGGCACGGAGCGCTGGCCTGGAAACAGTGGGAATACCCGGTGGGAGCCAAGAGAAGCGCAAGCTGGACCTCGAGCTTCAGTCCTCCCTGTGGCACCTGGGTATGGGTGATCTCTCACGAACCATAAAATCACTTCCTGCCACACCGTATCGCTGGAAAAATTCAGCAAGATCATGCATTTAAAGTGGCTAGCAAATGAGCTCACGCAAATATGTTCCACAAATACCAGTTCCCTTTCCTTCCCCCTTTCCTAATCCCCAAACTCTCTAAACTGTTTTTACAAAAGTGATGATGCAAGCCCAATTTCAAGTTACTCTGGTGACTTTGGCAAAAAAAAAAAAAAAAAAAGTTCAAATCAGTCCAGGAGGCCCAGAATTTACCCTCCTGCCCTCTCCCACTCACATCCCTGTCCCTGCCCCACGAATCCCAGGGCAAATGGCCTAAGTGGGCTGGCAGGAAAAAACACCTCACACCCCATGGGGGAGCCTGCAGCTCAGCTCTTTGAAGATGAAAAGCAACAAGGTGTGTTTATTTGTCCTTGGGTGCACAGGCTCATCTACCTGGGCTGGGCTGCACCAAGCGGCTCAGCCAGTAAAAAAATAATAAAATCCACCCGCTGGCACCATGAAGCAGATCCTTCCAGGAGAAAAGGTCAATCCATCCCCATGCTCCTGGGTGTACACATGGAATTGTAAGCCTTTTCACAGACAGAAAGAGGATGCCAGGGAATCTAGTCAAAGGGCAGCCTGGAAGGAGGTGAGAAGGCCGGCCCTGGCCATCAGTAGACATGCCCACCATCAGTGCACTTAAACCCACCACACCCGCCGCAGGGAGGAAACCTGGCCATCGGGTGGGCTGCGGCTCTCTCACAGGATACATTAAAACATAATAACAGTCAAACATGAGTGCTTCACTTCCCTAACACAGGCAATACCAACAGAGGAAGAAGAAACCCACGAAGGTGTCTGAGAAGGTTCCTGAATAACGAAGGCCTCCAAACTGCTCTTGGAATGTCAGTGGCCTTTGAGCCCCACAAAGACGGGGCTCAACTTTGACCCCAGCTTTCTTCACAGACTATCAAAGAGGACTGGTTTATACACTCTCTCTCGTCTCCTCGACTTCCCAGTGGAGGGTCCAGGTGTAGGATTCGGGAGGGAAGCGTAGGGTCTCCGGTCCTGCTACGGACCCCAAACTGAACCACACAGGCCTCTCTCTGGGCTGGGAATCAGAGACACCAGGCAGGCATCAGGAAAAAGGACCAGCCCTGTTTCTGGTAACACTTCAGGTCAAGGAGGAATCCTGGATAAGAGGAGATGCTTAATGCAACATGAAACACGCACACACCCTGACTTGCCTAGAGGTTTCTCAATAGCAAGTGCAAAGGCGACTGAAAGCCACACAGCTCCACGGCCACCGATAATGGAAAACCGGCACCTGGGACAGTGAAGCAGTTCTGTGGCCCCACCCCACTACAACTATTTTATTTATTGTAGTCCTATTTTATACGCACACACATGTTAAATGACCAGCACTGACCAGAGAAGGACAAAATTAACTTTATAGTTATTTTTACAGACGTGGAGACTCAACCTAAGCAACCAGGACAACTGGGAGATGCAAAAAATAGTTTCCACTGAGCCACAAGCAGCTCACTGACACACACACACACACACACACACACACACACAGGAGCCGGCTCCAGGCTGTCCTACTCGGGGCTATCATGGGACACACACCACGCTATACAGACTGAGAGTGGAATGTGGGCAGATCTTCACTTCCGAGATGTCTAGGAAACGTGCCTGTTCTAACTGTTCCAAATAATCATTCGCACCAACCAGGGGAAGCCACTGGCCCCCTGGAGCTCTCCCCCTGGAGTGGCCCTATAATATACTGTTCAGGGGAAACCCCAGACCTGGTGAAAAACCCACAGCAGCCACCAGCATTCCGCCCTCACTGGGAGCCACAACCAATTCATAGATATCTAAACAGAGTCGCCCAGGGCTGGGGATGATGTCATAGGTAGGGGTGTGGGGAGGCTGCCCAGTGGCCAGGACCTGAGCCTTTGACAGAAGGGAGATTTCTCTTAGCGCACACCTTGGGCGGGGAGGGTCAGAATGAAATGAACCTCAACTTGCCCCACAAACACACCGCCAAAGCCACCTCCACAGCAAGTAGCTGGAAACATTTTGTAAAATTAGGCATACATGGGGTATGTGGATGGCACAGACGTCAGACAAGCAAGCTTCTGCTGCAGAAAGTTCACTGGGCCCTGTCACCCGCTTCCTGGGCATCAGCTGCCCAGGAATGAACATCAGGGGCCAACGGCGGGCGGGTCCAGGAGGGGCTGCTGACAGCTGTGGCCGGCGGGCTGGGACAGAGGGGAAGGGCTCCCGGGCTGGAATTCGGAGCGTGCCCACATCAGCAGAAAAGTTCCTGGGAACAGCAGGCTGTCTGGGAGGAAAAGAGGCTGGCTGCTCCCGGGACCTCAGGATGCGCTCGCTACCGCGATGCCAGGTGAAGCCCGGGTCCCCTCCCGGGGCACCTCGCCAGGCAGGGCGCCCACTGAGGGGCAAGGAGGGATGGTCTGAAGACCAATAAATGACCTGTTCCCAGGACCAGTGGGAAAGATGAATAATTCCCAGGCCCAGCCCGTCTTCATCTCTTTGCTCAAACCAAACATAGTCCAGAGAGCAGTGAAAGGAAGCGCCGAGACTGCCCGCCCCGCCCGCCATCCAGGTGGGGAAACTGAGGCCCGCGGGTGCACACCCGGGAAGAGGCTCCGGGGAGGCTAGCCTGCACGAAGCCCGGGGCGAATGGGAAGAGGGGATCGGGGCAGCAGCCCCTCCGTTCCCCTCCTCTTTCCCCCAACACACAGCA
>NW_006285313.1:751880-768020 GCF_000327345.1 Myotis davidii
GATCTCCTACCGGCCCGGGCTCTGCCTTCTCTTTCTTCCCTTTCCTCCGCCCCCTGCTTCTCCAGCCTCCAAGGATGCGGAGCTCATCCTCTCCCAGACCCAAACTTGAGTTCTTGACTCAACTTACAAAAGAAGTTTACTCCAGAGAAGGGAAAAAGTTGGAAGGAAGGGCCAAAGATTCTGAAAAAATATGCATTTTATCTTTAGTAGCTAGAGTGGAATGAATGTGACCAGTGCTTCCCCAATTTGAATACGCCTCGGAAGCACGTGGGGATCTTGTTAAAATGCTGACTCTGACTCCGTGGTCTGGGGTGGGGCCTGAGGTTCTGCTTTTCTAAGGAACTTGTAGGTGATTTGGAGACTGATGGTCCGTGAAGCACACCTGGCGAAGGGAGGCGCACACCTGCCAGGTGCCAGTTTAGCCAGTGGCTCTTTCATCTGGATCCTTTCTACCTAGACCAGTGGCACCTCTGGGCCCCCATTTGTAGAAAAGAGAAGTAGATGTAAAGGCAGGCACCCAACAGCCAAATGAACAGCTGCTTCAGTGCATTTGGGGCTCCAGGACGGCACTGGTGACCATTCCCAGCAGAGTTAGGTGGTGGAAGAATGCAATGACACCTTTCTGCTCCACCCCCATCTCCCCACCCCACCCCGCAAAAAAGCTAATGCAAAAACAAACAAACAAAAACTAGATATAATTCACCTGGATATGTCCAACAACTGGTGAATGGCTAAACAAATTGTGCTATGTCACTGACCACAGCTTGAATGAATCTCAAGCATGCTAGGAGAAAGAATCCAGCCCTAAAGGTACATTCTGTAACAGTGGTTCTCAACCTTCTGGGGAGGGGGGGCAATCAGGGGTGGTTTCTGCCCAAAGCCACAGGCACACATGGGTTTCCTCCTGATTTCTTCTTTCCCTCACAGATGGAAAGATACATGTGGCTCTCTGGACAACACTATTGTTCCACCACGAGGCTGTACATCAAAATGACCTGGGAAATTAAAAACGCAAGCTCCCAATCTGCCCGAATGGCTCAGTTGTTTGGAGCGTTGTCCCATGCACTAAAACAGTGGTTCTCAACCTTCTGGCCCTTTAAATACAGTTCCTCATGTTGTGACCCAACCATAAAATTATTTTCATTGCTACTTCATAACTGTAATGTTGCTACTGTTAAGAATCGTAATGTAAATATCTGATATGCAGGATGGTCTTAGGCGACCCCTGTGAAAGGGTCGCGACCCACAGGTTGAGATTCCACTTATCAGACATGAGGGGGGGTACTATAGCGACCAAAACCAGATCAGTAGTTGCCAGGGTCTGGGCATGGGGAACAGGGGTGAGTGCAAGGGGCACAGGGGGCCTTTGTGGAGCAGTGGGACTATTTTGCATCTTGCTTATGACTATGACGGTGGTTACACAACTTAGTACATTTCTCAAAATGTATAGAGCTGCATCCCTAAAGCAGGTGAGTTTTACTGTATATAAATTATACCTGTTTGGAGGAACTAGGAGGGTGTAGGTGGGGGGAGAACTCGAGGGGGAGGTTGTACAGGGGATGCATTGGAGACAATTTAAAGGATGCTAAGATTCAATGGCTTTACTTTTTAATTGTCTGCTCAAGTCTGAAAACATGGAAGCTAAAGTAGATCAGGTCAAGAGTTAAAAATACCAGTGCCCGAGTAAGGGAATAAGAAAATGTGGTGCAATGTAGGAAAGTTTAGCAAGTTCCATATTACAAGTATAAATAAATTCTTCTAAAGATTTAGCATTCGCGTGTTTTTACCCTGGGATCCATGAACATTAGAGATACTACCCATGGGCTTTGGGAAGTTTTAAAGCCCCTAAAATTTTATGCAAAATTTTGGTGTGTGTGGTACATGCATTTTTCCAAGAAACATGTTGGAGCCTTTGCTAATGACACCCAATAAGGCAAGCAGTTTTTCCTACAGTTGTTCATTTGCCTCCTAACATCAGGAATGCGGAAGGACCATGGCCCTGACCCAGTCCTGTCATTCTTCTTTCCTTAGGTTCCTTTGGGCACCTAAACTTCAACTCTGGCAATGAGTTAGAGCCTCTCTCTCTCTCTCTCTCTCTCTCTCTCTCACACACACACACACACACACACACACCTTTTAAATAAATATCTTTAAAACCATTTGGATAAGTGTAAAGCCCTCCTTAAGTTAAACTGTTTTTAGATTTATGCTGAATCATTCCCAGCCCCCTCACCGTAGAAGCTGGGCAGGAGGTTCAACCATTCATCATGCTCTCTTATATCCCAATTCTTTAGACTTCTATCAAAAACACAGGATACTGGCCTGGCCAGAGTGGCTCGGTGGTTGAGCATCGGCCTGTGAACCAGGAGGTCAGAGCACATGCTTGGGTTGCCCACGCAGTCCCAGTGGGGGACGTGCAGGAGGCAGCCAATCAATGAGTCTCTCTCATCATTGATGTTTCTCTCTTTCTCCCTTTCTTCTCTGAAATATATATATATTTTAAACACAGGATACTCAATTTCCAGAAAACGGGATAGGTTCCAATGCTAACTGGTTGGGTCTCAGGAAGCCAGTCTCAAGTCCTTTTTATAGTTGGTTTAATAAAAATCAAAGCCAGAGTGCTTTAGGTCTCATTTACCAAAAGTGAGCCACCGTGACCTCGGATGTGTGCTCTGACACAGCCGCGCAGTGCTGAAGGAGGGAAGAAAGAAGTTTGTCTCCTGTCTCTCTGTGGTCTTTGGTATAACGCTCTGTCGTGCCCATGTTCCCACTCTCTCCTGGCAGGAGGCCCAGTAACACCACAGGTAAAAACAGCTGGACCTGAGCTCAGGTATGTCTGAGATGTGCTCCGCTGTTGTTCACGTGTTGCCACACGTGAGCTCTGTGACCCTGAGCAAGTGATTAGCCCCTCTAAGCCCTAGTTTCCTTACCTGTAAAATGGGGAATTCTGAGGGTGGCTGTCAGGATTAAAGGAGCTCACGGCTGTGAAGCCTTTGGCACAGTACCACGCACAGAGTAATTGCTCAAGAGAAGGTAGCTGTGGGAGTGGCTGTGGTTCCTGCTACAAGGCAGCTGCTGTGGTAGCCAGTCTCAAGGTGGCTGTCAGCGATCCTTGCCTTCTGGTGTCCATGCTTCGGTGTAGTCTAATTTCACACTGAACGGGGCCAGCCTGTGTGACCAGTGGCTATTGTAGAAGTGACGATGAGCAACTTCCAAGAAAGGGTCACCAAGAACATAGCCGTTCCTTTCCTGCTCTCTCGGATCCCTCGTTCCGGGGCGAGGCAGCCACCATGTGGTGAGGGCGCTCAAGCAGCCTTGTGGATAGGCCCACACCAGGAGCAACCGAGCTTCCTGCCAACTTGGCAGTCATTGGAAGGAACCATCTTGACACTGAAGCCTCCAGCCCCAGTCAGGCCTTCATATGGCTGGAACCTTGATGAGCAATCCTGAGCTGGAACCGCCCAGCCTCTCCCTAATTCCTGATAATAAATGTTTTTCTTTTTATATATTTTTATTGATTTCAGAGAGGGAGAGAGACAGAAACATCAAGCTTTGATCGGCTGCCTCCTGCAGGCCCCACCCTGGGCATTGAGCCTGCAACCTGGGCATGTGCCATGACCAGGAATCGAACTGTGACCTCCTGGTTCATAGGTCTATGCTCAACCACTGAGCATGATAATGTTTATTGTGGTTTCAAGCCACTAACTTTCAGGGTAATTCACTATGCAACTCTATCTATATCTCTCTCTGTCTCTATTATCTATCTATCTATCTATCTATCTATCTATCTTCTATCTATCTATCTATCTATCTATCTATCTATCTATCTATCTATTATCTAATCTATCTTACTTGCCAGCCTGCATGTTGTGAATTGCCCCCTGAAAAGGCTCAAGGGGCAAGGAACTGTAAAGGCCTCCAGACAACAACTACTGAGAAATTAATCCACAAAGACCTGAATCCTGCCAACAATCACACACGTGTGCTTGGAGATAGATGGGGCCACAGTTCTGGGTGCAGCTTGACTACAGTCTCACGGAGACCTTAAGGTGGACCCACCCAGCTAAGCAGTGTGCGGATTCCTGATCCACCAGGAAAACTGGAAGATTACAAGTGCTTGTTGTTTTTAAGCTACGACATTTTGAAATGATTTGTTACACAGCATTAGATACCAATACAACTGTCTTACCATAAACATGGAGTCTGTGAACACTTAGTGAATTTCCCTACCCGGTAGCTGAGGAAAGCAGTGTGAGAGAATGATCATTAATCAAGTGTCTGCTTCAGACACTGTACATTTTATGATCAAATTTATCTTCAGGACAATCTCCGAGTTAGATATTATTCTCTCCTTTGCATAGAAGGGGAATCTGAGGCCCAGAGAATCTAAGCGACTGGCCCCAAATAACCCAGGAAATTGATGAGCTTTGAAGCCGGGGCCTTTTGATTCCAAAGGACTCCATGTCGCCATTCGGAACCTGCAAAACCATTTCCTACTCATAAAATGCAGAATGCGTGTGCGGCTGGGAAGATAATGTGTTTACTGGGTTTGGGGCTAGACAGGTAAAGATGCTGGGCATGTCGAATCAAACTTGATTTATTATTATGTAACACAGTTCACCCCCCAGGAAACTTTCCTGGATACATCGAATTATTGCAGTCCCCACCCCCAAAAAATGCTGAGTATGGAAATTCCCAGCTAGAAATTAAACTCATCCCAGAGCTGCCAAATGTATGTATGTGTGTGTATATATATATAGTTTAAATTGTCAGACTAATCTACAGGAAAATACTGCTGGGAAGCAGCAGAGTTCTTGTAATTCATGTTTAATATAGTCGCTAGCTTGCAGAAGAGATCTGCTGACATTTATTAATGAAAATTTTGCACCATCTGAAAGGATGGAATTTCTACCTCTCATTTCAAAACAACACACAGCCTGTGATTGATTTTAATGCCTCAGTTTTACTGCCCCTTGAATGAAGTTGTCTACACCCTTAAAAGGGTGATTTTTCACTTGTGGGAACCAAGAAACAATGATATGAAAAAGAATTTAACCTGCAATTTATCAACAGAGCCGTTTTGCCAATTTTCATCACAAGTGCTTTTTTTTTTTCTTTCTCAATTGGAAAAGGGGGGATGTGGATTCATTAAATCCACTCTTGGTCCATCAGTTTGAGGGGAACACTGACCTTGGGCTGTACAGATCTGCAGTGTACAGTATGGTAGCCACGGCTACATGTGGCTACATGTAGCAACGTCCAGAACTTGATCTGGGACTCTTTTGAGTAATGATATGCTCTAAATATAAAACGCAAACAAAATTTCAAAGACGGGAAAAAAAATGTCAAAGATTTCAAAAACATTTACATTGATCATATGTTGAAATATAACCCTAGATACAGGGTTACATAAAATACTATTAACGCCACGTTTTTCTTTCTGCTTTTTAAAATGTGGCTCCTGAAAAATGTATCATTTCGTATGTGGCTTGCATTCAGGGCTCCCAACAGAACTGATAGAGAAAAATTTGTATTTGGTGAACGAGCACAGGACCCATTCATATTCCTTGAGGCACTGCTGAATCACATCCACTTGAAGATCATTGACTTTGAGAGGACATATCCCTCCCAGTTTCTCCACTCAGCTAGTTCCACCTCCACACCCTCTCCCCTATTTCCTAGGCATCCACGTCGACTGATATAAAAGTGATTTTAATGTCGTAATCTCAGTATTACAAATGTACCACGGGGTCAAGGAAGGAGGGAAATGCATAGAGAAAAAAAGAAGCCATCTTTTTAAACAACATGAACGTTGGGCGCTTGAATTTCGAGAAGAATCCAACACTGAATGAGATCTCCATTTCGGTAAGGAACTTTATTCAGCAATTAACTGATGAGCCAAAAGCTACACTTCAGAGAAAATGATTCCAGCACGCCCTAAGTCACCGACTCTCTTTCATAGACACACAGGTAAGCAGCAGGCTTTAATAAACAACCATCTGGAAGGTAAATAGATTTACATTTTTAACCTGGCATTATCTGAACATCTTCCCTGCACTGTGAAAACTCCGCTGTAATAATGGAAGTCGTTTTCCTCAGTGCCCCTCAGCTTAATTTCGGGTGCTGTTTGATTGTCTGACCTGGGCTGATGCTGTGTGGGTTGATAGTTCAACTTGGGGGAGGGAGAGCAGAGAAGATGGTTTGGAGTTTGGTTTTTTGTTTGTTTGTTTGTTTCTTTGCTGCGTTTTCCGTGAATTCCCACATCCAGTGTGGAAGGGAGGGAACAAAAGGGTCAGAGAAGGGAAAATATTTGACAGTTTCCTGGACCCTTTAACATACATGTGATGAAAACACAGTGGAATTAAAGGTATTGTTTGCTTCTGTCAGGCACTGATTGCAGCTCCTGAAAAACAGCCAGCACCTTCTACCTCGTGTTCAAGCCAGAAATCTGGGTATGACCCTGGACTCCTCTCTTTCCTCTACTCCTCGATATGATCGTTTAGTACAATCCATGGACTCTAACTACTGAATGTCTCTTGTATCCAACTCACCCCTCCCCTTCCCCTACCCTTTCTTTAGTTCAGACCTCCATGTACCTGTGCCTGGGTTGCTTCAGCCCTCTCCTAGCTGGTCTTCTCAGGCCTTGTCTTGCTTCTTCTCCATCTGCTGCAAACCTCCATGGCTCCCTATTACCCATAGGACACATTTAGACTTAGCTGAGAATATCCTTTGCGAGCTACTACTGAAGATGATTGTCATAGGGGTCAGGAGTGGAGAGAGCGCAGAGGGGTGAGACCAGAGGAGTGAACAGGAGATCTGGGGCATGTTAAGGAGTTTATTCATTATCCTATGAGCAATAGGAAGTCACTATGGTCGGTTTTAAGCAGAAACATGCATGAACAGATCTGCATAGTGGTTAAAAGCAAGGGTTGTGCAATCACACTTAAATTCAGATTGACCATGCCACTTAGCTGTGTGTCCTTGGGCAAGTTACTTAACCTTTCTGAGCTGGTTTCTTCAACTATAAAATGGAGATTAAGAGCCCCCTAAGATAAGCACAATTGTCATATCTAAATGAGGTGGTGCTTAGGATACTACCTAGCATATAGTAAGCATCTACTAATTACAACTAATACTACTATTAACCTACCTTCTTCTAAGAAGCCCTCCAAAAGCCCTCAAGACTGAGTTAAGCCTCATTCCATCGTGTTCTTATAACGCCTGTATTTATCCTTGTTGGTAGCATTTATGAGTCTGTATTTTAATTGCCTATGTTATTTCCCCCACCAAACCATAGATCCCTAAAGCTGGGAACTATGGCTGAGGGTGGTGAGAGTGCCTTCAAAATGTACACACAAATAAATACCTTAGATTGCTCAGTACTCTGAATTACATGAACTCTTTTGTCCTATAATCACCCCCACTTTGCAGTTGGGGAAACAAAGGGTCAGAGAAATCAAGTTTTAAGCCCAAGGCCCTACAGCCCAAGCTTCAGAGCTGCAACTAACCTCACCATGGCCTGGAAGGAGGAGAAGTTAAGAGCAGTAACACCCGCTAAAGTCTACAGCGACCTGCCCAGAGCAGGATGGGTGTTTCACAATGCTTCCCAAAACGTCCAAGTGAAGGAATCAAACATGTCAGCAGTAAAAGGAATAGATAAGCCAGAAACCAACCCCAAACCTACTAGAAATAATAACTCCAGGAAACAGAACCACACACACAAAAGGCAATAGTACACTCCAGGATACACAGGATAAAGTCACCTTGGCAAAGCTCGTGTCCTCACGGCCAAGCCAGGAAGGGATTGAGTTTAAAAGGGAATTGGAAGGAGGACACTTGCCCATTCAAGAGCCGTGCCAACCCACCCCGGAGTGTTCGGCTCCCTGCCATATACCCGTGAACCCGATCACAGCGAACCCCCAGAGTAATTGCAATGAACCTTTCCAAGGTGGAAAGGAGCGGGCCGTGGTAATGCGAGAAGCTGTCCACGTAGGCCAGTTGGCTCGGCCCTCGCAGACCGTGCCAGTGAAGGCCAAGCAGAGGCTGACCCTGGCGTGGGCCAGTTGGCTTTGCACCGAAGGGAGAAGCAAGCTCCATGGGCGCTGGCTAGAAGCTTCATCCTGTCCAGTGGTTCTGCCAATGCCGGTATTTGGGACCACAAGGGATTGGGGGACAGAGTTTGGAGGACCTAATGCCAATCTTGACAACCAGGGCTGCCATTCAGGCAGCCCACATCAGCACAGACAGCCAGTTGTCGAGCTAATAAAACTCTTCTGGACCAGTTGGTAAATAGTGCTAAGCCCCCTGAGTGCCTCCGACATCACCCCAGCCTCACAGCTCCTCCCCTGGGGCCTGGGGGAGGAGGATCCAAGGACCACACAGGAGTAAACATGAAAGAAAGCTTCACACAGCAGGGGGCCATGTTCTTATTGGTTGGTGCCTGACTTCTGAGAGTGGAAAATAGGAGACAGCCATCATTCATTGGTTCATTCATTCATTTATTCGACAATTCCTTTTTTTAAAAAAAATATGTTTTGATTGATTTCAGAGAGGAAGGGAGAGGGAGAGAGAGATAGAAACATCAATGGAGAGAATCATTGATTGGCTGCCTCCTGCACGCCCCCTACTGGGGATTGAGCCTATAACCTGGGCATGTGACCTGACCTGGAATTGAACCAGTGACCTCCTGGTTCATGGGTTGACGCTCAACCGCTGAACCACGCCGGCTGGGCTTGACAATTCTTTACCAAGCACCTGCCATGACGACAGCAGATTGGTAGTGTGGTTTTCGTGTGGGAAGAGAAGGGGCATCCTCCTCCATACAGGTATTTTGAAGCCTAGGTCAGACAGCAAAGCAGACACATCAATCCAACCCCTCAGGTGGGAGGATTTGGGCAGGAGGTTTTGGAGGTCTCGGTGCCCTTTCCCTCCATCCACCTAGTCATTCATTAATCAAATATGTATTAAGTGCTTATTATATGCAGGGCCCTCTCAGGGTGCAATGAGAGGAGAGGAAGATGAATCACTCGGACCTTGTCCTCTTCTAGTCTGGAGGAGGGGCCGGGGCCCAGGCTACAGAACAAAGCAGAGTGAGAAGTGGCCGGCCAAGGAGAGAAGTCCAGAAACCAGAGTTTTCTTATCGGAGGACAGTCTAATGTCACGGGATCTGCTAAATGTGTAACTAAATGAGACAGTGTTTATTAGTTTGTATATTTTTCCATTAAGTAAACTATCAAATGAGAGAGAAAAAAGTTTCAACATGCACCATTATTTTGGTTCCAAATTGGTCTTCCTGGGAATAGAAAGGTTCTTTCATAAAAATAATAACAGCAAATATTGATTGAGAGTTTTCTCCATTGGGATTCCCGGAGCAGAGTGTGAGACCGTGTGGGTGCACGTGGTTTACTGGGGATGACTGGAGGAAGCAGAGGTGCAGGAGCAGAGAGAGTGGGACAACAGCGGGAGAAAAGTCAATGGCGGGCGCCTTGGCCGAGCTGGTTAACGCTGTGGGCAGCTGAAGCTTCATCACGGTGTGGATCTCTGGGATCCGGGAGGACCAGCGGCACATTATCCCTCTGAATTGGGGAATGACAGTTACCCACGGTCTCCTGTCCCCCATTGGTTGAGTGTTAAATCCACTTCCACTTTGGAAAAGACTCTGAGAGACTCGGTAGATGATGGAGGCAGGACACAGCCAGGGTTTGGGGAACCTGCCCCCTGAGGCCACAGCCCAAACCCCACGTGGTCGTTGGTTAGGCTTCCAATATGCCAAGTGTCTTACCTCCCATCGGTAGGTCCTATCACTTTCTTCATTTTCAGAAGAAGAAATGGAGACATGGAAAGGTGAAGGAGCGTATTACAGAGCACAGAGCCAGCAGATGGCTGAGGATTCAGCCTGTGGTATCCAGCTCTTGAGTCTAAGCTGGGAAAATATTGCCTATCCTGGGACTTCAGGAAAGAAAAAGAAAAAGCAACCATTTGTAGATGAGGTGGGAGTGAGGGAGAAACAGTATTAGGGAAAATTTTATATACACACTCCCCTCCTTTCACGGAACTCGGGAAAGACAGGCAATCTGGCTGTAGATTTGCAAATCTTTAAAAGCACACGTTTCCCATTATTCCAATGAAAGCTCAGTGACTGCTGAGACCATGGACACCCCACGCCACAGCTCTGGGAAGGCTGCGACCCAGATTTTTCAAGAGGTTGAGACCTTGCTTTCTCTGCAGCCAAACAAAAATGTTATGAGTCAAGTGAAAGGAGAGAGGAGCAGAGCCGACATGTCTACGTTCAGCTGGTCTACCTACAGTCAGGGTGCGTGAGAATGAAAATTTGGGATGAATTAATTAACGAGCCCCTTGTACTCCTGAGAACTTGGGGTCACATTTTGGATGGAACCCGCCAGCCGTCCCCAGAACTAAGCAAACCCAACGATGAGAGACGGTAGTCTCCTGTCAGGTTCCAGGTATTGGTCTCTCTCCAGGAATATGAGGAGAAGCTTTTTGCACAGAGGATACAGGCTGTAAAAGACACGGCCCCTCTCATCACAGCTCTCCCCGCTGTTTCATCAGTATTGTGTCCCAGGCTCACCATCAATTTGATTTCACTGGAAGGCTCTGTACGTGAACTTGGAGCTCTTGCTTCCTGACTGAGGCCCAGCGGGTGGCCCTCATTCTCTGCCCCTGGGCCCTCCTGTCCAAGTTTCCTCAAAGCTGATGTCGGTCCTGCCTGAAATGAGAGGGCGACCATTTCCTGTAGAGGCTGCATCTCTGCTGGGTCAGGCACAGTTAGGAAGCCCCTGTCCCTGCTCTCCTACCAGTGGCAGAGAAAGAAAGAGAACTATCAGGAAATGCTTGAAAGATAAAAAGTGTCCAGAGAGGAAAAACTGGGTAGGGTGGTGACAGTAAAAAAAATGAGAATAATAGTTTCCATTAAGTGACACGATCCAACCCGGTACACCATAAGGTCAGGTCCCAGGGGAAGTGCTATTTGATAAAGCCCATCCCAGACAGACAAAAAGTAATTTGCAAGTTCTTAACCGGAGGCTTTCAGGAACTAAATGATTTGTAAACTCTCACACGTGCCCAGCATAGCTGAGGCTGACTTTTCTTTTCTCCCACTTTTCCTAAACCACACGCTCTCTCGCACCCTCTCCCTGAGATTTCCGGGAAACACTCATTATGATCATTTGTTCAGCACATACTCCCTTGTCCCTCCCGCTGTGGGAGGAGGAGACTTCCGACCCCTACTGGTGTTGGGCCAGGCTACTCGCCTTGCTCTTCGCCTGTGGAATACTAGCAGATGCAGCAGGAGCAGAGGCCTTAAGTTTGCTTGTGGGTTTTGGCTTGACCTTGTTTGCTCAAAGAACATGCCCTGCATATTTTCTACTCATTCAATATGGGTCACAGATCCAGCACACGTGGGCAGACCTGACCCATTCATAACCCAGAGCCACCCTTAGGCAGTGCCCTGGTCCAAAGGAGAACCACCCAACTGAGCCCAGCCAGGACCCGCCTACTTGTAGCCAACAGTGGACTCCTATGTGGGAGGATAAATGTTTGTTGTCAGTCACTGGATGCGGGGTGGTCTGTCTATAGCCAATGTGTCTCTGTGTCCTTCTTCTGTCTCATTTCTCCTCATTCGAATTCTCAAAAGCCACAAAGAATGGCAGCCCCTTCTTCAGAAGAGAAGGAAGGGAGAAAAACACAACGGAGCAAACTCAGAATCTTCAAGACACGGAGGAAAAAAGGCCGGGCTTTTTCATGTGCTGATCATTTTTGAACGATCACACCCATAACAATAGCTACCACCTATTTGTTCTGTGACCGGCACAGTGATACACATTTCATAAACTTGAACGTATTTAATCCACCCAATATCCCAAGAAGTCAGAATAAATATCACCGTTTTGACAGAAAGAAATATGAGGCTTAGAGATGTCACATAACTTGTTAGAAGCTGCCAGAGCTGGGATTAAAATTCAACTTTAGGCAAATCCCAATAATTATTGAGCAAGGTAGGCAGTGAACCAGTCTTAAAATGAAATACCAGCCTTTAATGGAACAAATTGGCAAAGATCAGAAACATTCTAAAACCGAATGTTGGCACAAGTCTGAGAGCAGCACCGCGGAAAGCACAGGTGAGAATGTAAATTGGTGCTAACGTCCTGGAAAGCAACCTGCCAATGTTTATCGGGTTCCTGAGCATTTGCATAGCCTTTGAACCAGTAATCCCACTTCTCTGATTATATTTTAAGCAACTAACCAAAGATGCTTCTGGAGATTCATGTATGAGGTTGTTCTTTAAGATGTTGCTTACCACAGTGAAAAATTGGAAGCAGCTGAAATGTAAAATAGCTGCAGAATAGTTAAATAATTGGTATTGCTACGGGCTAGAATAACATGCAGCCATTAAAACTCCTATTTTAGGGATATGAGGAAAGGTTTGTGCTATGGTCTGAATGTTTATGTCCTGCCTCAACATTTGTATCTTGAAATCCTATACCCCAAGGATGTGGTATTAGGGTGTGGGCCTTGGGAGGTCATTAGGTCACGAGGGTGCAGCCCTTATGGATGGGATGAGTGGCCTTATAAACGGAGCCCTAGAGCCAAGCCAGTGTGGCTCAGTGGTTGAGCACCGACCTATGAACGGAGGTAATGGTTTGATTCCCATCAGGGCATATGCCCGGGTTGCAGGCTTGAACCCTGTGTGGGGTAGGCAGGAGGCAGCTGACCAATGATTCTCTTTCATCAATGATGTTTCTATCTCTCTCTCCTTCTCCCTTCCTCTCAGACATCAATAGAGATATATATTTTAAAAATTAAAGAAGTGAATACACTTAGTGTATTCAATATCTACTTATTTCTACACTCCCTGGTTCCATGCCATCCCAGAAACTGGAAATCAAAGCAGACACTAAAACAAGGATGGGATGTAAATTACAAGCAGAAAGTAGCTCCAGAAAAATCTTACCATGGCAACCTTGCCGCAGACTCTGGCTGGGCCCAGCTTTCCTGAGGCCTCGTGGTGGCTGCAGGCTCTTGGCCACCGGGTCACCCATTCCCCAGGTGCGCTCCCCAGGGAAGGGCTGCGAGGTGAGCTGCTGACAAAGGTGACCTGCCCAGTACTGTGCCATGCAGGCCCAGTCGCCCTGGAGGTCCAAGGCGTGGCTGCCAGGCCCCAGGATGGGGGTGGGGAGAGCCAAATGAAAAGAAGCATCCAATGTTTGTGTTCATTACCATCTCTCAAATGCAGAGGAGAGAAAGCCTAAAAAATTCTCTCTGGCTTGCACTTTTAGGCCGTTTAATTTTTTATTATAGAGCGTGAGCGATGAAGTTTCCTGCTTCTCTGCCCCAGCCCCCCTGCCCCCACTGCCAGAGAGGAACATTTAAATTCTATAAATTAGCTTCCCTAAAGATGCTTAAGCATTTATGAAAACATCCACATTTTATATGCAGCTCTATGAAATCTTAAAGGGGGAAAAATTGCCCAACTGCCAGGGGAAGCTAAGCTGGCAGAGAGTGCGAGCTGCTCAGTGCAAATATGCCAACAGCTTTACAAATGAGGAGATGGGATCGGGATTGGGGGCCTGCAGATCGTTCATCAGTGACAAAGCAAAGCCGCGTGGCCCTGGTGCTCCAGGCCACGGAGACGCTCCCAGGCCCCACCCTGAGTCTCCCACAGGCTCTGCAGTGTTAACTCCTTACACCCGCGTTAGTGCTGGCGGCAGGGATGCTGCCGTGCCCACCTGGGTGCCCAAGGCAGGTCGTCTGATGTAAACCCAAGAGTTTCGTTTTCCAGGGGAAACCTGGGTTTAAAGCCTGGCTTAGCTTCTAACCAGCTCATGACCTTGGACAGTAGACTTAACCTTGAACTCAGAGGCTCAGGTTCCTCCTCTGAACACTGGGGACAACAGTAACAGGAAGGGACGCAGTGAGGGATAATTCCCTCGGTATCTTTTCTTCTGGACAAAACAGAAGAAACGGAACAAAACCACAGAGGAGTTCCATCCTAGGGACAATCAAATACGTGTGTGTGGACAAACATCTCCCACTATCACAAAAAAGGGAGCAGGCCACAGGAGAAAATAAGAAACTTGAGCGATTTATCCCATTTTCCTCCTTCCCCATATTTTCCGACTACACCTGGGCCTTCCGTGGCTCCAGGAAAAGAGGTCACAGCCAAAAGCAGAGAGAGCCTGGAGAAAGGAACTTGGGCTTGTGATCCTGAGGTCGTTGGTTTAAGAATGCTTTTGGCCTGGATGGTGTGGCTCAGTGGTTGATGGTCAACCCCGGAACCCACAGGTCTCTGGTTCGGTTTCTGGTCGGAGCACATGCCCAGGTTGTGGCCTCAATCCCTGGTGGGGCGGGGGAGGGAGTGTGGGTGGGTGTGCAGGAGGCAGCCAATGGATGATATTTTTTTCTCATCAATGTTTCTATTTCTCTATCCCTCTTCCTACCTCTCTCTCTAAAAAGCAAATAATAATAATAATAATAATGATAATAATAAATAAATAAAAATAAGAATTTTTAAAGAATACTTTTGACTCTTTATAGAAATTTCCCCATAAGTGCTCACTGTAAAATCTGTGACCTCCCCATCCCGCAGCCCCCTGACCCCTTAACGGGACACACAGCTCTCACTGCTCTCTGAACCTCAGGCCGCCCAGGGGAAGGAATGCGGGCGTTCTCCGGCTGCTGGACCACAGGCCCCGTTTCACCATTTAACTTCTTTGGACCTCGGACACCAAACCCCTTTAAAGAGGCGTAGCGTTGACATGGAAGGTCTTGTTCACTAAAACTTATAAAGACACCTGAGGGCTTTCCAGCTTTTCCACCTGATTTACATCTGTTCTGTCCGTCACAATGAGGCCGTCACCCGAGTGGACAAATAGCATCTTTGAAGCTATTCTCCTGAGCAGCACTTAACAGATTAGCATTTCCAAGGACAAACACCTTATTTAATAACTGCCCTGCCAACGGCATGCTATCACTATTTGCACAGCTTTACATTTAATATGACACCTTTACTTTTAAGGCATTTCATTACAATCTCCATGGACAGTGGCTGAGCGGAGAGGCCCCCTCAGCACCCAGATCTGTGTAGGGACGGGTGAGAACTGCACTTTCCAGAAGGACTTTCTGGGATGATGTAAGTCTTCCCTGTCTTTTCTGTCAGCCACCGGCCACACGCGGCAGTAGCACTTGACATGGGATTGCTACAAGTGAGGAACTGAATTTTAAAATGTTCTCACTTTTGCCAGGCCAGCATGGCTCAGTGGTTGAGCATTGACCTATGAACCAGGAGGTCACGGTTGGATTCCTCAGGGTACATGTCCAGGTTGCGGGTTTGATCCCCAGTGTTGGGCATGCAACAGGAAGCCGATCAATGATTCTCTCTCATCATTGATGTTTCTATCTCTCTCTTCCTCTCCCTTCCTCTCTGAAATCAATAAAAAAAAATAATTTAAAAAAATAGATGTACTCACTTTTAAGTAATTTCCATTTGCACATAATTGTCACGTGAGGCTTGTCGCTACCATGTCGGGCAGCTCAGGGGTGGACACTCCCCACATCAGACTTCTGCTGAAACCACTGCTGTCCATGGGAAAACCCTGCAAACCACACATGGAATTAACATTTTTCTAGTAGCCACATGAAAGGAAAGGAAAAAGGAGGCAGTGAAATTAATGTCAATGATATATTTCGTTATAATTGACTATTCAAAATATTATCATTTCAAGATATAATCAATAAAAATATTAAGGAGGTGACTTACATTCCTTTTTTTATACGAAGCCTTCACAATTCAGCCCAGCCGGAGAGGCTCAGATGGTTGAGCATTGTCCTGTGCACCGAAAGCTTGCCGGTTAGATTCCCAGTCAGGGCACATGCCTGAGTCGTGTGTCAGTCCCTGGTTGGGGCACATGCAGAAGGCAGCCAATCAATGTTTCTCTCTCACATCAATATTTCTCTGTCTTTTCCTCTCTCTTCACTCTCTGAAAATGGACTGGGGGGGATGAGGGGACAATGCGGGGATAAAGACACATTTGTGATACCTTAATCAATAAAAATTAAAAAATAAATTTTTAAAATAAATAAATACACACCAAGCCAAAAAATAAAAAATATCCTCGGTGAGGA
>NW_006285313.1:768153-775265 GCF_000327345.1 Myotis davidii
CTCTCTCTCTTTCCTCTTCCTTCCCTTCCTAACTCTCTCTAAGCATGTCCATGGGTGAGGATTAAAACATATTCTCTGTGTATTTTATAATTACAACACATCTCAATTTGAACTAGCCATATTTCAGGTGTTCAACAGCTTCCAGTGGCTATTGGCTACCATTCTGGATAGCCATTACACAACACAGACATTAGCCACCCAGGGGCTATCTCTCCACCTGTAACTTGGGCATGTTTACAGCAACTGCCATCAAAAACACTCTTGTGCTTAACTAGGGAGGCTAAAGAATTTCCAGCACATAACGTGTTAAACATAAACACCAAAGTCGCTGTATTTATCTTTGCCAAAGTATACACAGCTATGCAAAATACTTGTTGTTTCCTTTCTGTGTTGAATTAAACTCATTAACCAATTTGACCAGCATGTCAATATGCACCACTAATTACAGAAGAATAGTTCTACAAGCGGAAGAAATGCCACGTGACTGTGCATCACAGAATTCTTAAGCCCAGTGCCTAGGGATTTCCATATCAATAATTTCCATTAGTGTAATGGGACACAATAGAAGCTGCTCCTGAAATAAAAATGTGTAATGAAAAAAGCAATTATAGAGAATCATTTGGCAGCAAAGTAGATAACCAATAAGCCAATGAATGACCTGATCAATGGGTATTAGATACATTAAATGCAGAGGACGATCCCGAAGCGTCCATTAGCAGAAATTCTAACGAATAAATTACATAAAAATAATCAATAGAGCTAGCGGACAACGGAACCTATAACAGTGGATTCGGAAGCAAGTCAAAGATTTGCACGGCCCACACTTGAATGCCTTCTCGGGTTTTACATCGCAAGCTACACCTCCTCCCCCATCCTCAGCCGCTCTTTCATGCTTTTTCTAAATTAGCTTGTTGCTGCATCCTTACCACGTAGTAATGAAAAGGGGGCAAAGGCAGCCCTGTGGGTTTTCTGTCTCTCTGGGATACACTTGCTGAAACGTGCTCAATATTTGCTAATGGCTTTGGAGGGAAAAGCTAAGATGGTAGGTATGTCCTTTGCTTTTAAGACAGAGGCAAAGAGAGAAGGAGGCAGCATGGGGGGTACACTAGGTTTACAGACTGGAAGGATGCCTTTTAAACTTGGACAGGAAAGTGGTTTTATGATTGTCTGGAATGTCAGCCTGGCTCCTGACCAGAGAAGAGGGAACAAAATACAAGTCCTGTGGTCTTGCGCTCTTCCCGGCTAATCAGAAGAGTTCCTTCCACACCCCAACAGCCTGAATTGTCTGACTTTGTACGCCCCACACGCGGTTACACATTACAAAGTTAGCAGACTAGGAGAAGACAAGATATAACCTCACTGTGATGCACTGTTTACCTGGCATTAGGCTTTCGTTTGCCTCTCTGGCAGAAGCGAGGCCCTGCTCCGCTGAGGAAAGCCAGCAGAAGGGGGCTGTGAGCCGTCCTCACGTGTGAAAAGCTTGTCCTGCCTTCAAGGAGTTTGATCCCAGGATGAGGCGGGGAACCCGGGAGCCCCTTTATGTATTTCCTCTGTTCACGCGTCACAGTATGCCTGGAAAGGGAACAGAAGGCTAATGTTTACTGAGCACCTACTACCTATCAGGCACCGTGCCAAGCACAGCTCAGTAATACCTAATATTTTTTGCTAATCCTCACCCTAAGATGTTTTCCCATTGATTTTTAGAGAGAGTGGAAGGGAGGGGGAGAAACAGAGAGAGAGAGAAACATCAATGTGAGAGAGACACATCGATTGGCTGGTTGCCTCCCGCACCTGCCCAGACCAGGACAGGGATGGAGCCTGCCACCAGGTACGTGCCCTTGACCGGAATTGAACCCAGGACCCTTCAGTCCATGGGCCGACGCTCTATCCACTGAGCCAAACCAAGTAGGGTGATAATACCTACTTTTATGGACACATTTTCTGCACAAAAGCATAACTAATTTGAGGGAAAGTGTCTTATTTTGAACATAAGGAGGAGAAAACCCTCTGCCCACCCCTGCAGCAAAATCCTGGAACCCCAATTCTCCAAGAGAAAATGTCGGCAGGGCCCTTTGACACTTTTGGTTCCTGACAAGGAAGTTAACCCAGGGGTGGTGGGGTGGGACTGCTATCCGCCCCTTTTAAGGCTCTGGCAATAGTGGTTGTGTTCTGGGTGCAGGGATTAAGCTACTTAAAGTGAGATCAGTAAAAGCTGGAAACATCACCCTTTCACAGGAGCAAACAGTATTAGGTCTCAGGAGGTACAATGTGAATACTTCTTTGTGGCATTTCTGGAAAAGGAAAAGAGCCCTTTAGTTCTGCAGGTAAAAGTAAGCAACACAGCCATTGCTTTTAAGGGAAACTATGACATATAGCTATTAACCCAAAAGTGATGTTAAAGGGCGATATTTTTAAAGGTAAAAAAAAAAGTGTGACTCATACAAATATAAGATGAACACATGTCCAAAGTTTTGTTTAACATGTTCATTAAGAAACCAGTGAGATGATACAACAGGTTCAAGGGATACTTCAAGATCAAGAAGCAGATGCTTAACCATGGAGCCACCTGGCCAGCACGGCTCCATGGTTGAGCATTAACTGATGAACCAGGAGGTCATGGTTTGATTCCCAGTCAGGGCACATGCCCGGGTTGTGGGCTCAATCCCCAGTGTGAAGTGTGTAGGAGGCAGACGGTCAATGATGTTTCTCTCTCATTGATGTTTCTATTTCTCTATCTTCCTCCCTTACTCTTTCTCTAAAATCAATAGAAGGTTTTCTCCTCTAAAATCAATTAAAAAGCAGCAGATACAGCACATATAGGCTGAATAGATGTAAAACTGGCTGAAAGGAGGAGCACGGGGACAGTTTTCAAAACTCACTTGCCCGTTTGGAGCCGATGATTTCTTCCCATGATTACGTTACATTAGATGACAAAGCTGAAGGGATTTTGCAGGTGGAATTAAATCTTGAGACTTTGAATTCATCAAAAAGGAGCTTATCCCTGAGTGGGGCTCATGGAATGAAGCGAACCCTCAAAGGGTACTGGACCCTTCTTGGCGGGAGAGATGGGAAGTCTGAGAGATTCTGCCAGCTTCTGAGAAGCGCACTACCGAGTGGAGGTGAGGGCCACGCGGTGGGAATGGCAGGACCTCACCCTATAACTGCGAGGTGAGCCGTGCCAACCACCAGGTTACAGAGCCAGAACAGCGTGGACTGTTTGGACACTTTTGATGATGCAATGTGGCGTCGCTGTAGGCCAAGGCAGCTATGTCAGGTGCTATGTCAAGACAGATGTAATGTATGTGCATGAAGGAGGGTTGGGGATCATAACAGGAACGCCCCTGCGAGGGGCCGGGAACACCCCAAACCACAGGTCCGGACACTTGGACAAGGACTCCATCTGAACACCAATAGGAGTGGGACCTCCACCCTTTGGGGCTGTAAGAACTCAGAGCTCCAAACACCCAACCCTGGAGCTTGGCTATGCCATAGGTCACGCCCCCAGCCCTGCCTACTTCCACTCCACGGGATGCGTGCCACCTCTGCAGCCGCCTGGCTTGAGACTTCGCCTGCCTCTCCGCTTGCTGCCACCACCACTGACCCAGACTTCACACGTGATGCGAGCTCTGCTGGCGTCTCTCTTTGTGTAACCTGGCATGGGGCTCTACTGGCTTAGTGGGGAGGCCTCCCCTAAGCACCTGGCACTGTGGAAAGACACAAAGATGTGTGAGGGACTCCTTGGGGACGTTCCCCTGCGCATGACAACCAGTGAACCTGGAAGGGGCGCCTGAGCTGCAGATGCGACCAGGCCCACATCCCGGGGTCGGTGCTGGGAACCTGGCAGGAGGCCCAGCCAACCCGCGCCCGGATTCCTGACCCGCAGGAAGCAAACAGTCACGCTCGGAGCTAGTTGTTAAATTGGCGGTAGTTTGGTAAGCAGCAACAGAAAACTCATTTGTGTGTCTACAAGAGAAGAATTACTTGCCCTGCGAGCAGTCATCTACCACTTACAAGGTTGTAAACCAGCTCAAGGCAGTGAAACCCACAGAATCAAATAACCTCCAGATTCTCACTGAATGTGCCCAGTAATCCATTTGGTCCTCACCGTGAGCAATGTTCCATTTGGTAAAGTGCCTGTTTCACAGACAATATTGTTGGATGGTATTTTTTTATTTGAAGGAAAGCTTTTATCCCCCCTAAATGGACTGAGACTACACTTTAGTTCGTTTTTATGAGCATTTGACGGGGCGAGAGGGGGCTGGCTACCAGGAATTAGAGTGGAGACCCGAGAAGGCAGAGTTTCCCACACGCCAGTCACTGCTGAGAAAATAAACAGGGCAAACCCAGCCTGGACATCCAGCGACCCATCACCCACTCAGTAACCAAACCCAGAACCGACCCGGCTCCAGGCGCACGGTGCACACACACCATCCAGCCCCCACCCTCAGAGACTTTCCATCCTAGAGGAGGGAGAATAATCCAGATTTGGAGATCTATACTGAAAAGTTCCAGATTTTGAGAACTATACTGGCATTTGACCACTGTGTTTAGCCATGAAGAACTTTCTGATGTTAAAGTTTGAGACCATACCCCGGGGTGTGTGTGTGGGGGGGGGGGGGCGAGTTTCAGAGATATTGTGGTTGTTATTAAGAGGCAGCCCCAGAGACAGAGAATGAGGGTGACAGACTGGGGTGAGGTGGATGCACAGAGGCCCTGAACCCCCAAGAAACGCAGATGTGATGAGGAACTGCCCTGGTGCTGGGTTCAGACTCATCTGGCTGGGGAGGCCGCTGCACAGATACACAGAGAAAATACAAATAAGACATTTATGTTATATTACATTACATTGTCTATGTCTGTTTCTGCGGTTAGTCATAATGATAGCTAACACATACAAGCATTACTATGTGCTGGTCACTGGTCTGAGCCCTTTAGTAGCACTTTATTTCATGTTCACACTAGGCCAGTGCGGTAGGTGCCGTGACTGTTCCCACATCACAGGTGAGGAAGCGGATGCAGCGGAAGGTCCCGCAGCGGGGAAGTGGGCTGGCACCAGCAGCCGAGTTCTTAACCCTCATGGGAACCATCTTTGCAGTGAGGGTTCCCTTGGGCCTGAGCAGGAGCCACATGGGTGCTTGGGGTGGAGCAGGGGTGAGCAAACTTTTTGACTCGAGGGCCACAATGGGTTCTTAAACTGGACCGGCCGGAACAAAAGCATGGATGGAGTGTTTGTGTGAACTAATATAAATTCAAAGTAAACATCATTACATAAAAGGGTACGGTCTTTCTTTTTTTTTAGTTTTTTTTTTTTTGTACAGGCAAGGTGGAAATTTATTAAAGAACAAGTATAGACTCCCATGTGGGGAGGGGGAGAGTCCCCTTTTTTTTTCGTTTTATTCATTTCAAACGGGCCGGATCCGGCCTGCGGGCCGTAGTTTGCCCACGGCTGGGGTGGAGAGTAGAGGGTAGAGGGTGGGGGGGTGGAGGGGGAAGGGTAGTTCTCAAGTAGGTTGCGCCTTGCGGTTGAAGCCTGCTACCCCAGAGCTTCCGTATTCTCCAGAGCAGCCGTCCAGCTTCAGCTGCGTTGTAGGAAATTGAGGGATTTTGAAATTTTCCTCTGGCCACCGTGTGGGGACCTGCTGATTGCACACCGCGTAAACTGAAGTCATTTGGCTATCCCTGCAAATCAGTCACCTACTTAGAAATGTCTCTTTCCTCATCCGAGCCTCGTTTCTGTTTTCCTTTTGAAGAACCATCGTTCTGCCTCTGGGGGCTCTGTCTCAGAAATACACCCGGCTCCTCTCCCCACTGGGATTCAGCCCCTGCACACGCTCTGCGCTGGTGCGTCCCCTGCAGCTGCCCACCATCAGGGGTACAAAGGGCGACTGAGCGTGCCCGTTTCCTGTTTACAGCCTCCACCCAGCGGGGACCTCTCGGGGAGAAGCACAGGGCCAGCAACACATTAACAAGGGGTCGGTTCTTTTCCACGAAGAACAATGGTTCCTCTGACCACTCCTGATGCATTCCGTCTCTGTTTCCATGGAGCATCATAAAAGGATCTGTGTGTGCCCAGGGAGCGGAGGGAGAGCAGCGGCCCCGGGCCGACGGGAGGAAGCCTCGCCTGATGAGACTTATCCAAACGTCCCCGGGTCGATGGGCTGCTGGCCTGGGAAGTAAGGGGGACCAGATGGGATAATGCGCCCCCATTCCGCCAGCTGCACTCTGTCCTTCTCAGAGGGCCTTCCCCCCGAGTTCTGGTCCCTTTTCAGATCTACTCTTACCCCCACAAGGCGACGAGCTGGACAACGCTGTGTGGGAAATCCGCCCTGTCTGCTGAGCTGCCTCTCAGGGGGACACAGCTGAGGAATTTTCTGGGGCTGATCCTGGAAGTCGGGGCTACTGAGGCGAACATCTGTGTCTGTTTGGCTGCCCAGAAACCATTTCCCCTTTTTTTGGCCAACTCCACTGTCCCTTTCCCTTCTCAGCCACATGCTTCCAGCCCGATTTGGCTTCTGGCTCAGGAGCAGAGCCTGTGATTTTGGCCAATCAATGCATTGCAGGGTTTTTTGGCCGTCCATGCTGGGTTCATGGATAATCACCTGACTTAATTAGAGCCAGTTACAAAAGCGATTAGACGTTTGCTGGGAGCTGTGGGAAGGAGACCCACTCTCTCCTTGCTGTACTTCAGCGTGGAGAGGTGTGGGGTTGGAGACACTGTAGCCACAGCCATCCCACTGCCCGTAGGGAGTGCTGCTAGGAAAAGGACAAGGCCACGGGCAAGCAGGAAAAGGACCAGGACTCTGAATCCAGAGGACAGTGCGTGTCCGAGGCAAGCCCTGCTTCCAGACGCTCTGTTACAGCATTCAACCCATTTTCTTAGGGCTCGGTGCTGTCTTGGGTTGGATTCTGTTCTTTGCAACTGAAAGAGTTGTCTGTTTCCCACTAGGAAAAGTCGAGAGGAGGCTCTGAGAATAAGAGCTGCCTGAGGAAGAGCAAGTCACAGCCCTTCAGCCGGGAAAGCGATTCCCGCCGGAGCGTGCTTGTCCCTTTACAACTGTCACGAGGAGGCAGAATCTGCAGACGATGCTTTGGAGCCATTAGCCTTTCCATTC
>NW_006285313.1:775319-792647 GCF_000327345.1 Myotis davidii
GTCCCGTTTATGGCTCCAGTGGTTGCTGGGCCTGCCTTAAAGTGAACACAGGCCTGGGTTGAATTCCTTCATGAAAGTCTTCCATGATTTTCTTTTTTTGGTCACCAGGCCTTTTAAGTGCTTATGTTATCATCTCAATGGCACCACTTTTTTAGCTAAGGTATGGTATACGCAGAACATGTGGCTGGTGGACCCAGAATCAACGAAACCGGCCCTGGCCCACCAAGCCCCTCTTTCCACAGCGCCCCCTGTTGCCAGTAAGCCGCACTTTACTTTCAGAGAGAGCTTTTGTCCAGAACCTTAATGCAAATTTGAGTGTGTGGACCTCATGTTCCTTCTCCTCATTGTTCAGCTCTGCTTCTCAGATATCACCACTCTATTTTTCCACGTCCACGGCCTCTGGCACTGGTCAGTGCATGCTGGGTCAGGTTTTTTGTTCTCGTGGTTTGTTTTTTGATTTTCAATGTACTTCAGAGAAGGAAAAGAGAGCATTTTGCCACCTTTGCCCAGTGGCTGTCGAAGTCCTGGGTTAAAGAACACAATTCTGCAGAGTAAAACTTAAAGATCTTATTGGCTTTATTCCGCCATTCATAAACTGGCCAGCATCCCATCTAACACAGAGAAAGGAGCTCTGAGGAGATGTAGGAGGTGAGAGATTTTCTTAGATACCAAAGTAAGCAGTAATAAAGATGTCATACTGGGCATTTGCTGATTGGTTAAAGCAGGCTTCCTTTCCTTACATGGAGTAAAAGGAAGGCTTGGAAGAGGTCAGGTGACTTGTGCTAAGCCACAAGTGCTGGCTGGTTGACCTAGGCCCATGGTCCGAAAACTGTGGCTTGTGAGCCACATGCGGCTCTTTGGCCCCTTGAGCGTGGCTCTTCCTAAGCCTTAGGAATACCCTAATTAAGTTAACAACAATGTACCTACCTATATAGTTTAAGTTTAAAAAATTTGGCTCTCAAAAGAAATTTCAATCATTGTACTGTTGATATTTGACTCTGTTGACTAATGAGTTTGCTGACCACTGACCTAGGCTTTCATTTTTCTGGGAAAGCTGAGCCTGGAACCCAAGCTGAGTTTGGTTTGCTGACTAAGGGCTTAGCATGAGCAACTCCATCTTGGGCCCAATCTGGTTACTTTCATATTTGTCAGGCCAAGTCAAAAACTCTGGACCTGCTTCCAAGGGGGAGGATGAATGTGTGTCTAAGAAGAAAGTGAAGGGGTGGGGAGAGAGGGAGAGAATGTTCTCGGGTTGCCCTGCCATTCTGGTCACGAGAAAGAGGAAAAAGAGACTATACCTATGCCATATGTGCTATGACCTTATTGCTGTTGCAATGCCCACCTTTAGAAAATGTGAGCCAGTAAGTGTCCTGAAACCAATCAGATCAACACTCCCTTTCTCTGAGCAGAACAAGACAGGAGACATAAAGAGAACTTCGGGAAGCTTGTTCTTAATAGTTCACCTCAGTGCATTAGTGAGGATAACGCTGGCCTCCATATCAAGTCATCCTCAGAATTTCAGGGGCCTAACGTAATCAAAGGTCATTTCTCGTTCACATGACGATCTAAAGCGGCGACTCCTCACTGACAGACGCCTCTCTCCTTACTGATGTAGGAGCCCGTGTCCCTCTGTCTTAAGGCTTCACTGTAAGGCAGTGGTCTTCAACTTTAGCTGTGCTTTGTAATGGCCCGATGAGCCTTAAAAATACTAATATGTGGGTTCCACCCCAGGAGATTCTCATTTCATTGGTTTGCATGGTGGCGTGGGCATCTATACATTCACAACAGCCCCAGAGGAGTCTAAAGTGCAGCCAGTCTTTAAATGGGGTGTTGTCCGAAGGCAGTGGCTCCCAAGGCATGGTCCCCAGACTGACAGCATCAGCAACAGTTGGAAATTGATAAGACTTGCAAACCCTAAGATCCCAAATGGACTTGCAGAATAAAACCTCAAAACTAAAGAAAGTCTTGTAAGGTTATTCAGCTTGTTAAAAAAAAACACACCTTCAAGGACAACTGTAATATACGCATATATGAATCATGCTTTGCAATTCACAGAACGTTTTCATACACCGTGAGAAAGCTGATCTTTTCCACTTCCTGGAAGCAGATATTTTTCGGGCAGAGATCCTTTGGTGGCATGGAATACCAACCCACCATGAGGTGCCAGTTACCTATGTGACAGTCAGATGGCACCACCCTGCCTTTCTAAGTAAGACAGCCCTGCATCGAAGTGGTGTTGTTCTCCCCAGTCTTGCCGGAAGCTAGAGTTTGGCCATCGATTCTTGCTGCTGAGTTTACAGCGTGGTTGGGATGGGGTGAGCTCTACAAAATTCCCATGGAAGGTAACCCACATTCTCCCTTTTTCGGCTGCCCTTACGTTTACAAGGACACATCCCTGCATGGACTTGTTGGGCAGTGTACAAAGACTGTCACACGTCATTAATACAGCTCAGTTCTGCAATTGAACGGATTGGGAAGCCTGATTCGATTGCAAACTTGTTTTTTGCCAAGTGCATCAGCATCTTCCCCAAATATATCAGAGTTGCTATTGACAGAGGGTCTGAGATGAGCCCACGGGGGCTGCTGACAGACATCCTGAGATGGATCTTATTTCATTGGCGAAGCTGAAGCCTGTCCCCTGGGAAATGTCTTCACAGACCCGGAGGCTGATAGAACACAATGGAATTGCCAATAAAAAGACAGAAAATGGGCACAGCCTTCCGGAGGTAATTTGGCAATCTGCATTCAGTCTTAAAACATTCAGACCCTTTGACCCTGTGTTGTCCTCTCAAGTTTTAGCTGAACGTGCTACTCAGACATGTTTGCTAAGAATTATGTCATAGAGATTTTCTTTTTTTTTTTAATGTCATATTAAACATGTCATGGTGAAGAACTAACTGAAGTCACCTACAATCTCAGGATGGGGTGCAGTGTGAATGCACTGGTTACATTTATGTCCAAGCTTGGTATGGTTAAAAAAAAAAATCAGGATAAAGAACTGTTTGTGGAGGGTGATCTAAGTTTGTAAAAGGAAAAAAGACTGGAAGGAAACATTTTCTAAATGTTTATAGTAAATGTCTCAGGTGATGATATAAGTTTTCATCATTTCACTTTTTGTGTTTTTACTGAACTTCCTGGGAATGCGTTACTTTTCAGGTCAGAAAAAAATATGTGCTATTTTAAATGTATATAAACAACCTATAGAAAAATTTTGGCTAGGGAAAAGGATCAGCTGTAATCAAGACAACCATTTACAGTTTTATATTCTAGGCTTTGTCTCTGTATATGGAAATTTTACATGTAGTCACAGAGTAATTATAGGTTTGTATGTGGGTTTTTTTTTTGTACAATCCATGGAAGAATAACACTAAAACAAACCTGATGAGCTGGAAAACTGTGTGTGTAAGTGTACACATACATATACTATAATATAAAATACCAATTTAATAGTTTAAAAATGGGTAATCACCATAGGCAAGGTAACCCTCCTGATCAGAAAATCTGCTCATCCCAAACAAGTTAACGTCTGCCTCTTTCTACAGCAGAAACACCACTGCAGGCTTAAAATCAGAGATGTAAAGCCACCCCCCTGAATTTCACCAACTTAGCAGATTTTTGAAATCTACTAACTATTCATCAAGAACATCATTTTTAAACATCACTCAATTCACTGGAGAGAGGGAATAATGGATTTTTAAAAATCAGGGGGTGAAAGATCTATGAGGCATTAGGAAGCAGCATCAGGAGTAAAAATGTTTCTGAGAGACACACACTTCAAATTGAGGAGGACAGTACAACCCTGTAACGACAGTGACCTCAAGGGAAATTCAGGAGAGTGTGAAAATGCAGTATTCAAATGATCAGGACTGATCAGAAACCAAATCTACTGTCTCCCAAAACAATGCGGAACCTGCTGTTGTACTTAACGAGGCCCGCCTCACACAATTCAAGTCAAAACATTCCCTTCATCAGAGATTTATTTTTGTTCTTTCATGAAACGGCACAGGAAACATGTCACGAAATTACTTGCCACGGTTAAGGAAACGCATAATCTTGACAAGGCCGGAGTGGGGACTGGAGGGGAGATAACCAAGCCTCCGTCTAGACTAGCGGTTCTCAACTGGGGCAATTTTGCCCCTTAGGGAACATTTGGCAATGTCTGGAGACGCTTTTGGTTGTCACAGCCTGGCAGGTATGGGGGGCGGGGCGGGTGCTGGTGTCTACTGGATAAAGGCCAGAAATACAGCTAAATATCCTACAAAGCACAAGACAGTCTACAGAAAAGCATTGTGTGGGCCAAAGTATCAGCAGTGCCAAGGTTTCAAAACACTGGTCTAGACCAGTGGTCGGCAAACTCATTAGTCAACAGAGCCAAATATCAACAGTACAACGATTGAAATTTCTTTTGAGAGCCAAATTTTTTAAACTTAAACTATATAGGTAGGTACATTGTTATTCACTTAATTAGGGTCCTCCTAAGCTGGCCTTTGTTAAAAGCGTCCTCAATCTGATTGAGGTACATTCGCTGAAGTCGACCCCTCCCAACTCTCGCATCCACATTCGTCTTGTATACTTGTTTCGTCTATCTCCTTTCGTCCATCCTCTCTATATGTCCAAACCATCTCAACATACCTTTCTCAGTCCTCGACACTACATCTTCTTTCACTCCACAACGTTCCCTAAAATTAACTTAATAAACTTTACTTAAAGTTTTAAGTCAACTTCACACTGTACGTGCGCGCCTGCACGTGGAATTTTGTGGAAGAGCCACTCAAGGGGCCAAAGAGCCACATGTGGCCCGTGACCGCGGTTTGCCGACCACTGGTCTAGACAGTGACAAGTGATCTAGAAAGAAGTGACCAGATGCAGGACCCCTGCCGTTCTGTTTTCCGTTTGGGGGTGGGGGTGTGAAGGTGGGGGAGATGGCTAAGGGCGGGACTTACTTCTCCTCCATGTCCACCTGGCTGAGGCCTCGGTTGCATATTTCGTTAGGATTAAATGAAAAAAAAAAAATCGAATACAGTAAAATCTTGATTTAACTGGGATTTATATAGGTAAAACTCCCAGTGTAGAACACTTTTATTTTGTACTATACAAGGAAAAGGAGCAAAATTCATGGAACATATTTTAGGAAACTTCAAAAACACATCCTGGGATCAAAGACAAATTCTACCCAGTCTCCTCGTGTGCTGCCTGGACAACGGGAATTGGGGTCCAGAATGTTGAGCCTGAGGTCCAGCCTGACCCTCACCTCTCAGAGAAGCACTAAATCACATTTGGAGTAAACTGTGTTTTAGGAAGGAAACTCCACTCAGACCTTTCAGCACGATTCCCAGCACCAAGGTTTGATGTTCAAAGGATTTTCTGGTTGACTCTGAGATCACCTGGAATCTCCCTTTCCCGGGGCATTTTGACTAATGGGCATTTTCCTGCAGTTTACATTCCCTAGGATGTTGTCCACAATGGCAGGTTGATAGGAAAGGCTACCGACATTGTTAAAAATTCCAAATCAAATGTTCCCTTTACACATTTTCTGTCCCTAATGTTGGAATGCGTTAAAGTAAACATGTAACATTTCTTTGCAATCCGGAAAAACGGGTCAGCTGCTTCAGGTTTTGTTTTGTTTTAGGCTAAAGAAAACAGCCCTGACCGGTTTCGCTCAGTGGATGGAGCGTTGGCCTATGGACTGAGGAGTCCTGGGTTCGACTCTGGTCAAGGGCATGTACCTTGGTTGCAGGTCGCATCCCTGGTGGGGGGTGTGCAGGAGGAGCTGATCAATGTTTCTAACTGTCTATCCCTCTCCCTTCCTCTCTGTAAAAAAAAAAAATCAATAAAATCTATTTTTTAAAAAATAAAGAAAACAAAACATTCACTAGGTAGAGAAGTCACCGGGCCTGGGGCAGCAGCAAGAACAATACAGAGTGGGCTCCGACTCGAAAGGCGTTCCAGATGGGCAGCCTTATGTGTCTGCGTCAGTGTTGAGGAGTTTGATTTAAACTTTGATTTGTACAAACCACATTGAAGTCAATGTTTTTTGTTTGTTTGTTTGTTTTACCTGAATCAACATCATCTAATCCGGACATGTTCCCATACAGGCTGGGAACAGTGTTACAGAAAAACCGGAGAAGAACCAAGCAACGCTTAGAGATATGGAGTTACATTTATTATGAGCGGGCCCAGAGGAAAATGTCTCTCAAATTCTGGGTGAAATCACACAGGAAGTTTCCTGTATTTATACTATCTTACTTTCTTTGTCTTCCCAATATGGGGTTTTTCCGGTTCCCTTTGCAAGTTCTTAAAGGGCCCGATGTGCTGGCGCTTTGAGACCTCGACCAAAGGTTTGGCCTGATGTCAGCATTGATAACTTCGTCTGGGGGAGGTTTAATGGCCTCTCTGAAATGGGAGTCGTCTTATTTTCCTTATTATTTAGGCCAGCAAGCATTTACAGAAGCCAGAAATAGCAGGGTTAAAATTTCAAACAGCAGTTTTTATATAAGATGGCACTTCAACAGCAGGACTAACTCTTCTCCAACATTATTGCTCACTGGCAGCAACAGATAATATGTCTGAGTATGTGGAATATCAGGGGAAAACTCCAATCAGCTTTAATTAGGCCAAAAAAATTAACAGCTTAAGAATATACACCTACTGAGCTGGTGGAACCCAGATGGCTACAAAGTCCTGAGCCCATCTCTTACCTTCCCTGGTGTTCGGTTATTCCGCCTTTATAAATAAAGTGTTGAAAAATGCTGCCCTCTACTCCCACTTGAAGTAGCAATGCTTCATTTAGAAAATGCAGAAATAGCCCTGGCCAGTTTGGCTCAGTGAATGGAGCGTCAGCCTATGGACTGAAGGGTCCCAGGTTTGATTCTGGTCAAGGGCACATGCCCAGGGTGTGGGCTCGATCCCCAGTGGCGGTTGAGCAGGAGATAGCAGATCAATGATTCTCTCTCATCATTGATGTTTCTCTCTCTCCCTCTCTCTCTGAAATCAATAAAAATAAAAAAATTAAAGAAAATGCAGAAGTATTCTCAATAGATCTAGTGCTAGGAGGCTGTTCTCTGTCTCTTCCCCTGAATATTCAGAACCCCCTCCATTGCGCTGTACTGGTAGCCAGAGCCACATGCCCAGAACTCGATAGACTGTGCAACACGTCATCCCAATTAAGACATTGCTTTCTGGGTAGTAACGTGGAACAGTTCAAACATCATCCGCTTAGGTTGTCCTCAGACCTGGGTTTAAAATCATCCTCCTGGCTTCCTAGCCACGTGACCATAACGAAATCAACACGCTTCTCTGAGACTCAGCTTCCTCTTGGTAAATGGTTTTTGAGTGACTGCTGCACCGTATGTGGTGAGGATTAAAGTCAACAACACGGGAGAAGCAAAGAGCCGGAACTCAGTGTATACTCATCCCATGCCCTGGCCCTCCAGCTCGCAGCACAACACGAACACTCAGTTATTTGTTGTTACTATTGAGGGTTTTGTGTAAATGCTTTATTTAGGGAAAAGAGTCAAAACATTAGCAACTGGACCAATGGTGAAGAATTAAGTCAAGCAAAGGCAATTTTTGTAGCAAGTTCTGGGGTGAACTTAACTACAGATATGACTCATGGTCTTCTGTTTTCCACACAGAGTTCTGACTAATGAGAAGGGGGGTTTCTTAATGGTGACTTGAAGGTCTGCAGAATCCTCAACGGTCCGTGAAAAAAGTCACAGTGCTGTGCTGTGTTGCTTAGGACTCTGATTGCAAGTGTATAAGAAACCTCAAATTGGCTTGCATGGGGATTTGCGCGCATGCGTGCGTATGAGAGAGAGAGAGAGAGAGAGAGAGAGAGAGAGAGAGAGAGAACCTATTTCACTTTTACTTTCCACCTATCAGCTTTTCTTGAACATCCCAAAAGGCAGAAAGAGAGCTGCCCAGCAATTCTGGAGGTTTTGTGTGACATGCCCGATCACATGAAGATACTAAATGGTGTCCCCATTTCAAATTCTCAGGGAAAAGAAGCTGATTGGTCCACCTAGGGAGCATGGGACACCTTTTCCATGGGGGCAGGAGCCCATCATATAGACCAGGCTGGCAACGCTTGCTCCTGCGATGCTGAGGGTGGGGAGAGAACAGGAGTTCTCAGAGGGCAGGGAGGGGTGTCATTAGGTGTAGACGCAGCAAAGGTGTCATTCCACTTTACACCGTAGGGAACACCTTCAATAGCCAGAGCCACAATCTAAAAGGCATTCTGCATATCCCATAGCTAAGACAAACAGTCAATGAACCCAAACTTATTTTACCCTATGATGGGGACCAGAATTTGACACCTGAAGAAAATTCATTACTTCAGGCTGGTTATTTTTAAGAAAGAAAAGACTGAGGAGGAACCTTTGACCTTCTCCCTAACTGCCTGAAAGCAGTTAGCTGGAGGACCTGCTCTAGGAAGGGAGCTATCACACAGATGACTAGAGTTCAACACGGACTGAAGGTGATACACAGGGAGGAACCTAGCAAGGCCCCTTGGATCAAAGTCCTCTGTGTCCCATTGTTCAAGATGGCCCAGGGAGCATTTGTTTACCAAACATTTGCTCTTCCGGCTCCATGTGAATTCATTTCCTCCCCCTTTGAAGTTTCAAGCCACTTCCCCTTCACCCCCTTTCCCCTAAACTCAAGACGGCATGGGAAGGGAGAGTGGGGGTAAGAGGAAACAGGACATACTAGTATAGACCTTAGGTACCTAATCTGTCTTATGGTATCCCTGTACGTACATATAGAATTGAATTTGATTATTTTCTCCACTAATCTGTCGTATGTCATTTTTAGTTATTTGACTGGCCAAAAGAACTAAGAGGGAAATCAGGACATGTTTCCCTCCCAGGCACCTGCACCCGAATTGTACCAAATGCAGGTAGTGGTCTACTTCACAGCCTGTTCCCCTTTCTTATTAGCTGGTTTCTCCCCACATTTATTTGGGTGTTCACGCCTCCCTCCTATCAGTCGTAGAAAGATCACCCCAACGCTGAATTTAGAAATACATTTGTCTAATTGGTGTGTTGTGATCCCATTTGTCTTCCTAGTGATTGGCTTAGACAATGGTACATGACACCATCCTGACCAAAGCAAAAGGACGAGGAGTCTGCCGAGAGGCCTTCTGCTAAGATTTTTTTGTTCTCACTGATAAAGAGAAACTCACGGGAATACTCCCTAGTCTTATAACACTTGAGGAGCTGGGTGTGATGCCCGGAACTGTGGCAGCCATCCTGTGACCACGAGGGAACCGAGTGTGAGGATGGAAAAGCAGAAAGAGGAAAAGAACTTGAGTCCTTGATGACACCATTAGAGCAACTGGATTCACCCACCTGAGGTTGCTTTACCTCTGGGATTCTTGTTATTTGATTTTAAAAAATGTTTTCATTGTCTAAGCCCATTGAGTTGACTTTAAATTGTATGTTACTTGCATCCCCAAACATCCTAATTAACATATCTCCTAATTAATACAAGTCACAAGGCCACAAGGATGACATGCTTTCATAGAAGCTGGCACAATAGCATGAAGAATAATCCTGCAAATGCACGGGAGAAAGCGTCCCTCAGGCACATGGATCTGGAGAGCCAAGAGATCATTAAATCACTTCTAACACTTCCCGAGCCTATCAAGACGCGGCATTTTGCAAGCAGACCAACATTATGTTTTCATATTTATAAAAGGCAACTCAACGGTGTTATTTGTTTGGAGTAGCTTGTGTATGCTCCAAAGCCCTTGCTCTTTTAGACAGGGAGCTGGCCACGTTTAAAGTGGTTTCATTGTGTGTTCTGCTTGCTCGAGTTTAATAGGCTGTGTTCTCATGACAGGTCTGTCCCTGCAGTGGGTGTCTAGGATGCTTTGATGTGGTTGCATTCGGACAGCCTAATACTTGGGGAAAAATGTGCTGAAATTGAACAAGATTGCTCTCTGCCCAGCTGTTCTCCGAGGCTCAGACGTTTTTAGCACTGAGCAAAGAAGCCTGTATTTGTTTTGACAGTCTTGGCAGGGAGAACAATGGCTGATTATCCCAGCACTTTACTAACAAATAAGACTGCCTCCAGCAGAGATAAAATATGGGTCTTGACTTGATTGCATTTTATGGCCAAGGGAATTATCTTCTATTCATTCAATGCCCTTTCATTATTGTTGTGTCTTTTTCTTTCTTTGTGCTGGGCCCCCCCCAAAGTAACCTGGGGGTGCTCCCTCTGAGGAGGCTGAGGGCTGGAATCACCATGGGCATGGTGGTTTGATGATGCAAAACATGTATTTCCACTTCTCCAATTTGATTTCTTAGAAGCTAATTTTTTGTTTCTTTGTGGCTCTCTTGACGTGCATGGTTAGTTCCTCTCTGATTTTCTGTCTCCTTGCTCTTGCTGTTATGCTGCTGCTACCGAAGTCTCGGATTTCACGTCACTCCTCCCTGTAAAAGGGCCCTCCCAGATGCTTTTCTTGAGCCATAAAGAGAAGTGTTTACGACATCGCAATTATGATTCCTTCAAAACAAAGGGATTTTTCAAAAATTTCAAGAAGACATTATCATTCTTTCTTTATTATTTGCCTTCCAAAAAATCTTTAAGACTAGCTTCTATGCAGATAAGCATCCAGCTCAATACATTTTCACAAAGTGAACCCACCTCTGTAGGCTTGTCCCCTCACCCCCATTCTCAGTCCCCCTCTCTGTCATTACCTGCCTTTCTCCAAAGGTAATCACTCCTCTGGCTTCTATCATCACAGATGAATTTTTCCTCTTTTTGGCTCAATATTATGTCTGTGTCCTTCAATTGTTTTGTCACGAAGAGAGGTAATTTCTTCATGTTTACTGCTTGTATTCCATTGTATAAATACACCACAATTTATGTTGATGGACATTTGGTTTGTATCCATTTGGGTCTATTACAAATAATAGTGCTCTCACATTTTTTGCATCTTTCTGGTGGATGTATGCACACATTTCTTTTAGTTTTATATACCGAAGAGCAGAATTGCTGGGGGACAGGACATGCATGTTGGTTCACCTTTGGTAGATTGTCCCAATTTATACTCCCACCAAAAGGCTATGAAAGTCCAGCATCAATTCAAATCCTTGCCAGTGCTTGGTCTTATTGGCCTTTTAATTTCAGCAATTCTTTTAAGTGTGTATTGGCATCTCACGGTGGTTTTATTTTGCATATTCATAATGACTAACAAAATCACACACCCTTTTATGTGCATGGGCCATTCAGATATTCTCTTCTGTGAAGTGCCTTGTACAATTTTTGTCCTTTCTCTACTAAGTGTTATATATACTTCTTAATTCCTAATGCTTCTTTATATATCGTGGAAATGAGTTCTTTGTTATATATATAAAATAAAATACACTTTCCTATTCTGGGATTGCTTTTTTTACAGCTTCACGGCATCTTCTGAGAAGCAGGAATTGTTAGTGTTTTTTAAACTTTTTAGTTTGAAATAATTTTAGACTTTTAACAACTTTAGACTTGAGTTCCTGTGTACCCCTCACCCAGCTTTCCCCAATCGTAACATATTACATAGCCATCATACAATATTGAAGCCAGAAAGTTAACACTGTCACAATACCATGAACTAATCTCATTTTGCCTAACGTTTTCCTTACAGCTCAGGATCCAATTTAGGATTCCCATGTTGTCTCCTTAGCCTCTTCCCATCTACGACAATTCCACAGTCTTTCTTTCTCTCTTATGATCTTGACACTTTGGAAAAGTTATTTTGTAGAATGTCCCTCAGTTTTGGTTTGTCTGATGTTTTCTCATGATTATCAACACCATTCCAAGCACTAGTAACTAAACATGCTATATCTAAGAAGTTTCGATTTGTTGGGTTGTTTTTTTTTAAGTCAAGATTTTTGAGGTATAATTGATAATTCACATACATTAAAATTCACCTTCGTGTTCAGTTCTGAATTTTGACAAATATTTATCGTCATGTAACCACTTCCATAATAAACATATAGACCAGTTTCATTAACTCCCTAAAATTCCCCCATGCCCTTTTCCAGTCATCCTCTTCTCCCACTCCAAAACCTGGCAACTACTTAACTGTTTTAATCCCTATAGTTGTTTTTTTTCCCAGATTGCCATGTAAATAGAATCATAGAGTACAGAGATTTGTGAGTCTGGTTTTTTCACTTAGCATACTGCATTTGAGACACATTCATATTATTTTATCAGTAATTTGTTCTTTGTATTATTGCTTAGTATTCCATTGTATTTATGTATCCATTCACCGGTAGATAGACATTTAAGTTATTTCCAGTGTTTGATTATTACATGCATAAAAATGTAGCAGTTAAATCTTCCTGGTGGAATGACTCTTGTATCATTATGAACCTGTCCTTCTGAAGTAACAATGAGTATATTTAGTAATATTGACTTTGATATTTAGCTACACTCTCTTTGTTCATCTTAATGTTTGTATGCTGTGCAACAAACACTTAGCAGCTTCAAACAATACCCACTTCCTGTCCCACAGTTCTGTAGTCCAAGGATCCAAGCCAGCTCTCCTGGGCTCTGCTCAGTGTACACCAGGGTTGAGCTCATGGTGTCAGCCAGCCGCACCCTTACCTGAAAACTCAGGGATGATTTCGCTTTCAAACTCATTCAGGATGTTGGCAGAACCCAGTTGTTGGCTGGCTAGCAGCTGAGGCCACTCATATCATCTCACATAGTCCCTCCATCTTCAAGCAAGAAACAGCATGTTAAGCAATTTTTGCCCTTCGGATCTCTCTGACTTTCCCTTGTGCCTTTTCTTCTTCTTTAAAGGGCTGATGTAATTACACTGAGTCTGCCCAGTTAATTCAGGATAATCTTCCTATTTTAAGGTCAACTGATTAGTAACCTTAATTACAACTGCAAAGTCCCTGTTCCTATGCAACATAATGTATTCATGATATAAAGCCAGGAGCAAGGGTCACGGGGGCCAAAATTATTGTCTATCACAGATTTAAACCAAAAATGGGCAAAACTATCTCCCAGGAGGGAATGAAGGACCTCAGAGAAAGGCCCAGCTACACCCTACCCTCCACCCTCCAAGGATAAAAGGACAAGTGCCCTTTGGATTTTGCAGACAAGCCCTACCTTCACCTCTCTTTATAGAGCTTTGGCACCTTCTCACTGGAACACACCATTTTATGTTTGACCGGTTAAGGGAACCAGAGTCTTAGGAATTTTTCAAAGAGTAATGAGTATGAATTGAGCCCTCTCACTGGGATGCTTTTCTCGACTCCTCCTGGAGTGCGTGTTAATCCAAGGCTAATGGATCCACTCTAAGTGATAATCCTCTTTCAGCTTCTGTCCTTTGATCAGCAGATAGTTTACAAATGCAGGTTCACAGGGGCGCCAAATGAATTAGAATCGCTGCTGTGAAACTTGGGTCTGTATTTCCAACTTGCTCTCCAGGTGACCTTTGAGCCCTCAAGGTTAACCACACACCTCTCTTCCTCCCCCTGCAGTGAGTCAAAACTCAGTCATTCCAAGTATCAAGAGGAGGCCCAAGCCATCACCTTAGAGCAGTGGTTCTCAACCTTCTGGCCCTTTAAATACAGTTCCTCATGTTGTGACCCAACCATAAAATTAGTTTTGTTGCTACTTCATAACTGTCATGTTGCTACTGTTATGAATCGTCATGTAAATATCTGATATGCAGGATGGTCTTAGGCGACCCCTGTGAAAGGGTCGTTCGACCGCCAACAGGGTCATGACCCACAGGTTGAGAACCGCTGCCTTAGAGAAATGCAAGGAATAACGTTTCCAGCTCACGAGGAAGCCATCCTGATTTCTATGGTAAGTGGAGGGGGTACATCAGACACTGGGATGAGGCCTGAGGAAGGGAGAGGGGCACGAAGAGCGTGCATGTTTGTACGGGGAGGCAGTTTCTCCAGCTCCTCAGATGCCATAGATGGGCTTCGTCCCTCTCCTGACCGTCAGAAGAGAGCTTTCTCTCCATCTCCTCTGATTTCCAGCCACAGCCCAGGAGCAGAGCCAAGCCCCATGGCAGCTTCGGCCTGAGGAATGTCACAGGCACAGGTGCCTCTGGATTTATGGGACTCCTGCCTCAAGACAAGCCAGCTGGGTTTTACTGCATCGCATTTATCTTGCTTCCTCGCGGCCTACTTTGTTCACGCACCTCTCACACGAGGCTTGCAGTAAACACATTGGCACCGACTTGGGTGCAGGTAACAGCTGCTCGGAGGTGCCTGGGGATGTGTGAACGCAGGGCTGCTGCTGCCTCATTTCCCATGTAGGCAGCTGGCCAGCACCTGGGTGATGTTTCTGGGTTTGCCAAACACGCAACTGAAGCTGAGTAGGGAGGGCGCGGTGGGAACAGGACGGCAGCTGGATGAAAAGAGGGTTTGGAGGCAGCCAGGCCTAGACTTTGACCCCACGCCTGCCACTTCCTGTGTGACCAGGGGCAAGTCACTCAACCTCCCCGGGCCTCACTGCTGTTATCATCCAAAGAAGGGCTTGTCTCTATTCCTTGCAGATGTGTTTTGTGGATTAAATGAAATAATATTAAGGTATCTGTTAAAATGGTTGTCATAGTGTCGATTTTCCTTGATCTTAGGGCCTTTCTTCCAATATTAAAAACCTGCTTGGCAAGTGAGTTAGCTGTTCAGTGCCTCCGTTTCTCCGTTTGTACAGCAGGGGCAATACAGTAGTTTGCAGAGTTGTTGTGAGGCTTAAAGGAATTAACATATGCAAAGCTCTTTCTGACCATAGGAAGAGAGCTTTCAAGATGCATGAGTGATAAATTACATGCCTACATTGCGTTCACAACTCATGTGGGGGGGTCGTAAGGAGATGCTATGGTGAAGGCTGGGAGCCCAGGACCCCAAGCTAGGCCCAGTCTCCCTAAGGATGAGACAGTACCTACCCTTCTGACTTTGCAGACAAGCGCTCCTCTCTTCCCTGGAATCGGGGAGCCCTTCCTTGTGGAGGAGGCGCAGCTAACATCCTGGTCTGTCTACATCAGTCCATGTGTGCAGACAAATTATATCAATTATCCACGGCTGCCTAAGAAATGATGCCCGAACTTAGCAGTTTTAAACAAACATATACTAGTATTCTCCGTAGGTTTCCGGGGATCAGGAATCTGGGAGCAGCTTCGTTAGGTGGTTGTGACTTAGGGTCTCTCACAAGATTGCAGCCAAGGTTTGGGCCTGGGCTGCAGTCCCCTGCAGGCCTGACCAGGAGAAATGGGTCTCTTCCCAAGACAGTCACTCAGCTGGCTTTTGGCAGGAGGCCTCAGAGCCTCCACAGGCGGCTGGGGTGTCCTTGGAACATGGCTGCCCACAGAGCAAGTGGGAGAGGGTGGGCCTTTGTCTTTCATGGCTGAGCCTCAACCGTACACACACTGTTTCTGCAGCAACCTGTTCATGAGGGGCTGGTCTCTAAGCCCCGCCCGCACTTAAGGGGAGAGGAATCAGGCTGCATCTTCCGAGGGAGTGTTGTCAAAGAATCCGAGAAAATACTTCAAAGCCACTCTCCGGCACACCGGTAACGGCAGGTGCAAGGAAGAGTAGGGAAGCGGGTGGATTCCCCAACGAGGCCGCATCGTTATGTCTTTTTAATGACTCAGCTCCCTCCTCCTGGGAAGATCTGAAATGTCTAATTTCCAGCAGAATTAAAAACAGGCCCAGAAAATGGTTATAATTCTCCCCACAAACTCTTATCTAATGCCTTCCTTATGCTGGGCATGAGCAGTACGAGGTGATGAATACAAATCTCTGCTCTCAAGGAACCTGCCGTCTGATGCAGAGACAGAGAGGAAAGAGGAAGTTGGAATAAACTAAAATGTGGTCCCCTTTACCTCGCCCCTTATTTTCCATTTCCATATCCTCTTCCTTCCCAGTTTTTATCACCGACGGTATTTCCTCGGTTACTTGCTGGTTTTGCTTGTCTGTGACTGTTTTCTTTCCACGGTAACCTCCAGGCCTAGAACGCAGCTGGTCTGCAGACATGCTCAATTAAGTCCTATCAATGAGCAACTGAGATGTGGTAAGCACGGTGAACTATGGCAACAAATGGGGGGTGGGGAGGGGGCGGCCACCAGCCTTGAAGGAAGCAGCCTCGGAGGAAGCAACCCTGAGATTTGAAGTATGAACAAGAGTCAGAGGCGGGGCACGTGTGCACCATTCCTGTCTCCAGGAGCAGCACCCCGAGCTGACGGAGGGTCCAGTGTGTTCTCGGGGCTGCAACCTCTCCTGTGTGCCGGAGGTGAGAGAGCGGCGGGCCTGGGCAGGGGAGTAGAGAGAGGATTACAGAGGAGTCATAACTGGTGAGAGTGAACATACAGCAGAACCAGGTTATTGAGAACTGAACTGCCGAAACCGGTTTGGCTCAGTGGATAGAGTGTCGGCCTGCTGACTGAAGGGTCCCGGGTTTGATTCTGGTCAAGGGCATGTACCTGGGTTGTGGGCACATCCCTAGTAGGAGATGTGCAGGAGGCAGCTGATCGATGTTTCTAACTCTCTATCTCTCTCCCTTCCTCTCTGTAAAAAAATCAATAAAATATATTTAAAAAAAAAGAAAAAGAAAAAAATGAGAACTGAACTTGTGAGAAAAACTGAGGGGATGGACTTTATTCTAAAAGCGATAGGGAAACATTTATTTTTTTAAATCTTCACTGGAGTATATATTTCCATAGATTTTTAGAGAGTGTGAAAGAAAGGAGAGACAGAGAGAAATATCAATGTGAGAGAAACACATCGATTGATTGCCTACTGCACGCCCCTGACCAGGGCCTGGGCCGGGGAGGATCCTGAAACCAAGGTACCTGCCCTTGACCGGCATTGAACCCAGGACCCTTCAGTTTACAGGCCAACGCTCTATTCACTGAACCAAGCCAGCCAGTGAAGGGCCACCTTAGGCTCTGGCCTTGGGGAGTGCAGCTGCCGCAGGAGCCAGAACCCAGGAGGTTACGGTGCAGAAGTTATTTCTGGACCATCTTTCTACAGAGTACACGGCCCCCTACCTCTGTCTACTCTGGGGGCAGGGGCACCAGCAGCCTCCGGCCCATGAGGCCAGGCCCCACCGGGCCCCACCCAGGGGCCCTCAGACCTTGTGGAAACCCAACCCTGCTCCTCCTCATTCCCTGGCTCCCTGGAGTGGGCGCCTCAAGCCCGTGACCAGAGCATAGGGACCACGAGTGGGAAGCACGTTTCCCCTGCAACATGAGAAAGCGTGCAGCTTTTCAGACCCACACCGCCCCCCTGCCCCCCGCCTCCCCACACTGGAATCATCCATGGGGAGGGCAGAGTGGCAGGAGTTTCCAGAGTCAATGGCAGGACTATTGTGAGA
>NW_006285313.1:792727-793003 GCF_000327345.1 Myotis davidii
CTCACACGTTTAGTCCTTTCTACCGCTTGCTTTTCTTGTGCTTCTGAACAAGAATGCAGGCACGGGGAGAGGGGTGCTTGCTGGTGAACAGGAAGTCTTAGTTGGAGGGTTAGTTCCGCTGGCTGAAGAGAGCAATTCCCAACTCCAACCACCCATGCATTGTCTCTAAGGCAAGAATCGGGTCATTAGGCCATGAAGCCAAAGGACCCGTCTCTCCCCGAAGGGAGGACGGCACTGAGCGCACACTGCATGTACTAGGGGGGGGGGGGGGGGGGG
>NW_006285313.1:793026-805504 GCF_000327345.1 Myotis davidii
GCAAGCCTAATCTCCAAAGCAGGCTGGAAATAATCCTCCCTTTGGAGACCGGGTCCTCCCAGTCAAGAAGGAAACAAAGAGAATGGCCGTCTTTCATTTGGTTCACTGGTCCGGAAAATGGGCCCGGGAAGACGGGCAGATCAGGATGTTCGAGGTGAATAGAGGGGCTGGGAGGCCTTGGATGGGGTTTCTTTTGCCCAAGAGCCTCCTCACCCTGGAGCCTTCCCCCAGGTGGCCCCCTGGAGCTGCCTCCGCCTCCCCTCACCCCTCGTGGACAACCTCAGAAGCTCTCTCCTTGGTGCGGGGGAAACTGCGCAGGCCTCAGGGGTACATGCTGAGTGAGGACCTGTCCCAGGTTCCTCAGTCTCCCTTCCCCACTAGTGATCCTTCCAGAGAGCGGGTAGCTGGTTTGCAGAAAGCACATCAACTCCCCCAGAGGACAGTGTGTATCTTCGCTGCGGATGGATGTGATTCTGATCATTCTCTGAACGCTCCAAGCTCTACAAACTGAGTTACCCAAACGTGCAAAATAAACTGCTTGTTCTCTTCTGACGGGAAAGTTGATTAGCCCTGAAGGGGAACTGGAAGTGGGTGGAGAAGAAGATTAATTCTCTGGATAGATCCCTCCTTTTCAAAAAAATAATTGAACTGTTTTAGTATGGCCTAAGGCTGCACTTATCATCTTTCTTTTCCTTTTTATTAGATGTACTGGGGTGACACTGGTTTACAAAATTATACAGAGTTCAGGCGCACAATTCCACAACACATTGGATAGACTATTCGAATAGCCTTTGTCCCACTTTGTATTTCCAGAAGTAGGACTTAAGTGAGCGAAATTAATCATGCCCTCCTTCTCTGCACAGTCGTACTAAGCACCTCATATGTGCCAAGAGCTTTACTCAATGCCGGTGAAGATCTACAAATACATGGCTAGTGAACCTCCAGGAACAGACACCCATGAGGCGAGCTCTGCATTCAGTCAGCTTTCTGCCAGCGGACACTCTCCGAATGGCAGCACAAACAAGTCGATCCCAAAAGATAGCAATGGTCTCCTGGGTGGAGTCAACAGGGTTGAGAGTGCAGGCTGCTGAGGAATTTATGGGAGAGGGTGTCAAAGACGGTCTGACTGAACAGAGAAGATGCCTTAGAAATCTGCAGTCAGGTCCCTTCCAGTCTATGCCTGAATACAAAGCTGTGTGCATACAAGGCAAGACCCTGCGTGGCTGGGCAGAGACCGCTGGCTACCGAGGGACTATGAACTGAAGAGAGGTTCCTGAGGTTACCCTGTGATGGAAGACACTGGGTTTCTGGCCAGTCACAGTGTAGATATACTACTGAACAGACCATGAGCTGGGCTAGAAAACACATCTCAGTACATTTCAGGGGATTAAAACATAAAGATATATTCTTTGATAATAAAAGAATTAAAATAAAAATGGAGAACAAACTGATCTCTGGCAAATCCTAATATTTTGAAATCAGACCACACACTTCTAAATAACCCATGAAATCAAAGAAGGCATCGTAAGACACTATTTTGACCTGATAATAAAATCACAATATATACACATTTGTGAGATTCAGCTATTGAAGTATTTAGAGTAAAATTTATGGCCCTCAATGCTTATATCAGATCAGAACAAGGGTTAAAATCAATCATCTAAGACTTCACCTTAAAAAACTATAAAAAGCAAATTACCTCCATAGCAAATGTAAAAAAATAATAGTGTGTAAATCAATGATATAAAAAGTAGACAGACAATAGAGAAAAATCAGCAACATTTCTTGATAAAAGTAATAAAATGGGTAGACCTCTAGCTAGACCTAATCAAGGAAAAGAGATACAACACAAATTACCAACATCAGGAATGAGATATGGGACACCAATACAGATTCTACAGTCATTAAAGGCAAATAAAAGGCCATCTAACAACCTCATGTCACAAAATAAGAAGATTAAGATATGCATGACTCCGTGTCTGTTAAGGACATTAAGTTTGTAAATGAAAGCTTTGCCACAGGAAGCTCCAGGCCCACACGACTTCACTGGCGAATTCTATCAAACATTTAGGGAAGAAATAATACCAAAATAGTGGAGGAGGGAACACTTTCAAACTCACTTTATGAATCATACATAACTCTAATAAAGAGTTATGAACATTAAAGACATTACAAGGACATTATAAGGAAAGAATTATAGGCCAATACTCCTTCTGTGCCTATATGCAAACATTTTAAACAAAATATTAAACAAGTTGAACATTTTAGAATATTATAATACATCATTACCAAGTAGAGTTTATCCCAGTTATGTAAGATTTGTTGAACATTTAAAAGGATTGTAAAATACTAGGTGGATATACAAAAATCAACTGTATTTATATAAAATAGTTGGAAAATAAAATGAAAAATTCAATATCACTTATACTTAGGAACAAAGATAATAAAAACATATTTAAGACCTCTAAGTTGAAATCTTCAAAACGCTGCTGAGAAATATTAAATAAATAGATATTTCATGTTCAAAGATTCGACATTGTTAAGCTGTCAAATTATTCTATAGGAACATCAGAGTTTGTAGGGGGAGGGCAGGGAGTGTAGAAATTGAGAAGCTGATTCTAAAACTTATATAGAAATGAAAAGGTCTGAGAGTAGTCAAAGAATGTCAAAAAAAACCCCACACAGTTGGATGACTTTTACCACCTGACTTCAAATCCTACAATAAAGCTCTAGTAGTCAAGACAATGTGGTATTGGTGTAAGAACAGATAAATAGATCAATGGGACAGATTAGAGAATCCAGAAATAGATCCACAGATTTGTGGTCAATTAAATTTTTATGTCAGGCCTGGCTGGGTGGCTCAGATGGCTGGAGTGTCATCTTGTACACTAACAGGTTGCCGGTTCGATCCCCGGTCGGGTGCAAATGGGAGGCAACTGATTGATGTTCCTTTCTCACAACGATGTTTCTCTCTCTCCCGCTTCATCTCTCTCTAAAATCAATAAAAACATATCCTCACGTGAGGATTAAAAAAAAGTTTTTATATCAGAGCTAAGGGTGATTCAATGGAGAATAGAAAAAAAATTTTCAGATGCCAGAATAACTGGGTATCCATATGGGGAAAAATGAATCATGATTCCATGCTATACAGTACCTTAGGTCATAGACCCAAATTTAAAAGTTAAGATTATGAAGCTTGTAGAAGACACATTGAAGAATATCATCCCTAATTTGAGATAGGCAAAAATTTCTTAGAAAAGACACAGAAAGCACTGGGGTTTGTACTTTTGAGGAGTTCTTAAGTTTAGCTTTTCCTAGGATTCTTTATGCGATCATAAATCTTTTCAATGAATGTTGTTTTCGTCTTTATTAAACTAACCAGATTCCGTTTCTATTACTTATTATTTAATGAATATAGCGGATACAACAACTAGATGTTCAACAACAGACCCCACTCTGCGAGTCTCTCTCCTCTGTCCACCAGGAAGGGTGGGGAGTTGCCAGCTCTTGCTAGGGTTAACTCGTCTTGGAGCGCTCATGAAGCTCATTCGAGAGGCAATCGCTGGATAATTTACCAGTGGTCAGCAAACTCATTAGTCAACAGAGCCAAATATCAACAGTACAACGATTGAAATTTCTTTTGAGAGCCAAAATTTTTAAACTTAAACTATATAGGTAGGTACATTGTTATTAACTTAATTAGGGTACTCCTAAGGCTTAGGAAGAGCCACATTCAAGGGGCCAAAAAGCCGCATGTGGCTCGCAAGCCACAGTTTGCCGACCACGGCTTCAGGCTGTCAGCATCTGGGTATCTTTACATGCATGCATCTTGTCTTTGCCAAGGACGGGAAGAAACTTCCTGTGGCAGCTGGAATAACAAATGGCCACTGTGTACCAAGTCCTACACGTTAAAAATTTACCCTCATAATTATACTTGCAGAGCAGGTCTTCTGAGTATTCTCAGAGCTTTGAAAGAGACAGTAGAAATTACTACCGTTGGTGAGCTAGGAGGTGGCCTGAGAGCTATCACACTGCATATACAAATAGATAGCCCTGCTGCGGGGCCTATTATCTATCTATCTATCTATCATCTATCTACCTATGATTTATTCAGCTATCATCAGACTTGAGCACACTTTCGCAGGCCTCGGCATTTTCACATTTCTCATGAACTAGACAGCACGCAGCTGGATGCACTCACATGGTAGTTAGTCCAGCTTGCTGAAGGGAAGGCCTGAGGCCCAGCTCACTGTGGGCTGATCCTCACTTTGTGATTAGGCTCCCACTTGCTGGTTAACACTGGAGAACAAAAGCAACCACCCATTAGTCCCTGCTTGCCAGAAACTTACTCCATCCATGTGAAAACATATTATGGAATCCTGTCTAATTGGGACAAATGACATTTTTATTTATTTATTTTTTAATTCTCACCCAAGGATATGTTTGATTGATTTTTATAGAGTGATGGAGAGAGAGAGAGAGAGAGAGAGAGAGAGAGAGAGAGAGAGAGAGAACATCGATTGGTTGCCTCCTGTACCTGCCAAGACCCCAGGGATCAAACCCACACCTTAGGTGTGTGCCCTGACCAGCAATTGAACCCACAGCATTTTGGTGCACGGGACGATGACACTCCAACCAACTGAGCCACCCAGCCTGGGGTCTAGTTTATTCTTACTTGTCCTATGCAACTTCTTCTTTTCCTTTCTCATTTGTCATGTGAGAAAAGTTAAATTAGCCTGAACATGTGGGAACAGACTCTACCAATTCTGAGCGCCTCACTTCCTTCCCTTAGGCATTTATTCAGTTCTACTTCTTGGATGTGATTTGTTTGGCAACCCAAAAAGGAGATAACAAGGCTGGGGGTGGGGAGGCAGGTTTTTAAAGATAGAAGTACAAAAGAAGCAGCCATCTGAGGTCTGGAATTAGGATGGGAAACACATTCTCTACAGCTCTATCTTACCATAATTGAAAGTTTAAAACAGAGTGGATTTGATTTGAGTCAAGAGGCTGCAATTAAATTTATTTTTCTAAGAAATGTACTCTTAGTACATAATATAGCTTGCTCTTCACAACTAACTTGGAGAAAATAGTGCATTTCATTGTGAATCTATTTCACTTTATAGAGTATATTTCATTTTAATGTAAAGATTTTTGAATGAGGTACGATGGGAAAATGCATTAGGTTTGCAGACCTGAATTCTTGCTTGTCTCCCTGACACTTTTCCACTGCTGTGACTTTGCCTAAGTCCCTTACCTTTCTGAGCCACACTTTCTTCTTCCATAAAACAATAACCCCTGCCCCTCCCTGCCTAACCTGCACAGGGCCACCGTGTGCAGTGGAGGGCAGGTGCTCGGTGAATGTGAGCTGCTTATAGGATTTGCAGGGCATGCTGGTGGTGAACAAGGTCCCCCTGCCGAGCGGCCAACATCCAAGCTGACGTGGACAGGTTGGGGGACTGGGCTAGTCTGGAATGTGGTCAGAACCACAGTCTTAGGTTCGCCGGGAATGGGCTTCCTGCCAGCTGCGCCTATGTGTACAGTGGGAGGGTAAGTTGGCATCGCTTTCTGAAGGGCAGTTTGGCATTCTTTTTTGAAATCAATACACTTCCAGGAATCTAGTCTGCTGCAAGGCCTGCACAAATGCAGAGGAAATAAACATAGTTGTTATTCACCAGTACTCATCTCCAGGCTCTAGATTTTTGATAGGTAGGGATTCATTTAATCCTCACAACAGCCCTCTCAGATTATCCCCATTTCACAGATGAGAAAACTGAGGCACAGAGAAGAAAAGTAACCTTCCCAGGGTCACGGAGTTGGTAGAGGCTCTCTTAGTCCGTCTGCTAGAACAAAAATCCATAGCCTGAGTGGCTTACATACAACTGGAATGTAATTCTCACATTTCTGGAGGCTGCAAGTCCAATATCCAGATGCCAGCTGGGTAGAGACAGGTGAGGGTCCTCTTCCTGGTTCAGAGGAGGCCATTTGCCCCCTGTGCCCTCACATGGTGAAAGGGGACAGGGGCTCTCTGGACTCTCTTTTCTAAGGGCATGGATCTCCTTCATGAAAGCTCATGACCCCATCACCTCCAAAAAGGCCCCACTTCCAAATACGATCACACTGGAGGTGAGGCTTCGAGATGAAATCTGTGTGTGTGTGTGTGTGTGTGTGTGTGTGTGTGTGTGTGTGTGTGTAGGGTGTAGGGGGACACACAGTCGGTCTGCAGCAGTGGCCCAGCTGGGATTGGAATCCACCTGTGCAGTCCGGCTCCAGGCCTTACGTGAAGCCACTACGCAGGCGCAGATCCAAGTTTTGCAGCGCCTGAAGTTCAGGCAATTTCAGAGGGCCTTTTTAACAACACAAAATTATGAACACAAGTCAGGCATGGAAATGAATCATTATTTACAATGAGGAAAGAAATGACAAAATTTATAAAGCTGACAAATACCACAAGCACCACAAAATTCAGGAAAGTAACAATATTTTTAATTAATTTATAGCCTGATGCACTCACATGATGCTTTCCCCCCTACATTTCATTTTTGACTGTATATTCTTTGATCACGTTTTGTTCATAGGATGACAATTTTGGAATTTTCTTTGTAAAGAGAAGAGGAAGATAATTCAGTCTTTCCCATAGCATGGTAAACCGACATTTGTGTTTTATTATTCATAGCTTTGATGCATAAAACATGCTGCGTGGCTCAGACTTCCTGTGTGTCGTCCTGCTCTACGTGAGCCTTCCGACGACAGAAATGTTGATAAATTCTGTTCTTCAAGATTCCATCAAAAAAGGGGTAAACTGTACGATACTTTATAGTTGTATATGCTGCATTATCAAATACGTTTCTGACAGACTTTGGTGAGAAACAAAACCCTTCTCATACCTCTGATGGCTGGAAGAACTTTCTGCAGACTGGCTCCTGGCTTTGTGCATTTCAGGCCATTGCTCTCTATTCCCCCACATAATTCTGTCAAGTTCTCCCCAACACGTTTTTACTGAGACCTGACCTGCGCCTCTGTATCTTAACCCCCCTGAGTTGGCACAGTGGTTGTAGGAGGACTTCTGGAACCTATGACAGTGTGCAGCCAGCAACCACTTACCTACACCCACGGAACCCAACTCAGTGCAGCCCCCTGGAGGGGGCTGGGTGGTGAGGAACTGGAAGTGTTAACTTCTGCTTTGTGGATTTGCCTCACGTAATCCTGTAAGGAGGGTGCTCATAGCAGCTGATTTTTAGTGGCACAAACTGGAGAGCCTAAGAGAGCCATCAGTGCAGGATTGGTTAGAGTATGGAGGTTCATACAATAGATTCCTTTGCAGCTCTTTGGAAAAATGAACTCAATGTCTAGATGTCATAAGGAGACGCATCCTTCGCCTCTTGGTGAAGAAGAAAACACAAGTCGCTGGATCATATAGATAGTAGGATCCTGCTTGTATAGTTTTTAAAAATTGGTGTATTTGTAAATGCAGACAGACGTGGGAGGCATGTGCAAGAGGAGGGACTGCCTCTGGGGAGTTTGGATTGAGAACTGAGCAGGGAAATTTTAATCTTCACTTCTGTTCTATTTGAATTATTTGACTCTGAGTATATGTTATTAACCTATGTACTCACTTGTAGATGACAGAACCCCTACTCAAAAGACATTATTTTTTTTTAAAGGGAAACTTATTAGTTCATACAACTGTTATGGCCAGAAACATCAGGCAGAGGGACCGGGGGTGGGCAAACTTTTTGACTCGAGGGCCACAATGGGTTCTTAAACTGGACTCAGAAGAAGGAGCTGCGGCCGTGTTTCCCGACATTGCCATGTTAACACTGCTGCTGGTGAAGGAGCGGAGGAGAGAGCAAGAGAACCCTCCGCTCTTTCGGCTCCGCGGGCCGGATAGAACAGCCAAACGGGCCGTAGTTTGCCCACGGCTGGACTAGACTATGTCTCCTTCTGGACCAGAGTGTGGGGTCAGCTTCACCCAAACCGCATGGGCTAAGCACTGTGAGAGGAGGGAAGAGAGAGAAGGGTGGAGGGAGAAAGGAATAGAGGGGAGAGGGAGGAAGGGGAAGAGGGGAGAGGGAGGAAGGGGAAGAGGGGAGTGAAAGAGGGAGGAGGGAGGAAGGGGCGGAGGGAAGAATTCCACCCAGAAAAACTGAGGCATTACTTGGAGATGAGAAAATGGGCACCGGCAGCAAGAACAGCCCACCACGCACGCATCCCATTTACAATTTTAAAGGGAGAGAGGATTTTAAAAAGAAATAGTGTGGGTTGCCAGAAGAAAATCGCAGAGCAAGTGAACTATCTCATTCTTTTACTAGTAAAGCAAAATAGAAACTATTCACGTCAACAATTGAACCCAGGGGAGAGAAAACAGTTTTCTGCTATTTCTTCAAAAGAACCTAAAGATGCATTCATTTGCTGGAGGAATTAGGCTGACTGAAGTCATTAATGGCTACTTTTCAGTTGAATTAAATATAGTATATCCATATCCTGGGGAATATGCAGCCTTTAAGATGATGTAATAGATGAAGATTGAAATGAAAAGATTCCCCACAGTTACTTTTAGGGGGAAAGAAGGCATGTTCTCCTCTAGTACAGCTGTTTACCTGGCCTTCTTTTCCTCACTCTCCTAAAATCTCCCTCTCTCCTCTGTTCTTGCTGGATGGCCTCTTGATTCCCTTCCTTTTTCTCAAATTACACCTTTGTTGTTGTTTTTTTAAAGAGTAGATTTTTAAAAAAATGTTTTTATTGATTTTTAGAGAGAGAGGACGGGAGAGGGAGAAAGAGAGAAACATCAATGTGAGAAAGAAACATTGATCGATTGCCTCTCGTACCCAACCCCTACTGGACAACCTAGGCATGTGCCCTGACTGGGAATCGAACCAGCGACCTTTCAGTGCATGGGACTACACTCAAACACCTAAGCCACACAGACCAGGGTTATGTCCTCATTTTAATGGAGCACATTCTTCAGTAACTTCTTTAAAAAGGTAGATGGGAGATAAATTGAAGACTCTGCATTTCTGAAATGTCTCTATTCCATACTCAGTGGTTGATAGTTTGGTGGGCTATAGAATTCAAGTTGGAAATCATTTTTTCTTCTGAGTTTTAAAAGCACTGCTCTGTAATGCCAACTGTCTCTCCTTGGTATCTTTCTGATCTTTATTTCTGGTGCTCTGAGGGTTTGGAGTGACAGGCTTTGAAGTGAGAATGCCTTCACTGTGCCAGGCCCCTTCAATCTGGCAGCTCACTTCCCGCAGTTCTGGGGAATGTTCTTCTGTTGCTCCTTTGATGTTTCCTCCCCTCCACTTTCGGTCTTGATTATTGGACTTTGGGTCTCCAGGCAGATCACATCTTTTCTCTCATTTTCCATCTCTGTTCTTATGTTTGAGTTTCTATAGCTTCCCTATGAACTGAACCTTCTCATCTGTCCACGGTATTTTTATTTCTGTCGTCACATTTTTAACTTTCAGGGTCCTTCCCTTGTTCTTCTCTTCTCACAAGCTCCCGTCCTTGTTTTATAGTTGCAGTATCTTCTCTTATTATGGTTACTATAATGGTACAGGGGGGGAAGGGGACTGTTATTTTGACTCCTGCTTTGAATTACCTCAGCGTGAACCTACCTCCCTTTCTCCATCTTCTCCCTCCTCTGTCTCTCATCCCCCGATTTGTCCCCTCTATCTTTGTTTCTTTGGGATTGCTGTTTTAGCCTCTATCTCCCAGAGATCTGTCCCTTAACATCTGATGGACATTAGGAGGAAGGTTCTGAACTGGTGACCCAAGTTCTGCTTGTCAGTGTGACCTGCTGGGACTTCACTGTGGGCAGGTTGGGGAGCACCTGGCTGTTTCACCTGGGGCTCCTAATTGTTCATATTCTGAATCCACTTTTCTGGGCTTGGAGCCCTTGAGGCTCCTGCTTGGGGTGAGGTGGGTTAAGTCCGGCAGTCGCCTTCACGGGATCTAGGGACAGCGTGTTGAGGCAACAACTCTTCAGAATGTAAATCCTGTGATTTACTCTCAGCCCTACCCATGCCTACGAGTTGACCTCACTGGGAAATAAACCTCCCATCTTTGCCAGCTGGACAAAGGGTAGTTGCTAGACTTCAAGAGTTGAGGTTAGAGATCTGGGCACTAAAGGCTCCCTTTTAAAGATCAACTATATTTAACTGGACATTGCAAATTACACTTTCATTAAAAAAAACCCACATTAATTTAATGAAGAAGGGCAATTACATTCCACTTACATCAGACCTCACCTCATTAAGACCCAACGATTCCAAGAGCACACATGCCCTAACCTGCAAAATATTTGACTGCTCACCAAGAACATGTCCAGTAAGCAGAGAGCCACGGCCATCTTCTTGAACTTGGGGCTCTAATGAACAATGAAGATAGATTCCCTAAGACCTCATGTCCCCAATACCATCAAAGTGGCCTCATATATCACCGTGACGACAACTTCCTACTCTGAAACTATTATGTCAGCTGAAGACTACATGATGCCCTTCTGTGAATTAAAGTTTACTTAATAAGCCTGTTTTTGGTCCCATTTATTCAGCAATTACTAGGTGCCAGGCTTTGTACCAGGTGTTGTAATACATCATGTCCTACCTGTATTACCACATCAGTGCCCTGCGCAATCCAAGGGCTGTCATGGACGCTGTAGCCCATAGCGATGGTGGCCTCCTGGGATAGTGTCGTGAACAACCTGAGCACCAATACACCGCGGCTCTGATCTACACCCTCCCAGCAACTCTATAAGGGTGTTATTGTTCACATCGCTGGACAGATGATGCAACTGTGGCTCAGAGAGGCTAAGCAATTTGCTGAAGTTCTCACAGCTTGCAAGCATTGGAGCGGAGACTCCAGGCCCCGGACTGCCTGATTTGGAAGCCAGTGCTCTTATCAGGTTGCTACTTCCACTGGAGCAGGGAGGGCAGGGTGGGGTGGCATGGGATGGAGGTCCTGGGCACTGCCACCACACTGGCTGCTCTCCACAAGTGCCACCCTGCCTAGGAGCTGCCTCCTGGTTTGGATCTTGGGGTGGGGTGGGGGTGTGGTTACCATGGTAGGGAAGTCCTTTAGAATGTCTTTGCCTTTTTAAACTCAGGACCCATGATGAGTCTCCTGCTCAGAGTGTGGCTTCTCATGGTGACACCTGAGGCTGCAACTGGCATAGGTTTACCCAGTGCCCTCACTCCCCTCTGCAGCCTACTAGGGGGGAGTTTGTGTCTTAAAGGAGTGAGTCCCTTAAGAAACTCAGAAAGTACAGCCTGAGGTGTCAAGAGGCTCAGGGAGGAGGGACAGAGAGCGACCCTTTGGACATGGGACAGTGTCTAGCAAGGAACTCCAGTGCAACTGTGGCTGGGACAGAGTGATCAGGGAGACCCTCATGGAGAAGGGGACATTTGTGTAAAGACCCAAAGGATGTGAAGGAGCAAGCCATGTGGTTATCTAAGGGGAGGAAGTATCCCAGGGAGAGGAAACAGCTAGTGCAAAGGCCCTGGGGTGGGGTGGGAGGTGTCATCCGTCTTTGAGGAATATTGAGGAAACCAACAGGTTTACAGCAGAGATCACATGAGGGAGAGTAGTGAATATCATGCTTCTTTTAACGATGAAATGAAAATCTGTATATTATCATTGCTGTACCGCTAACAACGCACTTTCACCATGTTCCGCATTAACTGTACTTCCCATTCCTGGCATCTTTCACTAGAGTCTACAGAGATTGGAGGCTGGGCTTAGTCCCTACGGAAGGAAGGAGGACCTCTAGATGTACACTGATGGCCACCTGAGCTGAAGGGAGCTGAGGGCTTGTGGGTGGGGAGAAGGTCCAGTGGGGAACAGGACAACGTCCACCCTCTCATTGCGATGGTGCCGTCCTCGAGTAACTTGGCCGCCAGCCCGAGCGCAGTCCTAGAAGTCCCTGCACAATCATACCCATCACCCGGCCTTTCCCTGCTCTGTCGGAGCCAAAAGAGAAGCTCTGTATAATTCTTAAGACCGCATATTTAGCTAACCTGCCCAGGCCTAAGTGATATTTTATGAGGAATTAATCTAATGGCTGACCATCTTTCACACCCTGTCAGTGGTTAATGTGTCCCGGGGAGACCTCACTGCTGAGCCAGCCTCCTTGTTCTTGGCAGGGCCTGGGCCTGGGCCTGGGCCGGAGAAATGGCCAACGTTTTGCTTTGGTTCCAGACCCAAGCCAAGTGCAGGGGTTTCGGAGGTCCTAGGGAAATCAGACATAGAGAACAAAGCAAATTGATTGTTTTTTTTTTGAGGAAACTGTTTTTTGCCCCTCATATCTAGTTTCCTTTAATAATTATGACTCTATTAGTTACAGGCAATCAACTCAGTATTTTCCACCTATTAATCAGTAAATATTAAATATTACAGAATCCCATTTTGGATGGCTGGTGGCCCTGGACAGCCCCACCCCTGCTGTCCAGAATTCCTGCCATGACTGCACCTCCTGGTGGGGGTT
>NW_006285313.1:805544-817967 GCF_000327345.1 Myotis davidii
ATGGCACCGTGACTCCTGTCTCCCTGGTCCCAGAAGATAGGTCCCCTTGCCTCCACACACTGTTTAGCAACTATGAGTGGTCTCTGGTCCAGTGGGACAAGGGTAACAAGTCAGATTCCCTCACTGGGAGAATTTAACCTCAAAACCTGGGGGCTTGAATGCTTGGTGCAGGGAGTTAAAGGCACAGAAAGAGGCAGAGACAAAGTCACTACGGCTTGAAAAGAGGATGTAGAGGGAATTGGTTACAAGCATATCTGGACCCTGGAGTGGCTTCCTCTTCCTTCACTGTTTTCTCCCTCCCTCCCTCCCTCTCTAATCCTTTTTCCCATCTGTTTCTCCTCCCATCTCCAAGCTCTGCTTCCCTTAATGCATTCATACAGTCCAGTGGCAAAAGGGAGGAAGCGGAGGAGAAAGACTCGTCCCAAACTACGTAAGCTCTAAACTTATATCACTCTAGCTGAAAACTCCAGCAGAAGAAAAGAGCTTCTCTCCCTTGGAGCCCACAAATAAAATTCCAGAGAAGACGCCTGACTGGCCTGCATGGGTCACATGCCCCACTCACTTACTGTGGCTGGGGGGATGGGTTATTTGATTAGTCTGGCTTAGGTCACATGCCTAGACCAGTGGCCAACTGGGCAGCCTTCATGAATCACATGAAATGGAAGATGGGCATAATATAAAAAACCTCATCACTGCAGTGACCAAGAGAGGCTAAGCAATGATGGCCAAACACAGACCTACACATCGAGTGTTTACATTTGGTAATCCACCCTGGTTTAGGCACCGGTGGGAACGACAGTATATAGGCACAACCCTCTCCTGTATTGGGAAAGATGGCAACCTCATCAGAGGCAACTACCAGCACACTGTTCCATATAGTCCTCATACCACCCTTTCAAGAAGGGACTCTTTATCTCTCTTTACAGACGAAGGCACAAAGGCATAGAGAGGTGAGGTTACTTGTCCAAAATCACATATCTGTGAAATAAGACCAAGTCCACCCTGAATGACCTGGAGGGAGCAAACTCTGTTTATGTGGTTTGCCTGCCACGATGGGCTATGAGCACAAACAAAGGAAATAGCACAAAGTCAAGAGCCATTGGTTTGTGCCCTCTCTGAGGGTGACACCAGTTTACATATCTGAGTTTGCAGTGGGGCATGGAGTAGTTTATGTGCATGGTTGAATAGGTTTGTGGAAATCAGGATCCTGAAACGCTGTATGTGTCATACTTAAGAGGTTCAGATCTCCATAATGAGGAGGTGTGCAGAGAGGCAAGAACCTCCATCCCATCCTCTAAGAGCTGGATTATGACAGTAGTAATAATGAGTAAGGACATGGAGAGCCTCTAATCAGGGGCCTGAAAGCCGTCACTGAACAATATACTTACTATGCGCCTACTTACAGGGAGATAATGTGAAAGATTGAAGGTGGCATGTGTCAGAGCTAATGTGGAGTGGGGGACGGGGGGTGGGGGTGGGGTAACTGGTGGACTGAAGCACGCATATCCTATCTAAAGGGGGCAACAATTCTCAGGGCCAGTCACTTGTTGCCATGAAGGAATGTGGGCCCAGTTTTGCCAGAACTTCCAATTTTTAGGAGAAGCCAGAAATCCATATTTATAGGTAAGTTATTCTGTGTTTTAAAAGAGAACAATGAATTCAAATTACTGTATAGGTGAAACAAAACTCAAACATGAGCAGAATTGAGCTAGTTACCTAGCTCCCTTTTCCTCCCATTCATCACCCACCCATCCATTCAACTGCCTTTCCATCTATCCATTTCTCCCCATCAACTCATCCATCCACCTATACCTCCCTCCCTCCATGAATCCACCCTCCTCACATACATGCACCAACTCACTTATTTATCCACACAGCTATTCATCCAACTATTCAACCATCCATGCTACCCCACTGTCCATTTCTTCTACCCACCACGCATCCACCTATAAGTATATCCCCGTCTTCCCATCCATGCACTCACCTATCTACACACACACACTCACTCACCTATCCATCCATCCCTCTATCCATCTGTCTCTCTTCCACTGTTAAAGTACACTTCCTCTTAAACCTTTACAAAACGAAAACATTTCATTTTGTTCCATCTTCTCCACCTGCCCTTGGCCTTGTAAAGTCTTATTTCCCTCCCAGTTCAAGCAAATTATAAGTTTGTAAAGTGGTGCACATGTGAGCAAGCTTGTACCTGCCTCCTTTCACAGGGAAATGTTTGCTCTCCCTTCATGTCCTTGTTGTGCTGCCTGAAATAGAGGGTTGCTTTCCCCCCACTTGGATCGGAGCCTTCACATGTTCCAGAACAAAATTAAACCCAATAGAGAATTAGATTCCCCTCCCTTCTCCTGCCACTGGGCCATGCTCACTGGGAATTAAATAAGTCTTCAAAAGGAGATCAGAAATAGATTTCTCAGTGGGGTTTCTAGTCATCAGTAAATGGAGTTGTGGAAAATGGGTTAGGTTTGGCAAATTCTAATTGTGATTGGGTGAATGTGTAATATTCTGTGCAAATAATCCTTTGTAATGTTCCCCTTCTCCATATCCAATGGGAACTCCTCCTTTTTAATGTTCTGCTTCAATTGTCCTTCCTTACTTTACCTAAAAATCTTTTCCAGCCTGAGACTAGTGGAGCAGGAGCGGGGGGGTGGGGGGGGGGGGTGGGGGGGGGGGGGGGCAGACAGGGCGATGTGGGTCAAAAGGTACAAACTTTCAGCTACACGGTGGGTGAGTTCTGGAACCAATATTTATAGTACTAAATGCTTGACAGACGTGACAGCATTTATAGTCCTATTTTCAATGACAAAAACCTGGCATGATCCAAATAGGAGGGCACTGCCACATGTATAAACTCTTTGAGCCTCAATTTCCTCACATGTCAAAAGAAAACAGTTTCCCTATACCCTTCTCAACCCAAATGAAATATCTTCAAAGGGGCTACCAAGATGCCTAACACCACTGGGACTAGTTTACCCTAAAAAAACCTCAGAAAACTTTGCTAAAATGTAAATGATCTCTGAGAGTTCTTTCCACCATCAAATAAGATTTTATTATTCACTAGAGGCCTGGCACACGAAATTCGTGCACCGGTAGGGTCCCTAGGCCTAGTCTGCTATCAGGGCCCACCATCTTCCCTGGGGAAGATGTACAAAGGGAGAAGGCAGCCCTCTGCAAGCCAAGGAGAGAGGCTGTAGAGGAAACCAACCCTGCCTGCACCTTGATCTTGGATATCCAGCCTCTAGAACTATAAGGAAATAGATTTGTGTTGTGTAGGCCACCCAGTCTGTGGCCTTTAGTGATGGCAGCCTTAGCAAACTAATACCACTGCTATAGCCGAGCAGAGGCACTGTTAGAACATCAGAAAGGCAGAGAGGGAGCAAGGGGAATGAATATTCTGACTGCCCCATCCCCAAAATGTGGATTTGCTGCTGGTGACCCCTCCCACCCCCCCAATGGCTGATCCCACCCAGAAACCAGTCAACACAGAAGTTTGGGTGATTCAGTCAATCAAGGGTGGCCTCCCAGGGCAGAAAGGAAGGCAAAGAAGAACAGAGTATGGATCCAGGCGCAAAAAGTGGGATAACCAGCACATACATGAAAAGAGTAGAGAGGATGTACCCATCAGCCAACTTCAACAATTACTAACATTTTTCCTTTATTGTTTCATCTATATCTTCCTGCTTTTTCTCTCGGAGTATTTTAAAGCAAATCTCAGAAATCAGGTCATTTCACCCAAGAATAGTTCAATATGCATCTATAATAGATAAGAACTTTTTAAAAAACAACAACATGGTTGCAATGCCTTTATTATACCTAACAAATTTAACGAAAAGCTCTTTAACAATATCATCTCATCCTAGTCTATCAAATTTCCCCATTGTCCTAAAAATGTCTCTTATTAGCTGGTTTGTTCTAATCAGGAGCCACACACAGTTTGCACATTACATGTATTTGTTGGGAAAACTGGGTCATTTGTCCTCTTGGAGCATTTCTCACACTCTGGGTTTGCCTGATTGCATCCTTGTGTGGCTCACTTGTTCCTAGGTCCCCTGCATTTCCTGTAAACTGATCGTTAGGTTTAAAGGCCTGATTAGGTTCAGGTTCATTATCCGTGGGTGGTGCCTTCTTTTGCCTCACATGACACTTTCTGTGACATTGAAAATGATCACCAGGCTCAGACAAGTCAAACGTGTCTCCGCCCTAACAACCTTTTATCTGATGATGTTAGTGTTGATTGGTAATCGTTGCCAAATCTATTATTTCACTCAGGTTTGCAAAATGGTGAGCAATTAGTCAGGGTTCTCCAGAGAAACAGAACCAACAGGAAAAATAGACTAGTATATCCTATGTTACTTCATTTCCTATAAAGTGATAGTTAGATTTACAGGCTTGATTGGGTTCAGGCTTACTGCTCACGGGCGGTGCCTTCTGCACTGTGGGAAAGGCAGGCGAACCTGTACCTTTAGTACGTGGTGAGGAAGAACGACTTTCTACTCCCAAGTGGAAGGGGTCTGGTATAGTCTACTTGCCACCAGGAGGCTGGCTGATCTCCCCCTAAATGGGAGCATACTGAGGGCTCAGAATCAGCCCCTGATGCTGGCACTGTAGGCATTCAGTGTCAAAGCTACAACAGCTTTGATGAAAAGGGCTGTATGTGTTGGGGACGATGCCCAAGCTCATTCCTGCCACCGTGGCTACGGCCCTCTCTCCACACACTACAGAGGCCAAGGAGAGAGGCTAGTTGATGTCAGATGTTTTGTGCCCACTCCCGTCTCTTTCCCAGCTTCCTTGTTCCTGGTCTTAGTCAGTGTCTCCACCACCATCCACCACTGTCTATAAGGGTAGACCAGAAGTCCGATCTGTCACCATGGAACCTGCACTACTTGCCCACAGAACCAGAAAGCACATCTGACTTGTTAAGCAGGTGTGACACATTGTGCTCCAACCAAAGGTCACTAGTCTTCCATGTACCTCATCACCCAGGGTCAATCAACCTGATGCAAAGTTATGAAACGGCCTGATGAAATGTCGGCTGAAAGGCCAGCTCAGGGAGCTCTTGCTGAGTTGGGACATCGGAGGCGGCACATGGACTGCAGTCTTTTCCCTGCGGGCCCCTGACCGAAAGGCTGAGCCATTCACCAGTGACAAGGAGTCAATGTTTCCACACATTAGGCCAATGTGCTGCTGGCAGCTGTGGCCGCTGGAAATTTTCCTCCACCACTATCTCGGGGGCCACCTCTGAGGGGGGCTGTAAGGTGGCAGCAGCCCATTTCTGACTAGAGTCAACACTGTATGACTGCTTCTAGGGCAGGTCCATGTCCTGCTGGGTGACTCAGAGGGAGGCCAGCTCCTCTCCAGCACGTCCAGGCAGCAGCACAAGCATCTCGGTCATGTAAGCTGCATGACCCGGCAGATCCAACAGTACTAGAGGGATCTTCGGCAGATAACGCTGCTGGGGTTTTCACAAACTTCAGTAAGAGACGCAGCACAGGCTCCAGGTGCTCTGCAGTGAGGCCGTGCCTTGCTTCTGGGCTCTGCTGAAGACTGTATGCGTGACCACGGCATACCAAGCGACTACGTAACCACAAGTGTCCATCATGGTCTGAGTATGATCTGATCCAATGAGTCACAAGGTTGGGTGGCTACAGAAGCAGCCCACTGAACGATAAAAACAACACTTGCAGGATGTGGCCTGACCACGTCCAGATGGCACAAGTAAGTGACATAAACAGGTGGTCCCGACTCCCACACCACCTCCCTCTCGCACACCAATACATCTGTCAACAGAGGAACAATAGAGAAGATCTCTTGTTTTCCTCACCATGTAAAGCAAAACTGCTTTGGACTCCCTATTGTTAGGGATGCAGAAACAAATAATTCACCCTATCAAGAGCCACACATCGAGTGTCAGAGATACCACAGCTGGCACAGCAGCTGGGCTGCAAATGGGGCTGCCAGCTGAGGGCGTTTACAGCAATCCACCACCACTCCCAAGATGTGTCTGGTTTTTGCAAAGGCTAGAAAAGTGAATTATTCAGAGATGTGAGGGGAGCTACCACCCTTGCATCCTTTACGTCTTCAATACTAGCACCAATCTCTCTATTCCTCTCAAAATGGCATACTGCTTCGGGTCTACTGCCTTGGCCAGGACGAAAGGTAGTTTCCACAGAGCCCTTCCTATCAGCCAGGGAAGCAACGTGAAGGACCTGTTAAGGATAGTCATCCATTTACGCATTCTTACCAGTTATCGTTGGGAATCAGACAAATAAGGAAAGGGTGGACCCACAGACTTTCCCTGGCAAAAGGGCAGCAGGCCTCTTTGGGGAAAGACTGAGCTATTTGCTCTATTTCCTGAAATGTCATTATAGGTTCTTCTCGAAGGGGTCCCGTCCCTCCGTCTGTTGCCAAAGGCTTTGTGAATGGACTCAGACCAGGAAACTGCACGAGAAAGATACTTTCCACTGCAGTTGCTGAAATCAGCCTTCTACTTCTCAGTATTTTCCACAATAAAAACTGAGCAACACTCTTATCCATCTGCCTTGCCACTAGACACACTGTGGCCGATTAGCCGACGCCACAAATCCCTGCCAGTCCAGCTGCCCGGGCCTTCCTGCCGATTATAGGAATGCCTCTTGCTCTGGTGTGAAGTGCTGCCCCCTCGGGAATCCCCTCATTCCTACGATGTTAGAAAGCCTCGCTCCACAGTAATCTCTCCGCTGTCCCCCTCACTGCACAGTAATCTCTCCGCTGCCCCCCCGGCCTGCAGAGATGCCATGCCCCTCGCCAGCGAAACCTCTACTAGTAAACGCACCATGCCCGTGTCCTCCAGGAGCACATAGGAAGGCGATGCAGCCTCAGTCTTACGTAACAAGTCCAGGCCACCACTAGTCTTTTCCTGAACCTTTTGGCTTCTTCAATATTCTGCCAAGGCAGTCTGACATTATTACCTCATTTGCTGTAATGCCATTGACATGTCCCTGTTTCAAGAAACCATTGTAGGTAACGAGACTGGATCCAAATACCCTTTCAAAATAGTGGGTCCCAAGTCACAGGTGTGTGCGCTCATACCATTAGCCCCACATTCTCCCCTTTTCCCAGTCTGATATCCTGGAGATCCACTCCCACGTATATATTTCCTGATTGCTGCTGGGACGACTCAGCCAGTTCCTAAAATTTCTTTTAGGTGCTGGGAATTTTCTCCCGGAGTGGGAATTATATGTCTCCATTCAGGCTGAGCTGAGATCTGACTTTGGTCATGAGCCTGGGGATAGCAGGATCAACAGAAGGGGATCTTTAGAAGACCAAGCTTCATTCCATGAGGCAGGGACCTCAGGAAAGGCCACTGATTATTCTGATATAGAGATAAAGGGATGGGGTACTTTCTCTAGCCAGGGCAATTCTGAGGAATGCTGAGATTCAAGGCTGTCAAGTCCATCCACCCAAGGTCCCTCTCTCATGTCTCAGGACCTCACTCTTTTTTATCAGGCCTCTGGCTTTGACCGAAGGCATTTATTACGGCTGCACATTATTGCCCTTGGTAGTTCTTCACCTTTATAACCAGATCCTGGATCTGACTTTCAGCATGATCCTCCCCGCAGCGGCAGGAGATGGAAGCTTTAAAGCCGCCATCCAGGCCCTCTGGCTTTCACGGTGTGCCTGACGTAAGAAGCGACAGGCCATCCTGAGCTGATGAGTTTTCTTTCCCAAAAATTCCAATGCCCTCATAAGAAGAGACACTAGAGAAGTGATCTCCTTCCCCATCATGTGAGGACACAGAAAGAAGACAGCCACCTGCAAACCAGGAAGAGGGCCCTCACCAGAACCTGACCCTGCAGGCACCATGACCTTGAGCTGCTCAGCTTCCAGAACCATGAGAAATACATTTCTGTTGTGTAAGCCACCCAGTCTCTGGTACTTGGTTAAAGCAGCGTGAACTGGCTAAGACATTGCATAACAAATTGCTCAAAATTTAGCAGATTAAAATGACACTCATTTACTATATCATAGTTCGGGAGGCCAGAGGTCCAAGTAGGCTCATCTGGGGTCTCACATGGCTAAACTCATGGTGTTGGCCAGACTGGGCTCTTATCTGGAGAGTCTGGGAATAACGCATCATCCAAGACCCTTCAAGCTATTGGCTAAAATGAGTTCCCTGGAGCTATGAGCCTGAAGTTCCCACTTCCTTGCTGGCTGCTGTTGAATCCTCCTCATTATTCTAGTCTCTGATATCCTTGTCTGCTACAGGCTGGAGACCTCTCTCTGCTTTTAATGGGCTTGTCTGATTCAATAGGTCTACTTGGATAAGCAGGTCTCCCATTTGCTGTATAGCATCATTATGGGAATGACAGCTCATCTTATTGACAGGTGCCACCCACACTCAAAGGAGAATGGATTGCACAATGATTTGTGTCATTGGGTCCTCCTTAGAATTTTGCCTCTACTACTAGGCTAATAATTTTGGTTTTTGTCTTGGTCAAGGAGAATACTGGAGTTTTTGTAGAAGGATGTACCTTGCTGAATTGTGGGATTTAAAAAGGTTACTGGGCATTAGCGTTCAGTTGGGACTGAGAGGAGGAACGAGTGAGGAAGAAGAGCTCAAAAGAACAGGATCTGGATAATGATGGCTTCAGAGTGGGGTAGGCTCAGGGGAAGCTGAGAGCAGACAGGCTTAACGGGGCCTGGTGATTCATTTTGTAGGTCATTCAACCTTTAGGAACACTCTCACATCCATTATTTCATCTGACCCTCATGACACACCTGTGAGGGAGAAGGCATTGTTCTCTCCATGTGACAAATGAATTAACTGGAAAGTCCCCAGACATCTCTGTGCTTCAAAGGTCATACTCCAGACCTGTGGTCCTGGCCACTTGTCTAAACTCCACTCTTCCTGGAGGTCAGGAAAAGGAAATTGTGCAGAATAGACTTACGGCCTTATTACCACGTGCCACCCATGTTCCCGTCATCTACCATTGCTTGTGGCCAGTCCCCCAAGTGAGACATCTGGGGGAATCTGAGTGACAGGCTGAGGATAGGAGAAATTCCCTTCGTACTCCAAAACCCCCACCATCTTAGTGAGGCTGTGAGAAGGGAAGTAGGGAGGAGAGGGAAGAGAGAGGGCGACAGAGGGAAGATTTTCCTCATCCCTGTTAGGTGGAGAGGAGTTGGAGGAAAGAAAAACATATTATTTTTATATCATTACTTCAAAAAGGAAATAAATGAAAGGGGAGAGAGAAGGTGGAGGGAATTTGGGAAGAGAGTGAAATGACATCTATTCTACTATATCTAGTAAGCCAGTGACAACTATACATTGTGATACAGTCTATAGAAGAAAAATGAGGTGTTACAGAGGAGCAAAAAGGGAAAAAGTCACTCCTAATCCCACTAGCTAAAAACAATTTCATTTAATATTTTAGAGCCGAGTTTCCAAATTTTGTATGTGTGCCCTGTAACCGGTACTTACTGTTCTAGAAATCTGCTTTGGGGTTGATCAATACTTATGACAGCTGTCAGGAATGGGGCCCTGGGGCCAGTTGGAATGAATGCCTCTCCAAGCAGATGCCAAGGGGCTATTCCTCTCTCACCTTCCCCCATGACCAGTGGACAGGCATCAGGCAAATCCTGTCTTACCCTCTTTCCAAGAAAGCGTCCAGTTAGCCAACCCTAGCCTGCCTATTCTCCAGAAACAAATCACTCTGAAAAAAAAATCACTCAATTAAGAATTTCAGTCCAGTCATCTCAGCTCTCAAATGCTCTCTCTTTCTGAATAGGAGAAAAGCAGAAAGGAGAATTTTAAATGGCACGTATTGATTGGCTTGGCTCACCAGAGAGCACTTTCACCAGCTTTTCAAATTACAATTTATTCAATAGTAAAAAAGTAACTCAATTTGAGACAGAGCTCTGACACCCCTTAGGAGCGGCGTTCTCACCACTTAAGTTATATCATCATCATTGTTCACTCATCATTCTCTGGAAGCCACTGGGCAAGGCACAATTCTTGGAACCTAGGAGTCCATCAATAAAGGTTGTTGAATTAATGAGACTATAACTGGCAGAGAAGTTCAAATTCCACAGACTTGGGAAATTCAAGGTGGCATGAAATACATGGAACTTGCAAGGCTTAACCCCTTTGCTCAATACTGGGAGGTTACGGGGGTCTAGGGGCAGCCTCACTTAGGTTCAAATCCTGCCACTTTTTATCTCTGTGAATATTTCATGTCTCTGAGCCTTAGTTTCTTCATTAATAGTGGCATGGTCATCTCTCCTGCATGTTTGTTGAGAGTATCCAATTAGATGCTCCCCATCAAATGCATCTACAGGACCAGAGCTAAGAAGGTGTCAAATACCCTTGGAGAGTGGCATCTCTGGACCCTGTTTTGCTAGAGACTAGGTTTTGATTTTCCAAGGAGCAGCTCTATCTTGAGTTCACTAAAATAGCGAATTTAAAAGAAAAAAAAAAGTTTCTCTTGGCTTCCCACTTCTTCCTCCTTGCCTGCAATTCCAGAAGCTGCCACTAAGAGCTACAGGTCCAGTCAGAATAGCAGTGACTCACACTGGGCCCTGGGTTGGAAAAGAAGGTTTTTTATATATATATATTCCCTCCCCCATTTTTCTGTCTTCAAATGATCTGAATTCTTTTACACACCATGAAAGGATCCATTTGCATATTAGTTTCTCAGTGACCTCACCGTCAAAGGGGTGGGATGCATTGTTGCTCGAAGCTGTCAGTTGCAGGTGAGAAAGACAATAAGCAGGGGAAAACTTTTTGCAAGTTTCTGGACTTTTGCATTTGGGATCAGGGGATGACAACTTGGGAGAGATTTCCTGCTAAATGTTTTGGGATGCTTAGTGGGCTTAGATAAGTAACTCTTAGGTCAAATGTATTGGAATTAGGAACAAAGGTTCTAGTGAAATGAAAAATGATTTTTTTTTCTTACTTGCATGGGGCTTTCTTTAATTTTAAACTTTCCTTCATTCAATTCATTTCATTCCATTCTATCTCATTTCTTTCATTTATTCATTCTTTCCATTTCATTTTCTTTATTGCAAATATTTATTGGTTGCTATTCTGGGTGCAGCATTGCTGGACTTAGGTCCTGGGGATATATCTTGGAACAAAACAAATTAAGTCTTTGCCTCTAGGAGTTGATACTATAGTAGGGAAACAGACAACGATAAACAAATATAAGGCAATGGCAGGTAGGAATAAATGTTCAAAGAATAATAAAGCAAAGTAAGAAACAAGACCATTGTGGAGGTAGTATTTGGGCAAAGTAACAGAGTACAAAGGCAGAGTTAGCCTTTGTAGAGATCTAAAGGAAAGTTCTAGGCAAAGAGAATGCAGAGTGCAAAGGCCTAAAGGCAGGAGCATGCTCTGTGTCTAAGAAGGTCTAAGAGGCCAGTGTGTCCGTAGCACTGTGAGCAAAGGGAAGAGGAAGGGGAGATAAAGTTGAGACTTGGTAGGACCGGATCACAGAAAACCTTAGAACATGTGGTGATCACTTGGGATTGTATTCTAAGTTTGTTGGAAAACCATTAAAAGGCTGTAAAGGGTTATAAAAGGGCTGAGTTATATCTTTCACAAATTAATGTGTTGAAGTCCTAAGTGTCAGTACCTCAGAATCTGACTGTATTTGAAGGCAGAGCTTTCAAAGAGACGATTAGATTAAAATGAGCCATTAGGGTGGGCCGTCATCCAATCTGATGGGTGTCCTTATAAGAAAAGGAAGTTTGGACACACAGAGCTACAGAGATGTGCACGCATAGGGAAAAGACCACGTGAGGACAAAGCAAGAAGATGGCCATCCCCGAGGCTTAAGAAGAAATACAACTTACTGACTCCTTGATCTTGGCCTTCCAGCTTCCAAAAATGTGAGAAAACAAATGTCCATTGTTTAAGCCTGTCAGTCTGTAGTGTTTCACTATAAAGACACCCTTAGAAACGAATACAAAGGCCCTGAAGAGTAGCTTGCCCTAAGATGACTTTAATTTTCAAGTGATAACTCCAGCTGATATGAGAAGAAGGCCACATTAGTGGGGGAGAGGAGAGCCACAGAGATCAGTTAAGAGGCTGCTGTAATGACCCAGATAAAGGGGAATGGTGGTTTTCACCACATTGGTCGTAAAGGGGTAATGAGGAGTGACCGGAATCCAGATAGATTTTGCAGGCAGAGCCAACAGAATCTGTGGGAAAGAGAGGAGTTAGCGATGCTGGCAAGGTGAGGCTTGTTCAAAATATTAATTCATGCCTGGCCAGTGTGGCTCAGTGGTTGAGTGTCGACCCATGAACCAGGAGGTCACCGGCTTGATCCTCAATCAGGGCACATGCCTGGTTGCAAGTTTGATCCCCATTAGGGGGTGTTCAGGAGGCAGCTGATTGATGGTTCTCTCTCATCGATGTTTCTAACTCTCTGT
>NW_006285313.1:818667-861284 GCF_000327345.1 Myotis davidii
GGCATCATCCATGCTCCAAAAAATTGCTGGTTTGATTCCTGATCAGGACACATACCCAGGTTGCAGGTTCAATCCCCAGTAGGGGTGCATGCAGGATGCAGCCAATTGATATTTCTCATCCATGTTTCCCTCGTTCCCCCTCTCCCTTCGTCTGGCTGAAATTAATAAAAACATATTTTAAAAAAATTCACTCAGACACTGGCCAAAATCATTCATACCCTGAACCCCAGGAGGTTCTGGGTACTGTGACAAGATCTTAAAAAAAAAATCCTAAGATTTTGGAGCCAAACCAGTTTAAGAAGGAGCAAAAGGAAGAGGATCCTGAAAGAAATACGATCCTAATATGATTCTAGAGCCAGAACACTTGGGTTTAAATCTGGGATCTACTTCTTACTATGTGGCTAAGGGCAAGTTATTTCAACTTCCTATCCTTTTCTCCACTTAAAAAATGAAGATGAGAGTATCTACTTTGTGGGCCTGTTGTGAGAATTAAATGAAGTTTTATATAAAGCTCTCAGCATAGATTTGGCCACTTTCCTCAGATAGAAGGAAAGAAGTTGAATCAGACAATCTTGTTTGTTTCCTTGAATGATCTTGAATATATGTAACACTACCTACCTGCCTGTGGCTTAAACAAATAGGGGGTTAGTTGTCTTATTCAAATCCAGAGTTGAAGAGTCCAGGATTGTTGTGGCAGCTCACTAATACTATAAGAAATAAACCTTTTACCTGGCCGGTTTGGCTCAGTGGATAGAGCATCGGCCTGTGGACTAAGGGATCCCGGGTTCGATTTGGTCAAGGGCATGTACCTTAGTTGTGGGCACATCCCCAGTTGGAGGTGTGCAGGAGGCGGCTGATCGATGTTTCTCTCTCATTGATGTTTCTGACTCTCTATCCCTCTCCCTTCCTCTCTGTAGAAAGTCGATAAAATATATTTTTAAAAAAGAAAGAAAGAAAGAAACCTCCTTCTCCTCTCTGCTCTGCTACCCTTAGAGTGTTGGCTTGCCGTGTCGTGGTCCCAAGGTGGCCACTACACCTCCACGCATCACATCTTTGTTCTAAGCAGGTAAAAGGAAAGGGCAGAAACAGAACAAAAGTTTATACCAGCAGAGTCTGTCCCTGTTTATAAGGGAAGCCAGGGCAGCCCCGAGAGCCCCATGCTGGTTCATGTTCATGTCTAGTTAGCCACAACTGTTCCCAGTGGCTACCGGGCTGGAAGGTGCTGGGCCTTCTGAATGGGAGTCGGGTTAGCCACTCATGGCGTGGGCTACAAACACTAACTGCAAATTCATGTAGTCCTGAGGGAACACCCTTCACACATAGGGGGCGCTCTGGACAGTCAGCGGGCTTCATGTGGCCTGCAAAGAGGTCGTCTCTCTGGTAACATTTCCCACGTAATGCCCTGGGACCACAAATTACAAAAAGACAAGGACATTGTTGGCTGATCTCCCTTGGATCTTCAGGACCTAGCTCAGGGCCTGGTACATTACAGTTACATGACAAACATTTATGAATGGACAAACTGCCCATCAAAGTGTATGGAGTTCAATGGACAGAGGCACTCAGGGAATGAGAGATCTGGGTAATTGGATTTTCTGGCAGCCGGAGGGTGAAGCAGAAAAGCTTATGATTTCAAATTAATTCCGGCAACACCGATTGCCTTCCACATCTAAGGTTTCGGGGGGGGGGGGCGGGGGGGAACACCGTGTTATTGAAGAGTCCAGGACTAATGTGGCAGCTCCCTGATACTATAAGAAATAAAGCTCTTTCTTTCCTTGAATGATCTTGAATAGATGCACACCTCGTTTTATTGCACGGTGCTTTACTGTGCTTCACAGATGTTGAGTTTTTTTGCAAATTGCAGCCAACACCCTCCTCTAGCAAAGAGATTACAACTCGCCTGGAACCGAACCTGCAGTGTCTCTGAGGTACGTCTGTATGGTCACAGCCCTGGCAGGAAAGATAGCACAAGCAGGGTAATTCAGGAGACCTTAATGCGGGACCACGTATAAAGGTGTGGCTGGGCTAAGGGAAACCAAGAAATGGTGGGGTGCCCTGGGGCTAGCAAGTCTGGGGAGCTGTTACTGCTCTCAAGCTGACAGAGGAAGGGGAGGAAGTGGGTCCCAGAAGAAAAACACGGAGCTGAAGCTGTAGGCGTGGACTTTCTGGAAGTTGCTGTGGCCTTCCACAGGGGAGCCTTGCTACCGCCCACAGCCACAGGCTGGGGCCCTGGCACAGAGGGAGCTGGGACATAAGCACTCTGCCCTCTCCTTTCACCTGCTCACCTGCCGGTGCATCTCATTTGCTGAATCCTACAGATCCTAGGACCAGAGGGGGCCCCCACTGGTGCAGTCTATTGAGATCAAATTCCAGGGCACAAAGCAGAGAGGAAACAGGTAGAGCGAGGATCTGGGGAGGGGGAAGGGGAGAATTGCTGACACCATGTATAACTGTGCATTCTCATGATTACTCTTTGAGGTGGATATTATTGTAAATAGTAGCCCAGAAGCCCAGAGTAGTTCAGCCATTTGTCTAGGTTTACACAGCTCCTCGGTGGCCAAGCCAGGACTCTGGCTCCATTCCAGTGCTGTTCCTGGTTCCAGACCACCTCTCACCTCCCACACCAGCCTACCAGGGAGTGAGCCTGCTCATTCCTCTGGCTTCTGGATTCTTCTTGAGAACAATGACACCAGGTGGGAAAGGACTGGTCTTCCTGGGAGGAAAATGAATTCTGCAAAGTGTAGGGTTGGACTTTGGATGCCAAGGATGAGGTTTTCTGTTTAAGCTTTTTTAGAGCGGAACGAGAACTAAGTCAGCAATCAGCTAGGCTGGGCTCTAGGTGGGCTCCCACTAATGATAGGTATTATTTATTGAGCCTCCGTTATATGCCAAGCTCTATGCTTCACAGACAGTAGTGTTCACCTTCAAAGGAACTTACCATTATTGCATTTTTACTGGCCCCAAATCAGAACCACAGAGGGTTAAATTCCTTGTTAAAGGTAGGAATAGGATTCAAAATCAAGACTGTCTGGCTACTAAGGCAAAGGTCCTTCCTTTACTCTGTGGTTGCCCTTTGGAGGCCTGCAAGCTGGTTTTGACCCACTTAGAACACAAAGAATTTTGTTAAAAAAAAATGAAATCAGTGGCCAACATCTTAAAATTGTGCATTTTCACATAAAAAAAAAAAACACCTGAATTTGTGACTTCTATTGAAAAACTGGAAAGTTGGAAACCATATTCTTGACTAAAGCTGAGTGACAGGCCTCCTTTAAGTGGGAGATTTGCTTCCATTTTTGCCCCAGTCCCCTCTATTCCCTATTGACCCAACACTGAGCCATTTCTTATTTGCTGTTATCACTGGTTCTTTCACTCAGACCATTGCACTTATTTATTTTGCCTGCTTGCCTCCAGTAGGAATTTGAATTTGTGCCTCTAACATGCCCACTTCATTGATGGTTCAGGATGATCTACTGGGGTGAGAGAAGCAAACATTGGACCTTCTCTTCATATGTACGGCCTTGTTCATTTTTAATGTTTATTTTCATGTCTTATGATATATTCAATATAGTAATACAATAGTCATACCTATATTTCATAACTAAATTATGCATCTACATTAGGCGTATTTTCTCAGTATCTGATAGGGCTCTTAGAGAAAAGTTTGAGGACCACTGTTCTTAATCACTCACTACCTTAGCTGTGAGAGTGTGAAACTGTCTTTGACTTCCTAGGCATAAACTTTTATTCATCTGGAAAATGTAGATATTGATCCTGTCTACCTTGAAAGGTTGTTCCAAAATTCTAAACACCCAGAAAACTGTAAAGTGCTAAGCAATAAAAGCAGAAAGCCATCTGGAAGGAGTCACTCTGCACAGCCAGCCATGTGGTGGCCGCTCCTATCACGCTAATGTTGACCTGGAAGGGAGATTGGAAGGCTCCCTGTGGGGTGTTGAGTCATAAAGCCCGGGCTATGGCTGACCTGGTACAACCCCCTGCACAGCAACAAGGATTGATTTTCAGGTTCATTAGTGTTGTTGATGTGCTCCTGGGGCGGACAACAGCTCTGCTCTCATTAAAGAGAAGCAGCCGCCCCATTTCTGCTCACCTGCCCCTCACCTCCAGCCTACCTGGCACATCCTAGGGAGCACTTTCCTCATTGCCTTCAGCCCCACCTGCCCTCTTTGCCCTGGGGTTCAGTCTGGCTTGGGGAGAGTCGAGATTTGAAGGGGGACTCAGAAACTCAGGTGAGGGTGTCCGCGGAGTGCTGGCCCTCATGTGCTCATGACAAAGCTCCCTCCCACCTACAGAGAAGTGATGACCCTGAGATCAGGCGCTTCATAGTTTCTCAAGGGCAGCTCAGGCTGAGGACGGAGGGCACAGGCCCCCTGGAGGTGGGCCCTTTGGTGGGCTCAGAGGGCTAGGCAGACCCTGAAGGTGGACTGAGTCTCTGGGACAGGATGCTCCAGGTGCTCACTTTTTTCCTTCCCGTCCCCAAGGAGGATTGCAGAATTGTTCAAATCTCCAAGGCACAGAGAGGTAAGTGTTAGCCAAGATCACAGCCTGCTCAGGAGTGGAGCCAGGATGGCCAAACGTCCTGCTTTGCCTGGGACTAAGAAGTGTCCTGGGACATGGCACTTACAGCGTGAAACTGGGGCAGTTCAGGACAAACCAGCAAGGCTGGCCATGCCAGGTGGAGCCAGGATTCAAACTCTTACAATCTATCCCCAAAGCCCATATGCTAAACCGCTCGTCTACAGTCTACAGTGCCTTGTGAGGACAGTGAGAGCCAGGGCGGGGGTGGGGGGGGGGCTTGAGGGAGGGAGGGACTGTGCAGTGTGACAGGCAGTGAACACCTGGAGGAGGAAAGAGAAAGAGGCTCAAGGATAGGGACAAGTTCCCTGTGCCTTCTCTCTGCGGCAGGAGAGAGTACAGCACAGGGGACTCCACATCCACCCTGTTTGCAAAGTGAGATTTTGGTAGGAAGAGCCCAGACCTGTGCAGGTCCTAAGCACTGTTTATGAACTATCTTTACTTTTTAAAACACACACACACACACACACACACACATATATATATGTAATTGATTTCAGAGAGAAAGGGAGAGGGAATCATTGATCAGCTACCTCCTGCACACCCCACACTGGGGATCGAGCCCACAACCTGGGCATGTGCCCTGACTGGGAATCGAACCGTGACCTCCTGGTTCATAGGTTGACATTCAACCATTGAGTCACGCCGGCTGGGTACATATTTACATTTTTAACTTCTGTCCAAATCCTGTGAGTAGGTTTTCACAGATGAGGAAAACAGAGCTTTGAGAGCCTAGGAATCTGCTCAGTGCCTGCCTAGTCTGTCTATAACAAAATACCACATTCAGACCACAGTGCCCCCTCCCAGCTGAAAGTGGTAGAGTCTGCATTTGACCTCAGGTCTGCCTGCTTTCAGTGCCTGTACTTTAAATATAAATATATATTTTTATTGATTTCAGAGAGGAAGGGTGAGGGAAAGATAGAGATAGAAACATCAATGAGAGAGAATCATTGATTGGCTGCCTCCTGCATGTCCTCTTGCTTGGGGCCAGGGCCCACAACCCAAGACATGTGCCCTGACTGGGAACCAAACCCTCACCTCCTGGTTCATAGGTTGACACTCAACCACTGAGCCATGCCCGCTGGGCTCAGTGCCTGTACTTCTGACCATTAGACCACACTGTCTCTCCAGGAGGACTTTCTTAAAACATCAAATCATTTCACGTTATTATTCTAACTAGAAGCTGGCAGGGGTAGGAAGCAGGTGGGTGAAAACTTCATTAAATCCTTCTGTGCCTTTTGAATATTCTCATCTTTCCATTATTGGTTGGCTGGGCTTAAGGCAGGGAGAGTGAGCAAAACCCGTGTCTCATATTTCCTACTTATTAACATCTCATCAGAGAGAAGGTCAAAGCTATTAAGTCCAATGAGGTCTTGAAGATGTCTGTGGATTTCAACTGACCACCAGAAACCTGGTCTCCACCTGCCCCAACAAACCCAGTCTTTGACTGAATTTAGCCCAGAAGGTACAGGAGGTAGGAGGCTGCCTGAGCCTTGTCTGAGCCTTTTGGGGGTGCGGTGGTGATGGTGGTAGCAGGGGGAGGTGTTACCACACATGTGCACACTCTGGGTTTATCACTGTCACTGATTGTAAAAAAAAAAAGTTAAGCGTTGCAATACTGCCTAAGGGCAAGCATCAAAGTGTTATTTAAAATGCAGGAGAGAGACGGATAGGCATTTAAGTGGCTCTGACATGTATGAGACCGCACTGACTGTAACATACTACCTCCTTGGGAGATACATTCCGAAGAGATTTTTCCTAGGTCCTGAAAATACACGTAGCTGCAATCTCCTCCGATCTGAGCAAACGTCATTCACTTGTTCATTTCACAAACATTTATTGAACGTCTCCTATGGCCCCGGCCCTGTGCTAGGTGTTGTAGGATATAAAGGTGACACTGACTAGGTACAGTGGTTCTCAACCTTCCTAATGCCGCGACCCTTTAATACAGTTCCTCATGTTGTGGTGACCTGCAATTTCATTGTTACAAATTGAACATAATCAAAGCATAGTGATTAATCACAAAAACAATATGTAATTATATATGTGTTTTCCGATGGTCTTAGGCGACCCCTGTGAAAGGGTTGTTCGATCCCCAAAGGGGTTGCGACCCCCAGGTTGAGAACCACTGGACTAGGACCTTTCTTTCATTGAGTTCCCAGGTCATTAAAGGAGATAAAACACAAAAATCAATATACTACTGGATAGAAATAAAAAAGGAAGAACATTCCAGGCAGGGGGAGTGGCCTGTGCAAAGATCTAGAACTAGTATACTTGTGACAGGGGAGGGGCTTAGTTTTGCTCACAGACAGGGGGGCGGGGGCGCGCAAAGGAACAGAGAATGCAGCTCCCAGCAGGGGAGAAGTACCCACTGAGGTCAAACAGGTAACAGACCCATGTAATGAAGGAGGCAGAAGAATCTGAGTTGGGCTGAACTCCAGTTCTGTCATTGACTCATTTTCAGGGACCTCATTCCTGAAGATATAGCGATGTAGATATGAGCCAGAAATAGGTCCCATGGAGACCAGATGGTCAACAACACAAGTTAAATGTTGACAAATCAAATTTGGGGAATCGCCAAACCCAGGGCACAGATGACGGGGCCAGAAGTTCAGCCTGGGGAGCGCCTGCATGGGCTGGAGGAGCTGTGGTCACTTTCAAGGGCAGGACAGGAATGCAAGCTAGAGGCGAGCTGTGGAGGATGGAAGGCATTTCCTGGGTGGGCGAGGAGGGCCAAGGCATTTTAAGGGACCTCTCTGTACCTCCCTCCGCCTCAGTTTCCACATTTGCAGAAAGGTCTGACCCAGGTGTCCCTAGTGGGGTGATGTGAGGGTTCGAGCGCTCTGGGCGCAAGTCACAGCGAGTCCATTCAAAATTGTCTTACCTTCTGCTGCGCAGCCCCTGGTTGGCTTCCTCCTCGAGAGCCTGGGTCACACGCAGGCCACGTCCCCGAAGGAAGAGAGAGGGAGCCTACTCCTGGCTTCCCCGCGGGCCTGAGCGAACCTCCCAGAAGCCCCTGCAGCTCACCTGCTCCCTTAGAACCGCTCACTAACGGGGGCGGGGCTTCCCACGGGCCAATGGGGCTGCCCCTGGGGGTGACCGGCACCTGCTGAAATGGGGAACCGAGGGGCGGCGCCTAGTCCGCCCGAAGTGCACGTTGGGAGACAGTTGGCAGCCTCGCTGGTTTGGCTCCGAGGATAGAGCCTCGGCCTGTGGACCAAAGGGCCCGGATTCCAGTGAGAGGTAAGTACAGGCGGTCCTCGGGTTACGTCGGACTCGACATACATTGTTTCGTGGTTGCGTCGCAATCTCCCATTTATATATTAAAAAAAAGTTCCGTCATTTGACGTATGTACATATGTGCTTTATGTTTTTTACTATTTATTTACCACACGTAAAGGTCAGGAATTGTTGTCTTTCTTTTAAATTTTTTTTACTGTTTCACTTCATTACTGCTGTGTGTGTGCTCCATGTGAGTGACTAGGTGCTTATGTAGGTGGGTTCTGACTTAGGGTGAAAACTGCGTTACATGGCGCCGTAGGATCGGACCTCGACATAACCGAGGACCTACTGTACCTCGGCTGCTGGCTCCTCCCTGTCCTGGTTCCCAGGGCTGGTGCAGGAAGCCGCCAACTGATGTGTTTCTCTCACATCGATGTTTCTCTCTGTCTTTCCCTCTCTCTTCCACTCTCCCTAAAAAATCAATGGACAAATATCCTCAGGTGAGGATTAGCCGAGAGAAAGAGAGAGGGAGAGAGAGAGAGAGATTGCAAAGTGCCCCACACAGAGTGGGTTCTCAGGCTGTGGAGGCCACAGATAACCTGCCCAATTATGTCTCAGGTCATTCGACCTCTAAGTAAAAGGGAGGGGAGAACATGAAGTGAAATTCCGAGGGAACCCAAGCAGCTCAGAGTTGTACTAATCATCATGTTGTCTATAAAGTTCTTTTTAGAATCCATAATGACTTTTTCCCACTTCTTTCAAAAATCATCTTTTCAGTGTAGCATTCCTGGCATCACTTTTTAAAAAAAACAGTTAACATTTCTCCCCTCTTCTCCAAGGGCTGACAGCAGATGCCTTTCCCCTCGTTTTCACAGCCGGCCTGGCTTCTTGTGGGCCGTCCTGGAATCCTCCCTGCTACCTCTTGTGCCACCCGGAGTTTTTTTCTGTGTGTTTTTTTTGTTTGTTTGTTTGTTTTTGCAATTGGTGCTGGTAGTGATTGTGAATCTAGTGAGGCCCAGGCTATCTGGGTGCAAATCCCAGGCCCAGCTTCCCAGTTGTGTGAATGTGGGCAAGCTGGTCTCTGTTTGCTCATTTGGAAAAATAACAGTACCTAGCTCTTTGGGTTGTTACGATGGTTAAAAAAACACTTTGGTCTTCTCTGTTGGGCAGACATGGCTTGTTGATGGGGAGAATTTGTGAATCCTGGGAGATTCTTGCCACTTCCTGCCATTTCATCAAGGAGCAGAGCATAGAATAGGGCTTTGTGATGCGAAGGAATGTGCAACTTAATGAAAAGCATGCATTCCATAATTCAAGGAAATTACAGTATTATTACTTTCCAGCATAGCAGCAAGATATAAATAGATACTAATAAGCAAAAGTGGGTTAATTGCTGAAACAGTCCGATTCATTAATAGGGTTGCATTATATAAGTGTTTGCACGTGTAAAACTCCGTTAATATATACATGGATTTTAATTGCTGCATTGGCCTGGAAAATTACCGGCTCAGCCGCTAGCTGTGTCATCTCAGGCAACTCCCTTCACCTTCCTGAGCCTCAATTTCATTGGCTATAAAATGAGACTAATACTTTCTTCCTTGTCATACAGGACCAGGTGAGGTAATGCATGAAAGGGCTTTGAAAACTGGAAATCATGACACTTTCCTTAGGTACTTAATAAGTACTGTAACTAATAATCATCTGAAAAAATATATACAAGGAAGACAGAAAGACTCATTGTTTGAAATGCCAACTTTAAAAGTGATCCACAAACACAAAACACGTGCTTTTCTTTATAATGGCATCTGTAAGGTGGAGACACTTCATTTGCTTTTTTTAAAGATACTGCCCTTTTGATGAACAACCTTTGGACCTCGTGGCATCTTCTTTAGGGACCAAACAGCAATTTGAGAATTGTCTCAGACAGAAATCTGAGCTGTCCCAGCTCCTGGATTAAGGCAGCTCCCTTTATGAGTGCATTTTCTGGGTAAACATACAAACTGGATTAAACCAAGCACCTCGTTGTGGATAAGGAAAATCAATGCCCTGTTTATAGTCTTACTACAGAAATGAACACACCATTTATATTTAAGAGTTCTGCAATCTCAAGCTAGCCATAGCTGTTAGCTTCTCACTTCAAGTTCATGCACATAGCCATCACCATGGAGAGTCAGTGCTTGTGGGTTAAAAGCAACTAATGTCAGACCCCTGCTGGCCTAGTCTGGCACTGCATAGGGGAACACACTCCAGTTCCTATCAGTGGGGAAATTTGCTCCAGGTACAAGAGAGTCGACATGCTAAGGATTGTCTGGCCTCACTTTATCGAGTTGTCAGTATTCATCAAAAGGTGTGTCAAAGTGGGAGCAAGAAGAAAGGTCAGACTTGACTTAACAATGGAGAACAATGGCTCTCGAGGTGCAACCAAAGGATCATGATCTCCCTTTAGGGCAGTTTGGGGCTTGCGCTGGCCTGTCCCACCAGCTCACTTTTCATTGCTATAGCTTGTAGTGCAGCCCTTATTTTTCAGTTGGCTTTCAGACTCACTGTTGGTTGCATACTTTGACCTCTTGGGGGGCCGAAGCTTTCTCCCCATCTTTTTCATTCTGTATCTCAGATTGGGCAAGGAGGAGGGGGAGGAAGGGTGGAGGTCAAAATGGAGTGCTCAAGGATAAATGTAATAGGACCACATTGATCGGAGGTGATGTTTGCAAGTATAAGGAGTGCCCAGAATGACAAATCTTTCCCTCCTTCTGGTCTGGGCTCTCTCCTCTTCCGTTATGAAACATGAAATGGGGCCTGCCCCTGCGAGGTAAAGGGTGTCTAGGAAATAGGCAGCACCAAGCAGCCAAGGGATGGAGAGAAGAAACCCAAACAAAACAAGAGCCTCAGATGAAGAGACCACAGCTCTTGTTTTCAGGAAGCGGATCTTGATGAGGGCTCCTGACTGGGAGAAATCAGTCCTCGCAGACGTGAGGGAATCATTTCAGAGGAGCATTTGGCGAGTGGCAAAGTGGCTGAGGTGCCTGGCTCAACTCCCAACCTAGAGTCTTTGGCCACCGTGAACCAGGTAAACCCCAGGGAGCAGGCCAATGGGTAGGACTGGGGAGCCATTAGGGGTGGGGAAAATCCTTCCACTTTCTCTGCTTTAACATGGCCTACCAGACGAACTCTTCTTCTTCTCCTCATGGTAGAAGATCTGAGGAGGGTTTCCAATGGCCAAAAGTCAGGGCTTTGACTCACCTGGTTCACCCTGGTGGCCTCAGGACTTGCAGGGCACAGGAAGATGGCGTTGCACTGGAAACCAGGATATCTTTCAGCCAAGCCCCCTCGGTCCCTTCCTTGAGGGGTTTGAGCCTCTTCAATTTGCTTGAATGATGCAAATCCGCTCTCTCCAGTAAAACAAAATCACCGTCGCATTAGCATCCCAGAGAATGTTCTGTGATTGCAGGAAGGAAAGCTGTGATTGCCAGTCTAAACAGGGAGTCCTTGGTGCTGTTCAGAAGCGTGGCTGGCTGCACTGGCCGGCAGTGAGAAATCCACCCTTGACTTTCTGCGGAGAGTGTCCACATGGATGGACTCTAAGATACTTCGTCAGTGTCCTGTTGATGGGCACTTGAGTCATTACCACATTTTTTTTGCCATTATAAACAATGTCACATGAACATTCTTATGCAAAATGCTTTGTAGCCGTGTCATAGTTTTTTCAGTTAGAGAGATTTCTAGAAATGGACTTGAACACCACCAAATTTCCTTTCAAAAACCCTTTTTTGGTACTTTAATCTATATAACAAAAGCCTAAGCAACCATTAAGGTGGAATGACCAGAACGACCAGTCGCTATATGATGCACACTGACCACCAGGGGGCAGATGCTCAACATAGGAGCTGCCCCCTTGGTGGTCAGTGCGCTCCCTCAGGGGGCACGCCGCTCAGCCAGAAGCCAGGCTCACGGCTGGCAAGCGCAGCAGTGGTGGCAGGAGCCTCTTCCACCTCCACAACAGCACTAAGGAGCAGCGAGCTGAGTGGTAAGGAGCAGTGAGCAGGCGGGCGGTAAGAAGCGAGGGGTCCTGGACTGCGAGAGGGTGCAGGCCGGGCTGAGGTGTCAGGCTACGTGTACATGGAATGGAATGGAGGGTAAATGCAATTCAAGGCCAGATGTGCATGCATTCCTAGAAATGGAATCCCTCCATCGGTGAGGACTGACCCTCAGGTGACAACTTTTTCCAGGTTGTTTGTGACCACGAGCTTTTCATAATGATACACTTTGTCCCTGAGAGAAAGGGTCAGAGGCAGCTAAGGAAAGGGGCAAGAAGGAGGAGGTAGAGGAAGGACAGCTGTCCTAGCAAGCGGGGGTATTTATTCCTCACCATCGCTAAATGCTCTTGCTACATTCCAGTGGATCTCATAATCTCCTAAGAAAATACCACCCCGTGTCTCTTCTTTACTTGGAAGGGCATGAACTCTGTAAGAGACAGCCGTGACCACTTGGAGGGTATCATGCACACTTTCTATACAAGGAACAGGGCCATCACTAAATTACCAGCTTAACAAAACACACACATGCACGAGACACATGGCACAGGACCAGCCTGCTGGGGAGGGGAACAGTGTAAAAACTTCACTAAAACTGTAACGAGTTGGAAAACTGTAATCCCAAGAACTCCTTTCAGGGAAATAATTGTGTGGAGGTGGAAGAAATAGTTTGAAAGACATTTGGAAGTGGGTGGGGTGATGCACCCCAAAAGGGTAAGCTGGAATAACAACAGATGGTCGCCAAACGGTCCTTTCTAAAAAGGGGTCAGGGCTTTTGTGTCTGTGAGGGTGGTATGCAGGTTGGAGCACAGCGTAAGGTGCATACCATCCCATCCTCTAAATAAATGTTGACCTAATATTTAAAGAACAGCAGTTTGGAGGGGTGCCAAGTCGTTCTTCTTCTTGATGTGCCCACATTTCCCTCTGGTCTTGCATTCTCTCTCTCTCTCTCTCTCTCTCTCTCTCTCTCTCTCTCTCTCTCTCTCAGTGGCACCTCCCATCCCTGTGCTATTTCCTGGCACACATGAGTGCACCTAAAGGTTCAAGTCTAAAGTGGCAGGGAAGGCGTTTGAGAATGATCCGCATTCAACTCAGGTCATTAAAAATGGCGGACACAAGCTGCCATTTTTAATGACCTGCAACATCAGTTTACTAGTCCAGAAAATGATGTAACTGTGAAGCTGGAATAAAGAGGCCTGCCAATGCACAGGGCTTCCTGGGCACCTTCACCGGCGCTTGGTGTATTGCTGTGGTAGAGGACTCAACCAAGCAGGCCAGTGCTGCCTTCACTCAGAGTAATCCCACAAGGCAGCTGGACAAGATAACTGGGGGCAGGGCGGAGGGTGGGGAGGAGGGAGAGAGGGAAGGGGGAAGAGAGAGAGACAAAGAGAGAGAGCTAATGTCTCTGTAGCTCTCAGACTAAGAATTTCAGCCAGTGGAATGTTTCCCTTCAGTATCAAAGAAGGAACCTTGGGGAGTCTGCCAGAAGGTTCTAATGTGGACTCTTGGGAGACTAAACAGACTTTCTCTTCTGAGAGACAGTGGCCAAACCTGGTTAAGAACTCGGGTTTCCCAACAGCCGTCTGACTTTAGGGAAATCATCTCATCCCTTTGGACCTCAGTTTTTCCACCAGTGAAATGAGGTCCGTTGGATTCATCTCTAACTCCATGTTTCCTACAATTATCCCATGGCACCAGGAAGCCATACTCGATGCTCTTCTTGAAGTTCCACAGTGCACACGAGCGTATTCAAAGGTCCAAGAAGTCCCACAGGGAAGAAGCCTATTGAACTGTGTTTCACTTCCCAAGTTACTTGACCACAGTACAGTGTTTCGTGGCTTATGCACACTTGCTGTCTTAGTCTGCCTGGGCTGCTATGATAAAATACCATCAACTGGATGGCTTATCAGCACACATTTATGTCTCACAGTTCTGGATTCTGGAAGTCTGAGCTCATGATCTGGTTCTGGTGAGAACCTTCTGGGTTGCAGACTGCTGACTTCTCATTGTGCCCTGACACGGTGGGAAGAGGGTGAGAGAGCTCTCTGGGGTCCCTTTTAGCAGGGCACTAATCCAATCATGAGAGCTCCACTCATGATCTGATTACTCCACAAAGACCCTACCTCCTCATACCATCACACTAGGGGTTAAGATTTCAACATATACATTTTAGAAAAACACAAATATTCAGTCCAAAGCATTTGGACAAATGCTCTCCACCAAGACTTCATATTAGTTCAGTCATCATGGCATAGCCCCCACACACATATACACATCTGTGTACATATGTATTCACCCATGGACACACAATACACACATGGAGAGGAAGAGAGATGGGGTTCTTCCAGATTTTTTCCCGCTGTCACTACTTTCTCTGCTAAGTAGTGACCATCTTAGAGCGGGAAGAGGGAGAGAGAGCCTCCAGTCTAGTGAACTCTTCCCTTCATTTTAGGAGTATGTAGAGCAGCGAGTTGCTCTGTCCAATGCTGCGCAGCTTGTTGGCAGCTGAGCAGGGATAGCAGTTAGGTTTCCCAACTCTCCTCCCTCTTCTCCTTCTGGGGGCGCCACTTGCTTTGGACACTCATCTGGGGTGGATGTAGCTAACGGTGCCTCCTTCGTTTTCTGCATCAAGATGTAATACTGGAGTAACTGCAGACACAAATGCTATCAAGATGTCAGTGAGCAAGTCCACAGATACCTTTTGCATGTGTATTTCGTGTCAGGCAATTTTGCCAGCATTGGTAATACAGTTATGAACACACCATGGAACCTTCAAAGAGTTATGGGCAGTGACCATATGAACAAATACATGTCCATCATTGGAGATACTTATAATTGATATAAAAGTGTCATCGGGTGGGTGTGGTAGAGAGGCCTGTGAAGTGGTCTTGGGGAGGATCTAGAGGCTGAGCAGGGAAGCCAGTCCATGTGGAGCAAGTTAAGGTAGGCTCTATCTCCGCTATGAGGGCTCCGTTTTGATGAGTGATGGTCGTCACAATAAACAGTAATCATCAGCTACCACTTAAGTGCGTCCTATGTGGCGGGCAATATACGAAGCCTTGTGGATCCAGCTGCTCATTTAATTCCTCAGAGTTGGTTGAGGACAGAGCTAGTACTAGAACCAAATCCGGCTACTTCTAAAGCCCAGTATCTAGGAGCAAGACCACTCCATTTTCTAGACAGAGACCACACGTTGCTTTTTCCTGCAAGATGCAACATTGGGGTTACGTGGTTCACAATGTTAACAGCTTCCCCTAACAATTTAGGCTAAATTTCACTTTTCACCTCATTCCATCACTCTTAGGTCTGTCCCCCAGGGGCCTCCCCCTTCCCCAATAATACATACAAAATCAATTACATGTGCATCATCCGATGCCAGTTGTGTTTGCACCTCAGGAGGGAGAAGAGTATGTTTTTTATGAGTGGAAATTTTGTTTTTCCAATCTGTTCCCTCCCGGCGGGATCGCAATGCTGTTTCTGAAGTTAGACATGGTGTGTGGGTTTGCAGCTGAGCTGGCGAGGGAACGGATACACACCACACCTTACTTATTTTCTCTTTTGTGGAAGGATCTCAGCTGCTTTTCTGCCCAGATTGAATTCTCTTACTCCTGAAGAGTGACCCAAGGAGAGGAATTTCCCAAACATCTGAAATCTGAGAATTTGTGCCTGGAATCCATGAGGCTCATGGTTTCCAGATGGAGAGACCGGAAGAGGAGGCGGCGGAGGAGCAGAGGAAGGAGCTGGGAGGATAAAAGGCAGGGGAGGCCTGAACTCTGGATCACTTCTGACTGCCTTGTGAACCAGGCCAGGCCTCTCACTCGCTCTGCAAGTCTGCCATCTGACAGTGTGCCAGGCCTCGAGGAGATGCAGCATTCATGCACGTCCTCCTGAGGCTGCCCCAGTGATCGTTAGGAAGTAAGCCCTCGTGAAATTGTCTTTTCTGAGGGCAGTGACTCACCTCAGTAGCACAATATAAAGCGAAGCCCACAGCTTGGCTATCTAGAGGGGCATAAACATTCTAGATGGGTTTTCTCTCCAAGACACACGCTTCTAGAAAAATCTTGGATTCTTCACACCCACTTACCCATATGCAGCAGTGGGCCCCGAGGTGAACTAATTCTTCCTCCACGTGTCTTGTTCTTATGCCAGAGGTGGGGAAGGAGGCTTCATGGGTAACCGAGTTTTGGGTAAATTGAGAGGCCACATGTGGCCTAGGTTTGAGCTCAAAAAGAATGTCCTTGTTTGATGAGTACAGCATCTGCTAGGAAAAATAGGAAGTCTGAGCAGAACAGATCAGAACCCAGCTGTTAGCAAATGGGAAATTGGTTTAAGTGTTGAGAAAAGACCAATTTTTATTGTTATCAGTGGTATCTCTCTCATCATCTCCACCCACAACCACCCCACTGACACTCACTACCACTACCCCCACCCCCCTCACCACCACCATCACCACCACCACCACCACCACCAAGCCAAAGAGTATCCCTTGCTCCTCTATCACAGTCACTGCTACTTGGAAGAGGCCGAATTTGATTAGAGGATACAGCCATCCAGCTGGGTCCACAAGGTCCCAGAAGCCCCACTGGAGAGAAACCCGATATAGAAAGGTTACTTCCAGTTAACACCTGCAACCTCCTCGTGTCCTAATAGAAATGGGGAGGCAGAAAACGGCCAGAGAAACACAGTGGTACTCAGCATTTTGAAGAGCCAAGCAAAGCGTTCAAGCTCTTAACCTTGATCTCCTGGTCTGGGCCATGTCAAGGTTGACTACACCCTGGCATCGGGGAGAAACAGGTGAACACATTCTGCAAGGGCATGACTTCAATACACCACACCTCTAGCCCGGAGGTAGGAAGGGATGCTGCCTGCCTCCTCAAGCCCAGAATTTATGAACTTCAGACGAGGAGGTGAACCTGGGGTATGAGCCAGGCATTATCACCAGGGAAAGGTGGACCACTTCCCTCCCTCTCCACCCTCCTTTTCCTGTTCCTGATTATACTGTTCAGAAGTGAATTATGCTTTAATCCCTTCTGCTGCTAAGCGTGTTACAAAATGTGGGTTGCGATGTCATTATAAGAAATATTTAAGTAAAAGAGAAAGAAAGAGAAAAGGAGAGTGAGGAAGGAAGGAAGGAAGGTTGGAAGGAAAAGAAAATGTTATAGCCAATGACACAGCTCATCATGACCACCAGCAGAAGATGAAGAGGCAGGGACACCCCTTGCCTGTGTACACAATGAGATGCAGTTGATTAACGTGGACCATTTCTGTCTGTAATGAATGTGGCACGTGCTTCACTGTCATGCAGTGTTGGAAGCCAGGCATCGGGGGAGAAAAGATCATTCCAGTCACATGCTTTCTGATTTCTTTATCGCAGGGTCATCAGACCAGAGCCCGGTTGCCACAAAGTGCTCAATGATCCATGGGAAATGAATCATGTCTTCATTCCAGGGCTTAATACATGCATTACATCACCATTAGAAGCAAGCCACTCTGTGGTTGTTGGCTTCCACATGGGTTAAGGTCAAAAGTGGCCCTGGAGACCGAATTCCCTGGTGAGGGTTTGCCATGCAGCTGCATGTGTCCTTTGCTCCCGAATTCTTTCTTCTCCTAGCAACAACTATTAAACACCAAGCTCCCCAGGCTGGTCTTATGTCTACAAAAGGGTTGCTCTTGTAGCAAAGAGCTGGAGACATACAAGCGAGAATCTGTTATTATGGGTTAAGTTGTGTCACACCCAACTTGCAGTGAGGGTGCTGTTTCTTTTTATTAGACTCCAATTTTGTTGCAATCACGACTGCTTGAAATAAATGGGCAATTGACAGGGGCTTAGAGATAACAGTGATGCTTAAGTGATTTTTATAGTGGCAGTACTTGTGGTAACAGAAGTTGACCTGTATTCTGGTTATTATTTTTATTCTTCACTTTGGAAATTCGGCACTCCCATTGTTCATGCCATTATAGGCGGAGCGCTGTAGCGTGAAAGTCACTTAGAAAGGTATGAAAAAACTCTCCAAACACAAGAGGCTTATGAATAAAACCCCAGGTAGGGGGAAGGGTTTTGTTTGGTTTTGTTTAGCTAAATGTTCTGGGTGGTCAAAGTGTATTCCTTTTAATCCCTAATGGTTTGTTTTTTTTCACTTGTGATATAAATACTTCTAAAATGTTTGATATGCAAAACTTGTCTTCTGAGTCTAATGTAGTTCCTTTAGGTGACAGGCTCAGGGTCATCACTCTGAATACAATTCCACTGTCCTGTGATAGGAGGCTTTTGGGGATGAAGGTTCGCATAAGCTGGTTTGGCACTGAATCCCTGCCCCAAACACTGTTTCCTGAGCTCTGCCCTCTACTGCAGCTTGTTTATCTTCTCTCTGGCAGCGCTTTTCCCCCTCTTGACCTAAGTTCCCTCTAGAAGTCTGTTTCTCACCCTTAATCTGCTGTAGGCTTGGAAACCAGACATTAAACATCTAGAATTATGTGTGAAGTAGGAATGACTAGGTTCTAAGTGGGTGCTGTACGGGTAGACGTACGACCTTTCTCTCATAGGTTTGCTTCCTAACATTCATTTCAGCCATCAGAAGCTTGTTAGCGTAGTTCCTCGTTCTGTCACTTTTGAATGAGTCCAGCAGAGGTTCTAGATTTTTCTGGTTCTGTCTCAATGGTTGTCAAAACACCCGTTTGGATTTCATGTTCAGAAAGTAGAGGTAGGTGAAGCTGATGGCTGGGTGAGCCCCAGGTGAAGGAGTGGGCGTGAAGGTGGTGGGCCATTTTTGTAAGGTAAATGGTACACTGTGGCCCTGATGGCTGAACTCAGTAAATGAACTGAAACAGACAAGCTTCTTCTGCAGTCCCTTTCCCTTAATGCAAAGCTGGCCCCGCGTCAAGCTGTTGAGGATGCCTTCGAGATGTTAAATTACAGACTGAGTGTCAGAGCTGGCTGACGTTCTGGGATTCCAAGTCTATGGCAACTGATACCATGGCTTTGCCTTTCCTGGCAATTTCATTATTCACGGCCTTGGACTAAAGAAGATAAAGTAAGTCTAATAGCTCCCTCCTTCTAACAGTGCAGTTTCAGGTCAGAAGAGGATTTTATGGCTACCCTTGGCCCTCCTTCTCTCACTGGGCACTGTACTTTGCAGAACTGTCCAAAGAAAAGCCAAAAGAGGGACAAATTCCTTCCCCACAAGGCCATGCTATGCCTGTGTATGGGGGTGGGGTAGTGATGTTATTCACCAGTACAAGACGCAGCTAGGAGCGATTAACAGCAGGGGTTGGGAAGTCTGCTGGACCTGGGTTCAAATCCTGGCTTCCATTTAGTAGGGTGTGACCTTGGGCACAGTATTTAATTCTCTAAATCTGATTCCTGAGCAATAAAGTCAGGGATGCTAATATTAGTGCTGTGAGAAATGAAATAAGATAGTGTGAAAAGCAGCTAGAATAGTGCCTGGCCCAGAGAAAGAGCTCACTAAATGATAGCTATTATTAACAAAAATAAATGATTTTAACCTGGAGACTTTAATATTTAACAAGTACAGCTACTCAGCAAGCCAGTTATTAACTTGAGGCAGCCTTTTTTTTTTCTTTTTCCCCATGACATCTTCTTCTCTTATTTAGACTGGCAGGCAGACTTTCGGCTGGGTATTTCTGATGCCTGGTTAAGGCCAGGAGATATTCCAGACAAGCTGCTATCTCACCCTTTTAAAAGCATAACGGAAATGGGCCCACCTCTACGCTGGGCCAAGCAAAGATCAATAAAACAAAGAGTTGTAGCTTTCAGAGGGAAAGACAACAAAATGAGAGGAAGGGCTGGGGCACTGGGATGTGGTGGTGAGATCCTGGCACCAGGAAGTGGGGGAAGAAAACCTCCCAACACTTTGTGGCTGATTAAAACCCTGAGACTCCCAAGAGCTCTGGTGCTTGGCAATGCCATCCCGCCAGGCGGAAGTGTCCTCAGCGGCTGGGACAGGGGAAGCAGGGCCTCGTGGTGGCTGTAGGAGACAGAGAGGCTGCTGTCCTGGTTTTATGAGCGTGGCTCCTGGGGGACCTTGGGCGACTGGCCCTCCCTATCTTGCACAATTCCTCCGAAGTCCATGCGGTCCTCAGCCGACTACAGAGGTCTGACAGACACAGGTTTGTTAGAAGGCAATTTAAAGCAGGGTTCATAAGCTGCAGCTCCTCCGCACACACACCTGCTGATGGGTTTTAGGTTGAATTTTTAAAAATTGAACTTTAATGCCTTTAGGCAGGATTTGAAATTTCTAATTCTCACAGTATCGACCGTCTTGGGTTTCACAGTTTGCCTCTGAGAACCTGACTTGGTTTCAGTGACACCTCTGGTCCTGATTTTACAGATAGGACTAGAATTGCTTCATTTACAACTTAGTCCTGTCTCTTCAGCAATTTTATCAAATGTGTATTCCACACAAATGATGTTGCTGGCCTCACTGTGATTTCCTGTGTGAAGCTCCCCCCCCCCACCCCCGAAAATATAAAAAATTCAAGTCTGACCTGCCCCTTGGTTAATCCAAATTGTAAAGCTTTATTATTCGAAACCCCCACTCAGGACCATGTATTCTTTAGGCTATAATCTCCTCTGCTCAGAAAATGTAACCGGGGCAGGGATCATTTTACTTTGAGAAGAAGCCACATCAACATCTTGCTAAGTATAATGACTTTCAGTCTGCCCTTTGCCACTTGCCGGAGCTCTCCTAAGCCACTCTAGAGAAATCAGGAGTAAACGGGACTCCCACACCTGGGGACCAGAGCGCCACAGCGCCGGCAGGCCCTCAGTTAAAAACGTGGACTATCATGAATATCACCCCCAGCGGGTCCTCTGTGCCCAACTCAGAGACAGATGGTATTTCCAGTAATAGTTTATTGATTTCCAAATGCACAGGGGCGCTGAGTCCGAACATCCTGGGATGGCGGTAAATCGCTCTTACAAAATAATTTACAGTATGAAGATGATGTACTGAAACATTAACTCAAACGAGTGGTTCCCTTGAAAGATGGAGTGCTCCCTTGTTTAACGTGAAGGGGGGAGGGGGACGATGCGTAAGGAGGGATGGGACTGCACAGGACAACAGGCAGAGGACAAGCAGGTCGTGTTCCCCCCCCCACCCCCCCCAGGCAGTAGTGCCTGTCACAGTAGAGAGACCCGTCAGGCTTAGCTCCCATTAAGTATGAATCTATTGTCCCCTCAAGGTCACATCACACCCAGCTCAGCTTCTGTGGCACTTTTTTACACCAGTAGGTGTACGACTATCTGAATTTATTTCCATTTTCTTGCTCTGATGCACCTTCTGCGATTTCTGGTGTGTTCTCAGTTCCGAATGGCACTGTTTTACCTGGCAGGCCCCGGAGGGCAGAACTGCCTGGCCTTATGGCGCTTGGAATCGGCTGGGGTGAGCTGGGCACAGACAATGCGATGAGAAGTCTCCCCAATGGGCCATCTTTTGCTTTCAGGGCTGGGCCGAGACCATCCACAATGGGATTTGTTCTTTAAACACAAAATCCCAGGGGTGTTAGGCACATGGGAAACATTGCAACAGATTTTCTTATCAAAAAGCACTGAGCAGCCATCACGCGAGTGTGGGGTTTCAGGCACTGGCAGGAGAATGTTTTCTGGTGGGAAGAGGCCTCGGGGCCTTGCCTTTCCTACCGGTTGTGCATTCGGCAGCTGTGCCCACAGGCTGACTGGAGGGGTAAGACTCTCGGAGCCCCAGAATGGGTTGGCAGACTTCCCTTTTCACTAGGCCACCTGGAGCAGGGCTGCCACCCGGGCTCAGTGCTTTAGGACCCGGCAACCTCTGCCAAGGAGCTGCTCCTCCTGTTGGCATCCTGTCAGCCCCTCAGCTCCTACTGCCTGGTGACATGTGTAATCAGGGCTGGCGGACACCTTTGCGGTGGCATGCGGAATAATGAGGGGCTGCTTTGAATTCCCTTTGTTCTTAAATTGTGAGTGTGTGCGCGTGTGTGCGTGTATGTACATACACATACACTTACCTTTATGCCCACACGCATACCAGGTGTCAGCAAGGCTCAGTGGACTATGAATGGCCGCCCCCGCCCACGCACAGACCTGGCCGAGGGGACTGAAACATGATGGCTTCCTTTCCTAACAGCAGACCCCCTCCCCCTTTACTGCTGCTGAGAAGCTGTATACTCTTGAAGGCCCGGAAATTCTTACGGGACGCTCCTGGGGGCGGGCTTAAATTAGCAACTCGTACTTAATGCACCCGCTGAAGAGGAAAAATAGGCAACTTTGATGCCTTTTCTGAGCCCAAACCACAGCCATACAATGTAATTCTGAAAAAGAAGTCATAAAGTGGGTGGTCGCACTGCGGGCTGGGGGGGGGGGCACTGCCGCCTTTCGCCCTCTGTACTGAGATGGACCATGGGCCACAGAGTTAGGGGGAGCTGGACTCAAAACCCGGCTCCAATATTTCCTAGTAGGTCAAGGCAAGTGAGTCTTCCACTCCCAATCGGCTTCATCACCTGGGAACGGGGGCCTCGTACAGGGCCTGGTCCACAGTTGGTCCCCAGTATAGGTCATTTCCCTTCCTGGTTGTCAGAGCTGAGACTCCAAGCATTTCTTGGAATGGCACTGAATTTAATGACATCAACTAAAAACAAACACGCCCTCCCCGCCCCCCCGTCAGCCTCCAGACACCGGGTATTTGGAAGGCAGCCGGGCATTGGTGTTAGGACCCAGTTCATGCTGAAGATGCTCATTAGCTGCCTGCCTGCATGACCTCTCCTGGGATTTCTGCGGAGCCTGCGGCAGTCAGGACAGGACTTGGAGCACAGTGTGTAGGACCTGCGGGAGGGAGGCCTCACCACGCTGGGGCTCACGGTGCCTGCAGCTGCAGCTCTGGGAAGCCGGTGCCGCTGCAGGAAGCATCCTCATTCTGATGTTGGCAACGCTGGCGGCAGGAACTCGGGAGCCTGGCAAACGCTGCTGCACTGTTTCATGCTTCCCTGCTTAAAGTTTTATCAGGTGCTGAGGACAGCAGGAACCCATAAAGTGAGCCTGAAATCCTCTCTAAGTAAAAGCAGAAGTGCTTTCCTTGAGGACTACAGGAATATGATAACTCATGTAGACAGGCTGGCATGCATTTTCACATTTCCGTTCATATCCTGTGCATAAATGCTTGGGTTTCCCAAATACCGATTTAAAGTAACATGGGATCAGGTACGAAGAAGCCAGAGATCTGTCCATTGCTGAGACAAGGCTACTATGTAGAGATTGAAGAAGAATTACTCCGAGAAGATAACATGAGTTCCCACATCTTAATTGTCTGGTTTTTAAACTCTTATTTTAAGAGAGGCCATTGGTTCTTCTTTAAGGGGCATTTCGTCGGATGTGTTGGAGCTGTAATTAGTGTTATGTGGGATTCTCTGGCCTTTGCAGGCAGACAGGTACAGTGTCATTGTCTTGGCCATTTGTTGGCTACTAGTTTGAGAAAAAAAATACCCTCCCCCAACCCTCCCTTAACAGTCCAAACTCCTCTCAAATTTATAAATAAGCCCTGACATATTTAGTGAGCTAGGATAACCCTAACCCAGAAGTACACATGCCTGGTAGCTCCTGGCACCAAAGGAATGGTCATTGAGTAGCATGCACAGAACTGAACAATGATATACATAGGATTCCTACAGCACATAAGTATTGTTTCTGTCTCAAAACCATACTGTGCACACAAAAGTCAGCAGGCCCCAAAGCTATGTAATGGGCCCAGGGATCAGGCAGGCAGGCAGCAGGCAGGAAGAGGGGCTTCCCCCGGGTAGGCTCCTTGGGTGCCTCAGAGGCATCAGAAGTGTACGCCCCGGTCAGCAGGAGCCCCAGCGACACCAGGACACAGGTCCAATGGTCCTTCTCAGAAATGAAGACCAAAGTGCCACTAACGGCCAAGGGGGCACCCACCCCACGGCAAATGAGACTTTCCTGTGGAGGCTCCCCTCTTACCTTAACCACGCTGCTGTGTACAGAACTCTGCTTCATGCTCTAACTGTTTTACCTAAAAATAAAGCCATCCCCTGATTCCAAACTATCTAAGTGAGATGGATGCTGCAGAAGATGCAGGTGTTTCAGCAGCGTGGCATTCCCTAGGACATCACTGCTCATTTGAAAGGTGGCTGTGAGGAGCTGGGATCTGGGAGCATGATGTGTCTGCTCATGTGACTAGAGAGGAGGTTTCGGCGGGGAGATGCTCCAGGGAGAGCTGGCCGGGAGTGCACGGGCAGAGGGGCTCCGGCTGCCATTCAGGGAGGGTATCTACTGAGAGACGAAGCTCAGCGCTCCATTCAGGACATCGTGAGTGACAAGAACTGTCCCCACACTGCATTTAAGCCAAATTAGGCTGGGTGTGTGTGTGTGTGCGTGTGCGTGTGCATGTGTGTGTGTGTGTGTGTGTGCGCGCGCGCGCATAGGGCAAAAACCTACATTGAAAATTCCCACTTGGTAATACACATCCCAGCCTTTCATGTGACAAAATGCATCAAATCTCAGAACTCACCCAATCATTCAGGTCCATCAGATCCTTCAGTGACTGTTTTGGAAACTCAGACAATTTGGGTTCAGAAAACTGATTTCAACGTTTAATCAGATCTCTTTGGTCCTCTTTTTTTTAAATGTTATTTCCTTTCTAAGTCTTCAATCTTTTTTTTTTCATTTCCACAGCACTGGATTATGAATCTGAAGTCCTGGATAACCTCATGTACTAAAAATATCTCTATATATGTCTGAATTTTAACTCTTTCTCCAACCCTGTCTTTAAACCATCCATCTTATTTCAACAAACCACCTTTTCACAAATGCACTGGGCTTTTAGAGACGATTTATGTGGGTCCAGCCCAACTCTGCCTCATTTATTTCATGCTTCAATAGGAATAAGATGGCAGGTAGGGAAAATATTCTGACTGCCCTTCAAGGTTACTCCAGAGTCTTCCTAGTGAGGAGGTACGTCTGGGTCCCTAATATTCCAGGGGCTGGCTTTCTTAGTCAGTTCAAAGCAGCCATGGAGGGGCTACCTGAAGGACCCTTCCCAATTGCTCCTGATTGACCCAAGGGGCACTCTTCCTTAACCCACCACGACACAAGAATGAGAAGCACACCGTCAGCGAGCATGAAATGGGCATCCCTGGAGAGCCATGTGCCTGCTGAGGCCTGGGGACGTATGGGTGGAAGGACATTGGTTGCCGGGCAGCTTTCACAGAGTCAGAAGCCGTTACATACACGCTGTCACACACACACAGGGGGAAGGAATGGTTCTCCGCTGGGGATGGCGAGCCTTCATGTGTCCTCTTCGTCACTGGCCCCACTGCAAAGGAAAGGAGATCAGGTGAGGCAAGACATCACAGAGGGGAGGTGACCGAGGCTGCGGCTGAAGGCACAGGCTCTGTGGTCAGACCCTGGTTCCAGCCCTCACCCTGCCACTGCTGGGCGCTGCACGTGGCCATGGGCAAGCTACTTACCTCTCTAAGTTCAGATTCATCTGACTACAGGGATAATGGTGATGATAAAACCTACTTTCTGGGTTCTTGGAGGATTAAGTACGATAATACACATAACATACACAGGGCCACAGCAAGCAAACAGCTATTTAAATGAGCAGGGGTGGCTCAGAATCGTTCTTTAAACTTACTTGGCAAAGTGAATTGCTAGTAAAAATCAGGAGCCTGGCTCCCCTAAGCCCTAAGCCATCTACTATTAGGAAAGAAAGACAACAGGAAACTGTCATTCTGCTCTCCTCTCACGGAATCCCACTAAGGTTTCAGTTCATGCCACGGACAGTCACCCGACTCAGATGTCACCGCTTCAGAGAGGGTACTGCACCTAAGTGGGACCCCTGATGATTCTTCATCACCACCTTATTTCTTTCGTAGCCCTTACCACATCCTGTAAGTATTTGCTATTTACTCTCCCGTCTACCACCCACTGGAGCATGACAAAGTAGAAATAAAATCTATTCTATTAACTACTGTTTCTCTAACACTAATAATGCAGTGGGCACGTAGAAGCATTCAATTAACAGTTGTTTTTAAAAAGTGAGTGAGAAGTGAACACAACAGGAAGAAAGGGAGGAGAGAGAGGGAGTTGAAGGGAATAGTCAGTCATCCTAGATGGCACCGATACTTCAGTGGCCAAACCATGAGCTGTGTCCCAGAGGATGGCTGGGGGCTCAGCTGCTCAGGGGTGGACCTTCCTGGCTTGGTGCTGGGCAGGACCATGGCTGAGACAGGGGCTGGGGCAGGAGGGCAGGACCAGAAAAAGAAGGGGGACAGGAGCAAGCACACTGAAAAGGGCAAAAGCAGCAAACGCACCCAGCTCCCCCTCCTGCACTTCTCGAGGCCACGGACAAAACTGTCACAAGAACCAATCGGCTCAGGTGCCTGAGTGGCGGGGGCACCGAGCCAGGGCATCCTCACCCTCTGCCACGCCCCTTATGATCCTAGGATGGAGGGGCTGTTATTTTTATTAGCCCTTTCCCCATCTGGACACAGTGGAGCTCTGAGAGATGTAAAATCCTCAATCACAGAGCTAGGTCTGTGTCCCCTGGACAAAGTCTGAAGTAGTCAAGTCAGGGAGGTCGGAAGGGAGGTAAAATCTTCCTCTGGTAGAGACAGGGGCTGCGTAAGGAAGAGGACAGGCTTGGGGTGCACCAGCTCCCAGCCATAACCTAGAGAACGTTACCTCAGAAGGGACTGTCTATATCTGTATCAAATCTGTGCTCTTTTACATCCATCTGGGAAAGACTTTAAGGGAAAATATCCTAGGCAACTAACTTGGAGTACTTTGGCTCAGGGCGAAAATATTTCAAGATGTAGCCTGACAATAAGCTAAGTGTACTCTGGGAGCCCAGAGAACCAACTGGGCAGCCTTTACTATCCAAATCCCTCCCGTTTCCGCTCCTTTTTCCTGACTGTTGTCCAATCACAGGATGGAGGGAGCATGCTGGGAAGGGCGGGACATGAACCAGCGCTAAGGAGCCACGTGTTTGGTGACATCTGTCCCAAGGGGAACAAAAGGTCTTTTATGAAAGCTTCTCACCAGAATCAAGGCACAGTTGGAACTGGCGCCATAATCCACCCTCCCTGCCTTGGTATTATATTGAAAGCAAGCTCTTATTGTTCTCTTGTCAATGCCCTTCAACTACGAGAGCCTAGCATGGTGACTGTGCCCTTAAGCCGTAGTTCACGGTCAGCATTCTTCACTCGAAATGCACAAAGGGTTCATGAACCCACTGAAATGGTATACAACATTTGCCTATGTGTTCCTTTGTCTGAGAGAGGTCACAATTTTCATCATATTCACAAAGAGGTCAACAACCTCCCCCCCCACAGCCCCCCATCCCAACTCCAAATGAGTATAATGAAATTATAAGTGAGTGCTTTTTGTGTTGCCAGGTTCTTTACTCTATGACTCCTAGCGCTGGCTTGGGGTAAAGGTCAGAAGCCACGACTGATGAAATATTTTCTCATTATCCTAAAAGAGATCTGTTCTTGGGTCTGAAGGATATAGTTCATCTCATAGTTTAAAAGCATGAGACCTTGAGATCCTGGCATATCGCTGATTGATTCTTTTACTTGCTAAATATTTATTGACAGTCCACTGTGTGTAGGCATGATGCCAGGCACACCAATAAGTAAGAGAGACACAGCAATTGCCCTCCTGGACTTGACTTTACAGCCTGCTAAGTGAGGAAGAGGGAATGAGATGGGCAGAGACAGAGATAAAATATATTTTCCAGAATAGCATCTTCAAACAGAGCATATTTGTTTTCACAATGTAATTAATCACCTGTCTTCCTTCGCGTGTGGTCTTTCCTGGAGGGTTAGCAATATAATCATCTGCTATTGCTCCTTCACTTTGTATAGAAGCTGGTCTTTGCTCATAAGATTTTATCTTAAAATAGTCTACAAAAGTCTACTTTTTCCAAGGGAAGTGGCCAGACTTCCACCTCACCCATTCACCATTCTCCTCTGAAACTTCTACCAGTCACACTTTGATTTGTAATGGGAGTGGTACTCAGAGGTTATTGAAATGCTTTTTAATGTCTGTTTTGTTGTTGTTTGAAATGAACTAAGGGTGTTAGATAGACAGCCCATTCTATAGTTGGCATTGACCACCGAGGGAGGCAGCATTATCTAGTTGCTTTGAAGTCATCAGGCTGAGCTGGGTTTAAAACTGAGCTGAACTGCTGAGCTGTGGGGCTGTGGGTGAGTGACTCAACCTCTCTGAGTAACACTCCCTCTAAGGCAGTGGTTCTCAACCTTCCTAATGCCGCAACTCTTTAATACAGTTCCTCATCGTGTGGTGACCCCCAACCATAAAATTATTTTCGTTGCTACTTCATAACTATAATTTTGCTACTGTTATAAATTGTAATGTAAATATCTGATATGCAGGATGTATTTAGACGACCCCTGTGAAAGGGTCGTTCCACCCCAAAGGGGTCGCGACCCACAGGTTGAGAACCGCTGCTCCAAGGGTTGTTGTAATGAGATGGAAGGTATTTTTTTAGGATGAAAAATGCCAGGTGAAATATATATTTCACAGGTCCTTTCATAATCTGCTTTTCCTCTCAACTAGTCAGGATTGCTATAGAAAGAGAAGGAAATACAGACACTGGGCTTGTTTCTCGGGCCTCACAGTGCCTGTGCCTCTGCAGGCCTGCGAAGATGCCTCTAAGACAGTGATGGTGAATCTTTTGAGCTCGGCATGTCAGCATTTTGAAAAACCCTAACTTAACTCTGGTGCCATGTCACATATAGAAATTTTTTGATATTTGCAACCATAGTAAAACAAAGATTTATATTTTTGATATTTATTTTATATCTTTAAATGCCATTTAACAAAGAAGAAAAAAACCAAAAAAATGAGTTCACATGTCACCTCTGACACGCGTGTCATAGATTCGCCATCACTGCTCTAAGAGAAGCTCGGGTCTCTAGTGCTGCCTCAGGTCCATGCTCTCATCTCCCTGCACCTTGCAACTTGTCTGCCATGTTTAAAGGCGGCTCCCCGTCTTGCACACCACAGGGACTGTGTGGCGGCCTATTTGTGTGGAAGATGGAGAGGCACCAGCAGGCCTGTTCAGGCAGCACCGTTGCACAGGGAGATCCTTGCACAGAAGTAGCAGGCAGCGGCTTGTTTGCCTGCCTATGTCCCATCTGTTCTTAGAATGCCTTTCTCCAGGACAGAGTCTTCTGTTGCTACTGTTGATGGATTTATATGGAATCATTTCCAGCCTTTTTTTTAATTAAAAAGGTAAGTTTTTCCATTTTGCTGAGCTGTACTTTCTGTAACAAACAAGTATTGCTTCTATAAAAAGAAAAAAAAAACACCTTATGGTGTTATCCACCAGTGATAATCAACATTAACACACAGCAATAGATTTATCTATACCCCCATGCATATATAAAAATAGATATTTCACAGGTTTTTTTCATAATCTGCTTTTCCATTCAATTATCAATGATGAATACCTTCCTTATCAAGAATAATATCTCTATAAGATTATGATTCATGATTGAATTGTCTGGATTTACTTTACCTATACTAGACACAAATTATTTCCACCTTTTCATTCTTTTTTTAAAAAAATATATTTTATTGATTTTTCACAGAGAGGAAGGGAGAGAGACAGAGAGTCAGAAACATCGATGAGAGAGAAACATCGATCAGCCACCTCCTGCACATCCCCGACTGGGGATGTGCCCGCAACCCAGGTAGATGCCCTTGACCAGAATCGAACCTGGGACCCTTCAGTCCGCAGGCCAACGCTCTATCCACTGAGCCAAACCGGTTTCGGCCACCTTTTCATTCTTAACCACACCTCTGTGACAAACATCCATGTGGATGATTTTTTAGGTTTACCCTTAATTATTTCTCCCAAAAAATTCCCAGAAGGGAAACTCCTGGATCAAGGGCATGGTCGTTTTTGGTTTTTATAAATTATATTCTATAGGATAGGTTAAAGTTTATAGAAAAATTACAAAGATAATACAGAAGGTTCTAATATCCACGCTCCTCTGTTAATATAGAACATTTGTGGTATATTAGTATTAATTGAATTTTATGTTTTATTCAGATTTCCTTAGTTTTTCTCTAGTGTCCTTTTTCTGTTCCAGCTGTCACCCAGATACCACACTACTTATAGTCATCAGGGGTCCTAAGGTTCCTCTTGGCTGTGATGAATTTCCAGACTTTCTTGGTTTTGATTACAGTGACAGTCTTGAGGAGTACCGGTCAGGTATTTTGTAGAATGTCACTCAATTGGGATTTGTCTGATGTTTTCCCCATGATTAAGCCATAGCTTTGGGCCTTTAGAAAACTGCAGAGGTAAAGTGTCATTCTCCTCATGTCATATGGAGGGTACATATTATCAATGTGACTTAGGGCTGTTGATGTTGACCTTGAACACGGGCTGAGGCAGTGTTTGTTAAGGTTTTTCCTAAGTAAAGTTACTTTATTTCCTTTTCCCATATTGTCGGGAGTTACCAGGAGCTACCTGCATCTAAGGAGTAAGGAGTAAGGAGTTACATTCCCCCTCGTGTTTGAAGGTAGGCTATCTATCTAATTATTTGAAATTCTTCTGAACATGAGATTTGTCTCTTCATTTATTTACTTACTAGAGGCCCGGTGCACCAATTTGTGTACAGGTGGGGTCCCTTGGCCTGGCAGGTGATCGGGCCTGATTGGGGCCATCTAGCCCAGTCCCAATTGTGGCCCATTGGAGCCGGCTGGCTGGGGGGGAGGAACCACACTGACCACCAGGGGGGCAGCTTCTGCATTGAGCGTCTGCTCCCTGGTGGTCAGTGCGCGTCATAGCGATTGGTTGACCGGTCTACCAGTTGACTGGTCGTAATGGTCGCTTAGGCTTTTATATATAGAGAGTCAGTCAGTTATTTATATTGGGATGGACTCATGGACATTTATTTTATACTTTGGGTTATAATCCAGTACTTCTTTATTTGTTTTGTTTCTGAAACTATTTAGCTGGGCCTTTGGGAGCTCTTTCATCAGCTCTGGAGGCCCCTGGCTGTTCCCCCATCAATGGGTAGTTGGTTTTATTTTAAGGGTTTTATTTCTTGAGCACTTTCTTACTTTCTGGCACTACAAAATGTTCCAGGCTCATCCTGTATATTCCCTACCCCAGTCCTAGAATCAGATGGTTGGTTCACCAACCATCCAAGGACATATATTTTTAAAGGTGTCTCATACAGTATTGTTCAGCTGCCCCCAGAAATCATCTTATCCTCATTTACAATCATTACTCATATAAGTATGAGCATGGGGATGATACTGTGGTTTATATGTGTCTTTCTCTTTTCTGAAATAATTTCCATGTTATTTTCAGTTTCCTGTTGAATTTCAAGAGGAGGCTAAGCTTCCCAGCTCCTTGGCCTTTTTGTAGGCTTCCCCATCTTCCCTTCCTCCCCAGCACTGATGGATTTCTCACAGCCAAGGACCTCCTGTGGTGGGGGCTGAGAAGAACCTTCCCAAACCCTCACCCCTTGGGCCCAGGTCACTCCAGGGGCTGGGGCTTGGAAAGCAGAAAATAGCTTCCCTGCTCACTTTCTGTGCCTTCAAGAAATCCAGCCGACCCAGTTTCCTCATCTTTTCTTGGCAAGTGAATAATAGAAACCAAATCTTTCTCAAGCAGTTCTCTCCCACAGAAATCTTAAACATAAGCCTGTTGCCTCAGCTACTGTATCTTACCCGATAGCACAGGAAGAGGGGGAAAGGATCAATAGACACTCTCTCTTCACTCATCTCTAATCTTTTTATGAATGGTAAGCTTTTATTTCTTTATCTTTTTTTACCATGTCCCAGATTAGTTCTCAGTAGCGCTGAGTCCCATGATGACCTTGAATTGAGGTCCAGACGTTGTAGAAAGCTGGAAATTGGAAGCATACCAACTCTCAAGACCTAGTGCTACTTCTCATATCGCACAGGGTTCTGAATGTGGATTTAAGAGCTAGAAACACCTAGGTTTATGTCACAGCTTTGCCATTTACTAGCAGTGGGATTTTGAGTTCAGTGTTTCTGCCTGGAAATGGAGGACAATTTAGGACCTCCCTTGAAGAGTTGCCGGGAGGATTAAACGAGGATTCATGTAAACAGAGCGCTTTGCTAGGTACCTGGCACATAGAAAAAGCTCAGTACATTTTATAGTTATTTAGTAACATCGCATGAAAAAATCAAAGCTAAGAGGCTGAAAGTCATACAGTGAGTGGGTGGCACAGTGAGATAAACTGGAAGTCAGAATTTCTGGCTTCTGAATCCACCATCATACCTGCACGCCCCATTTCTCTAAGAACGCCACTCATTCACAAGAGAGAAGGGCTAACCCTGCTGTTACACAGGCACAGTAGGCATGCTGTCATTTGAATGGGTTCATTCCTTCTCAAGCCCAGTCCATTGGTATTTGATAATAGGCTATTTGTTAATAACGACAGTAAATTATTAAGTGGTTTATATGTGCCAACCATTCTGCTCAACTCCTGGAGAACACATCTCCCTCTCCCATTGTGTCCGCAGGCAGGTTCCGCTGACTCGCTGCACAGCCATCCCATCCATTCGTCCCTCTCCCCCACTGCCGCTGCCACCACTTCCTGCGTGAGCTACGACAATTACCTTTTGACTGGTGACTTCCTCCTCCTACTCTTCACTTCACTACTGTCTAGTTTTCAAACTGCACTCAGAGTAAGATTTTTCAAATGGACAACGGATTATGTTACTGCCCCACTTAAACATCCTGCAACGGCTTCCAAGAACTTTAGAATAAAGCCCAGGGCCCACAAATCTCCACCTGACTTGTCCCCTGCCTACCTTTCTAGCCTGTTTCGTGCCACCTGCCAGCCACACTGGTTTTATTTCTGCCCCTCAGATACGCAGAGCTTGCTTGTTCTTGCATCAAGGCGTTTGCATTTTCTGTTCTGTCTCAAAAGCTCTTCTCACAGTTTAGAATGATGGGTGCCTTAACATTCAGGTCTCAGCTCCAATGTCACCTTCTCAGAGGCTGGCTTTCCCTCACCCACCCCTGCACTACATTAGACTGTTGTAGCATCTTCACAGCTCTGACCACTCTCCACAATTACTTTGAGATGGTTAGGGTCCTTAACAATTTTGTTCCCACTATGCCACTAGTACCTGATAATGTGCCTGGCACCTATGAAACCTCAACAAATATTTTTTGAATGAACAAGTGAATGATCAAAACAACCTGCAAAATATATTACTGTTCTAGAAAGCTTGCAAGGCGTCCCAGGCAAACAGTGGGCAGTTTGCTGGTCTTAGATATACCACTGAGTAACCTCATGGACAGCTTACTTCCAGGGGTGAGCCCAGGCTCCATTTAGTTTCTAACAGTCACTGCAATCACCAGGCACGTAGAACCACTGGGGGCACCAGGTGTGGATTAAGTTGCTGTATCACGAACAGCGGTGGCTCTTACAAATGGCTAAGCCTCACTGGTAAAGGATGGGCGTGTCTGATGAACAAGGAGTTCTGTGTCGTGGAGGGCAAAGCAGAAGCAAGTTCATGTCCAGCCCTCCCTAAGCAAGGAAACCTGAAGAACCAATTCACCTCCATGAGGAATGTTCTCATCTGGCTTCCTTATACAACAGCTGCGCTTTTGGCAGCTTCCAGCCCTGCTCAGTCCAGCTGTGAACTGTGCTCAAGGCCTGGATTCCAACACTTTAACCATCCACCCCTCACCCGGATGGAGAGAGAGAGGTGAGGATAGTATCAACTCATCCAGACCAAGACAGAGGTAAAGGGGTACCTATTCCACTCAGACGAAATGCCAGCTGCAGCGTGGAGGCAGAGGTGGGAGAGCTGGGTTAGTTATGTGGTGGCAATGACGGTAGGGACAGAGGGAAAAGTGCACGACTGAGAATCAGACATGGCTTCATGACTCCATTGCAGCACACATTAGCAGTCAGACCTGGGTGAGATGGCTCTTTACGGTTTCCATGTCTATAAGATGAGGATAATGGTACATTGAAGTACTCATTAAATACACGCTGTTATTATCTGGTGGGCACTGAGCTAGTCACATCACCAATGTTTTCACATTCCATTTTCCCTTAAAATACTTTTATTGATTTCAGAGAGGGAAGGAGAGGAAGAGTGACATAGAAACATCAATGATGAGAGAGAATCATTGATCAGCTGCCTCCTGCACACCCCACACTGGGGATCGAGCCCCACAACTGGGCATGTGCTCTGACCGGGAATTGAACCGTGACCTCCTGATTCATAGGTCTACGCTCAACCACTGAGCTACACCAGCCAGGCTCACATTCAGTTTTCATAATCATCATCCTGTGTAGTAGCATGAACACTCCATTTTACAGATGAAGAAAACGAGGAGCAGAGAAACAAAGTGACACCCCAGCCCCACAGCGAGGCAGAGCTGGAAGTGCAGCCAAGGCTGGCTGTTGTGTTTCACCCTGGGCAGGGGGCTCGAGGAGGAGTGCAGGCAGCAAATGGGAGGCTTGGGAGGTGAGCCTGGCCGCATTGGTCCAGCCAACTTGCTGGTAACGCCGCATTACCAGGAGCACAGACGGTAACCTCTCCTGATCGCTAAGGACTTTTCCAAAGCCTTGGCTGGCTCCAACTCCATTTGGACACCGATTACTAGAAATCTTTCTCCCTGCAATGGAGGATCCCAAACGCCTGTGACTTTTCTGTACTAACCTGGCTGTGGGATGGTACCATTTCCATCAGGTTCTCACCTGGGTTCTATAGGTTCCTGCAAAGAGTCAGACAAAAGAGCCTGCCACCAAACCCTCCCCCTGGACTTAGGACACGGTCTCTTTGGGTCAGACAGGTTTCAATGTCTATCTCATCTGTCCTGAGAGGCGCCCAGGCCTCACTCTTTTAATTAGGCTACACAGAAAATACTTTTCAAGGTTTCAGCTGATTTCCACTCCGCTCACTAGAGGAGAGAATCCGACTTCAGTGGAGATGATGCCCTCTGTCTGCCTGCAGTGAACAGAGATGAAGGTGGCCTGTGGATCCCTGCCTGGCCCTCACAGCCCCTGGGGCTCAGGGATTCAGCAGCCATAGCGTGACTGCACTGTAACTGTCAGCCTTTGGAGGGTGAATCTGTGTCTCACACACCATTTTGTCCCCAGTGTTCGGCAACTTTCCTGGCACTTAGGATGTGTTTGGTGGCTTACATGCAGGATCTCTCACAGCATGCCTGGGCCTGGGGAAGGGGCTGAGCTGGTGAAGTGAAAGGTGGGGCGGGAAGCTGACTCTTCTAGGAAAGTAGACTTCCCCCAGAAGCGCTGAGAGCTTTCCATTTGGAGACCATCTGACGGAGACGGTGTGATCGGTTAGGGTTGTCCACTTGGGAGTCAGACCAGGATTCCCATCCCAGCCCTGCCGAGCTGGCTGACTTTGGCAAAGCTTTTTAACCTCTCAGAGCACAGTTAGTCTCCGAATCTGTGAAACACAGTCATGGTTCATTCACGCTTTCAGTGACTATCTTACAATGTTCACGGAGCACCAAGAGTATGTCAGCATTGCAGCAGGTGCTGGCAGGGCAGCGGTGAGCAACACTGGCAAGGTCCCTGTTATTGTAGGGCTTAATTGCCAGTGAAGGCGGCAACTATCAAGTAAACAGATAAACCATTCCAGAGAGTGGCACGTTCTCTGGAGAAAATAAAGCAGGGTGCTGAGAAAGAGAAAGATGGTGCGTGTGTGTTGGGAGGCAACTCAGGAAGGGATCTACCTCTTAGGGTTGAGGGCTAAATGAGACAATGAAGTGTAAAGTGTCTAACATACTAACAAGTAATGAGCACTCAACCGACTTCAATTGCATGGCACTCTCATCCCCAGTCAGTGGCTTCTTTCACTCAGAGAGGCTGAGCCCTATCACATGCCAGGCCCGGGAACATGGAGGGGAGTGGGATGGGCTCCCTCCCTGTAAGGGGCTTACAGTCTAGCATACAATATCGTGTCTGTGGTGTGAGAGAAGGAAGAAGTGGTACATCCCACCTGCAGAGTCTGGAAAGACACTCTTCAATGTTGGCAGGTGGGCTGGTATTTTCCCAGAAGACTACGGGGCCAGAGGAGGGCGAGCCAGGTGGAGGGGACAGCTGGGACAAACGCTCGATGCTGTCCAGGGAGCTGTGAAAGCTCAGAATGGCCAGAGATGGTGTGCGAAGGCACACCGATGGGAACAGTGTCTTGTCGGCAGGCCCGAATGCTCATCTCCACTATTCGTGCTTGAAGTGTCTCCTAAGAAGATGGGGATGCGGATGGAAAGAATCGGGATGAGAAGAGCGCCCGGGCTCCATATGGTGTCTGCCGCAACTGCCAGCACTCCATGATGGGAACAAGGGCTGTGCTTAAAATATCCACACGCTTCTGAAGACACGCCCCAAGGCAGCACAAACAGATGTTCCAGAGAAAAAATAAAAACGAACACCCAGGGGTAACTCAACATAAAGCCTGCGTGGGGGGTAGGCAGGCATCAGCTGCTCCAATGTGATTCTATCATCAGCACGAGTCTGGGACTCAGCTTGGAGCAGTAAGCAGGTGCCAATGCGTGACACTGGTCTGGAGTGGACAGACACTTACAAGCCAGACTCGCTTGTCTAAGGATCTAAGGCCAGGGACAGTGAGAGGCTGATCTGGGAACAGAAAGCTACAAGGCGGTTTCCTGTGCCTACTTCATGCCTCAGGCATCTCTGCCAGCACATTTTCTCTGAGACTAGTGTAACCAGAGTGGAGATTTGGAAAGGGGAGGAACCATTCGGACTGGGGCCTAGTTCCCTGCCTGTTTATTACTCTGGCCTATCTCTGCCCTTGCAGTAAACATTCTTGCAGTAAACGTTCTGGGAACAAAGAAAAGGTAAGAAAGCTATCCCTCCCCTCCAAATTCTGAAAGTTCATGATACAGCCACAAGGTCCGAACTGTAGGACTCTGCCCCTATGGGAAGGCTGCTTGATGCACACAGCCGAGGAGATGAACATCACATCCAGTATACAATCAGCTAATCCTACTGGTATTGTCATAGTTAGCTAGTTTATTAATATTAATAACAGGAAGAGAGGAAAGGGGAGGCCAGACATTATAAGCATGTTCACCTGGGACTTCACCAGGAAGCTACAGCTTCACACAGCATCATTCCTCCAAGCTAATCAACACCCCTCCCTCTCCCCATCCGGTACTGCGTTACTGTGGGGAGACGGGGGAGATAGGCACATGTGTAGTGAAGTCTGGGTGATATAGGGAAGGTGCTTGCCTATCAGTCTAGCCTGGAGAACAGTGGATTGGCTAGGGGTCAACCCCATCAGAAACGCACAGAATCTTGGAAGGTTAAAATCCCCCAAAGAAGAGTTCCCATTTGCTTACTCTTGCTCTGCTTGCTCTGTGACACCCACTCACCCGTGCGCTTGGCTGCTCCTTCTCCATAGTCATGTGGCCTTAAGCAGCTGCATGGCCCATGGCCATGCAGACCCCGAATGTAATGGACTGCGGCTGGGAAAACAAGCTAAGCTAGCTAGATGCTGGACTGGACTGGACTTTAATATGGAACAGAAATTCTGGGCAGTGGCCCTAATCCTGGCCCTGCTAAAGACAAGATTGGGCTTCTTCCATGGAGAGATGGACAGAGATGGGACCTTGGAGGGTAACCCCTTAATTCTGCATCATCAATAAAGCTTTCCACGAAACCCCATCCTTTCGTGGGGGCCTCAGGAAACTTTTCCTCAGCACCCCAGGAACTCCACTTCCACGGAGAACATTCCCAGAGACTCCCTGGATTCCAGGTCAGTGCTGTCGGAAGAGAAAGCACTAGTCTAGCCAGAGAGAGGAAGGGGCCCCAGAACACACAGGAACTTGAGCACACCTAACAGGAGAGCCCCAAAGAGAAAGGAGGAACTAACACTGCAGGTCTCCATCCTTGGCATGTCACTGCCCAATCTCAACGAACAAAGCCCAGGGCTCTGAAACAAAGGGCTGCCCAGGCGCTGGAAGAAGTAACAGACCCACCATGACATCATGTAAGAAGCAGCCCGGCCTTTGTCACATTCAAAAGCTCTCCCACAAGCCTTTAGGCCTAAAGACCTTATCGAAGTTGTTCCTTTAGTCTAAGGCACTACACTTCTCTGGCTGAGCTCCTAGGGTTAAAAATCAGTAGATGTTACGTGACACAAGTTGCCTATAGGATCCCCACAAACCACCGGAGCAGAAATGGGTTTTGGGTAAGCCAGCTGTAATCTTAGAGTCTGATGGGATGAAGTGGATAGTTAAGTTTTACCAGGGGGAAAAAGAAATGATAATCTTTCACGGGTCAGGACTGGGATATAAATATAGGGTGCTGAAGGGAGCAGTGAACATTAGTAAAGACACATTCTGCCTTCCTCCTAGTTTTTCCTGAAGCCGCCTCTGCGGTCACCCTCCGATGACATAATCCTACCACTTCACACGTGTTTCATCCATCTGGGGAAGAACCTGTTTACGGCTCAGTCTCAACATAAATCAGATGTCATACATTTATGTATGACACCTGGAGGCGGTGGTTCTCCTTTGGCCCGATTGCTGGGCCCAGCCAGAGCAGGCAATCCGGACGGTCAGAGGGCACCGCAAGGATGTTTCCTTTATCTCTGAGTGAGGCCCAGTCACTCTCTCGGGCTACGTGTTGAGGCCCAGCTGTCAGCACTCTCCTAAGCTCCCTGCTGTCAGACTCTCAACCCTGGCTTTCCGACTGAGAGGAGCAGGAAGAACACAGAGAAACCAAGGTTTGAATCCAGTCCTTCCACTTAATAAGTTCCACCTGGGGAAACAAAACTTACTCCACTGGGCCTCAGTTTCCTCACTTATGCCTTCATTCCTCCACTGGGCCTCAGTAAATCAGAGTCCACGATTCCCAGGTTCTTTATGAATATAAAAGTATATGGCACATGGCAAATGCACATGAAGCGACCGGTTTTCACACGAAAAGGTGTGAAACACAGCCTGCCTATTCCAGACTTAATGCACGTGGTATTGTTCTCTGCTTCCTTCCTGAATTAGTGACTTCCCAGGCGCTCACATTCTGAGTCCCAATCAGAATTAAACTTTACACAGGATAATAAGTGTATCAAATGCTTCTTCTACACCAGCATGAGAAATTAATAAAAAGTGTACAGACCTTTTGCTTTCCCCACCCACTCACTACTGACAACATCCCACTGCAGTCTTCACTCAGCTCAGCACAGAGGGGTAGGAGAGAGGGAACGGCAACAAAATAAATATTTTATCAGGAAAAAGATGAGAAAATTCTTTTAACTTTTTAATTTATTTTTAAATATATTTTTATTGATTTCAGAGAGAGGAAAGGAGGGAGAAAGATAAACATATCAATGATAAGAAAGAATCATTGATTGGCTGCCTCCTGCACACCCCCTGATGGGGATTGAGCCTGCAACCTAGGCATGCACCCTGACTGGGAATTGAACCGTGACCTCCTGGTTCATAGGTCAATGCTCAACCACTAACCCAAGCCAGCTGGGGTGTTGTTTTTTGTTTGTTTGTTTGTTTGTCTTTAAATACATTTGCACAGTGACAAGAAAGCCCCTACTAAAGATGATAAGTCTATTATAGAAGTTTAAGAAAAGCCTATGGAACTACTCGTTTTATGTTCAGCTGGAAAGAGAAAACTCATTTCCTTCCCAAACTGCTTCTCCAGTCTCTAAGGCCTCCCCCAGCCCAACTTTGTTGAGATGTCATTGACATATAACATTGTGTAAGTTTAAGGTGTACAGTACAATGATTTGAGACACTTATTGTGAAATGTCTTCCATGACAAAGTTTCTTATGTCACATCTTCACCTCCCATATTCACCGGGCTGTTGTTATGCTCTAGGTCTGATTTTGGGCAGCGCTCTGAGCCCGGTGGGGGAGGGACCTGGACAGCAGACCCGATGCTCGTCTTGCCCACTGACGAGGACGGAAGGACCAGGCTTTAAAAAGGGGGTGCGATGCACAGTGCAGCCTCACAACAAAGGGAACACTGGTCCATGTGCAACGCAGGATGGTCACCCACTCAGCTCTGATTTGCTGCAATTGGCCGGAATGGTCACAGCATGGCTGTAAAGGGCACTCTTCCGAGGGGTCAACACCAGACTCTCAAGTTAGGCCCAGCCCAGAGCTGTGAAGGCTGTCTAGAGGGGAGGGAGGGGGAGGGGGGAAAGAGGTGGGGCCTGAACCCACGAATCTGACATAACTGCATACCAGAGGCTTTCTTCTCTCTCTCATTCCAACTCCACTCTGGTAAAGAACAGTAATGGCATTGAAATCCACAGATAATCCTTAAAGCTCTGTGGCAGCTCCAGTCCTAAACTCCCCCTTTACAACTGTCGGTTTAACAGCTGCTAACAAGTCACAACAAGAACCTTTCTTGCTCCAGCCTCGAGTATCAATATCCTTTCTCTTTCTCGACCCAAATCGTAACTACCTTCAGGTCTACGACTTCCACACAGGCTGACCACTCGTCTCTCACCTGTCAGGTCAGGGTCCGGTCCTCCTGGTAGGGCCGAGGGGCACTGAGAGGCCACTGTTTGTGGGAGTGGAGGGCATGTAGGCACTGAGGGCTGGGGACCAGGTGAGAGCTGGAAGCAGCCTAATGAACACACAGGTGAGAACAGTTGCCAGGGAGGCAAGGCTGGAGTCCGAGCTGATGGAGAGGTGCAGAGTGGCGGCCTTGAGCGGTGAGCCATCTCCACAAACGGGACATCTCGTTGAGAAGGCCGGACTGCAGAAGGTCCGGGAGGCCAGGAGGTGGGGTGCAAGGTGAGCAGGAATAACGAGTTCGGGCTGGAGGCTAAACAGCGGTGAGCTTTGGAGGCCTCCTTAGGAAGGCCTGTCGGTGTGGTTTGCGGCAAAGGCCCATCATGTTCAAGAGAGTCACACAAGTTGAGCATGAAGCACTGTGTGATATCCGTTCCCCTGGCACGGATCACCAGCCACCAAGGTGTCTCCTGTGGTGCTGTTAACCCAGGTGCTGCTCCTGGGCGTGGGTTGTGACCTCTCACAACCCGGATTAGCAGCCGTGTGTCTAAGATTTGTGATATAAAGGCATAAGGGATCAGCACCCCCACCCCCACTTCTTGTACCTGTCACCTTCCCCTGATGAAGGCAGTTACAGGTTTAAAAAGAGTGGGGGGCAGTCTAGGCCCCCAGGTGGCAAACCCTGGAGTAATGGATGTTGGCCGTAGTGCAGGCACGATGCTCCCATGGGGTTCCATATCTCTTGGGTGTAGCAGAGGCACTGCTGGAATATAGCTGTCCTCGGTTCATTACCTTTATTTTTATTTTGTTTTGCTTTACTTTGTGTTGGTGTTGCTTAAGAATGTCGGAGTTTGCTGATATATTCCCTGCCTATCACACTTCCAGGCACACAGGACAGAGAATGTGAAGGCGATGTTTGGAGCTACTCCTCCAGCTGCCTGCCAGCTGCTCAGGAGCCCATCACCTCATCACCTTGCTTTGCTGACACAGACCTGACTCCTCCTCCAGGGCCCCCTGCCTTCCCAGAGGTCAGCCACAAGTTCACATGCAGCAACAAGCAGCAATACAAATGGAGTGCCTGCTGGGAATATCTTTCTAGTGTCAAGCAGCCATTAAAAGCACTTAAGGAAATCACAAAAGGGAGGTGAGAGAATACTTTGGGGAGAGTCACAGGATGGGGAGGGAGAAGAAAAAGCCTCAGCCCACCTCCTACCTTAGAGGGGAAAACAGGCTATAAAAAGCAAAGTTGATGCTAAAGAATGGACCTGCCTTGGGGCCCAAACAGTTCAGGGAGCCTGGAAAACTTGCTAACACAAACAGAGTAAAAGAACATTTTAAGGAATTATGCATTTTATTATTTTTTAATTTTTATTGAATTTATTGAGGTGACATGGTTAATCAAATTATATATTGGTGTCAGGTATAAAATTCTGTGTATTGTATTGTGTGTTCACCACCCCAAGTCAAGTCTCCTTCCATCACGTTTATCCCCCCTTTACCCTCTACCCCCTCCCCCTGCTGCCTTCTTCTGGTAATAACCATACAGCTGTTTGTGTCTATGAGGTTTCTCCTCTTTTTTTTTTTTCTTAATCCCTTCACCTTTTCACCCAGCCGCCCTCTGACAGCTGTATCTATGGATCTGTGCTATTTTGTATGTTCATTTATTTTGTTCATTAGATTCCACATATAAGTGAAATCATATGGTACTTGTCCTTCTATGACTGGCTTATTTCACTTAGCATTACTCTCCAGGTCCATCCATGCTGTTACAAAAGGTAAGATTTCCTTCTTTTTTGTGGCTGAGGAGTATTCCATTGTGTAAATGTACCACAGCTTTTTTATCCACTCATCTACTGATGGGTACTTGGGCTACATTAAATAACGCTGCAACGAAGGTAGGGGTGCATATATTATTTTGAATTATGTTTTGGGTTTCTTCAGATAAATTTCCTGAGGTGGAACTGCTGTGTCATACCATTTTGAATTTTTGTGAGGTAGCTCCATACTGTTTTTCACAGTGGCTGCACCCATCTGCATTCCCACCAAGCAATTGTGTATTTAAAAATTTATTCAATGAGCATGCATTACCGTCGGTACTTATATATACTCTCTCATCCAATTTGCACTGCATGTCTGTGAAGAAGACATTATGAATCCTCGTTTAGAAGTGGAAACTAAGGTTCAGAGAGGTCAATTATTGCCCACATTTGGGGTTCAGGTATGTCCAACTGCAAAGCCAATGTTCTTCCTATCAGAA
>NW_006285313.1:861336-875691 GCF_000327345.1 Myotis davidii
CGTCTGCTTCATTCTGACCTACGGGTCGGTGGCTTGTACCCCTGGGTTAAGCAGGTACAAGTGGGGTGTCTGTAGGGCACAGTGGCCTTTCCTGTCCACCTGATTAAAGGAAGAGTAACCTGTCTATCTGAAGTGGGCTGATGGACTCTTTCTTCAGTCTCCTGGCCGTCAATAACCATCTGAAAGGAAGTATTGGGCACGGAGATAAGTAGGCCATGTGACCTCGGGAAAGCCACTTTCCTCTTTGAGTTTTAGTACCCTCATCTGTCAAATGGGTCCCATAAAACCTCTGTAACAGAGTAGTTGTGACACTAAAAAGCTATCTTATTAAGGTCCTTAATATTGTATTTGGCACAGTGCATATATGTTATAAATGATAGCTATCATTGCAATTTCTGTTTTACCTCACAGAACAGGTTTGGAAAATACATAGAGTTGAAAATAATTGTTTAAGTCAGAAGTTTGTCTCATGGCTAAGAATGACTACAACAACAGAAGGGCAGTGGAGGCACAGGCAGCCTGGGTTCAAGAAAGAGAGCCACATTCTCCCAGCTGGTCCCTTCTCTTGCTGTTCCGTCATCTTAGACTGAAGCACAGCTGTTTAGAGACTCAGAACTCATACTACAGATACATATGGTAGGAACCTTGAGCATTTTAAAAGTCAAAGACACGTGTAGGAGGAATTAATGCAAATGGCTTTGCTGCTTGTTATATGGCCCCCTGAAGGCGCATTTGTTAGAGGAACTCTCTCACGGTGGGCAGCTCCTCGGGAGGGCAGTTTGGGCTGGTTCCCAGGCTTGCCCACCAGCTTAATTGAGCAGATAGCAGTGAACAGGAGAATCAGGCCGATCCTGGGGCCTTGTCCTGGCTACTCATTCTGACCCCAACAGGGGCACAGAGACCTAGAGGTTCTGACTCAAAGTTGCTCTGGTGGTAGCTGCACCCCCTGCTCTCTGTCCACAGAACCCACAGCCCATGCTGCGGGGGGGGGACGAGGGGGGGCAGCGTCTATCTCTACCCTCAGTTCTGCATCCTTTTCAGAAAGGCTTTTTGTGCTGAAGCAAGACTAACCCTGCCCCAGGGAGAGAGTAAAATGTGCTTCCAATCACAGGCCCTGGGGGAAGGGGTGAGCAGTGGGGCAGACTGCCCAGGCATGCAGAGGGCTGTTTTCTTTTAGCAAACACAGCAAGCATTATTGCCATTTGAATTTGTAATAAAAGAGAATAGGAGGCTCAGAGATTCCACTCGGAGTTAGATTCATTTGTGTTTTAACTAATCCCCCAAACAGTGTTTTTGGTTCGACATAATTTCCTGTAAGATAGTAAACTTTGCACTACAGGACAAGTGTTAGAGTTTTGGCACGAAGGAAGCAAAGAACAGTAACTTCTTTAAGGTTATTGCATTGGTCTTACTGGGGCTTGTATTTCTTGACAGATTTGGAAAACTAGTTCTTTCAAGTCTGTTGTTCAGGTATTGACAGCAGAGTCAGGGATGCACTGTGTAACAGTTACGGCTCTGGAGACCCAGAGGGGAAAGCACTCTACCAAGCAGAAAAGGACGGATATTAAAATTCCACAGCTAGTTTTTCATTGTAGGTTTTTCAACAGTAAAAAAGCTGTTGAGATTTAAGATCACTTAGAGCTATAGAGAGAAATGTTCTCTTCCTAGCCAAATTTTAGAAAGGCCCTTTTCCTTTTTTGTTAAACACCACATTTCCAGACTCACTGGTATATGTGCAGGTGGCATATGTGTATATGCACACATACTTATGCACGCGCACACACACACACACACTCACACAAAGACACACCCTTTCTAACTCCAGTTTGCAGCCTCTATTCCTCCTTTGATTTGCCCTGTAATTCCTGAGTCAGCAATCCTAATCTGTGTAGCCCACTTTTATTAAGGGGCAACTCCTACATATTTAAAAGATTTAGCTGAAATAGGTGTGGCATAAAAATGTAGAATTTTTATAGAAATTTAGTAGGATACTCTTGTATTCTATAAACCACCACATCGCTTCCTTTTTAATTTCCAGAAGCCTTGAATGAGGAATCATAATATTGGTTCTTATGGGTTATTTTCCAGGTACTCTTTCACCTCTGAGATCCCAAGCCTTGAAAAGGATATGTTTGGCATAGATGCACCTAAGAAGCTATCTCCTGGAGAACCCCTTATAGATAGACAGGCTAGATGTCTAGAGCATTATGGCCCACATATTGTTTCAAACTTGGGGGTGGCAGTTTCTTGGAGAGCTGAGTACAAAGGATCTAATTCCCCCACAATCTGGCATTTCAGACTTTGATAATCATCCCTCTACTTCACAGACAAACCCTCACCATAAATATCAGTTCACATCATTAATCTCAAATTGAGCACATTCTGCTCCCTAGTGGGCCTCTGTCTGACTGTTCACCTTTGACCCCTAAAAGGCTACGCCAGTGTGTGGCTGACTGACAGGGAGATTACTGGCACCAAACACATCGGCAGCCTTGCTGGCTGTGCACATGAACACAAGATCATGTTGTGTTCTCTCAGTCAGCAAGGCTTTCCCTCTCCCCTCTCTAATGAAATCTGACTTTAATCTGTGCCCATTACCTCGGCCTACACACCCATTCACAAAGAAACCTGCTTGCACAAGTTTGCTGCTATGCACAGCAGATTACCTCCACTGTGCCCTTCCAGGAAAGGGCCATCTCTCACTTCAGGCACACACTTCATTCTGACCAAGCATTCTCTTTGCTGCATAAATGCAAAAACATATGCACACACACAGGGTGTCCCTCATTTCCTCTGGAGTAATAAGAGCCTGGACAATACTTTAAGTATTCATTTTCCAACATAAATTAGAACGGAGTATCGCAAATACCAGTGACATCTGCATGGATCCAGAATGTATTCATTATGGTCAGTGCTATTACAATGAAAGGAAATGCATTCTAATGGCAGGACATTTGAAATAATGTGTTGCTGGATTCTGCATCCATAAAAGCCATAATGAAGAAACAGGAGCATGTCAAATAAATTAAAAGGAGTAACAGGGATACGGGGTAGCTTCAAGGGCTCTAGGCAATGTCAGTGATAGGCACATTCACTGATGGAGCAACAAAGAGAAAGTTAGGATGGTCTGGAGATAGAAGAGGCAAGAAGAGCATTAGGCTGGCGTTCTGGAGAACTGAGGTTTGAATCCTGGCTCTACTATGTGCTAGCTTTGTGTTCCGGGGCAAGTTTTATGTCAGTATCTCCTGTCACCTCACATTGGTCATCTGTAATACCAGGGCAGTCTACCTTGCAGGACTGTGCAAGGAGGAAATGAGAGAACATGTGGAAAGTGCGTGGCAGAGAGTCTGATGTATAATAAGCCTAAATGAACACTGGCTTTATTGTATTTTTTATTTTTCACTCAGCCATTTCATATAGGAGGGGATACAAATAAGTCCTTCTGAGATCATGGCACTTTTAATCTACCCCATAAGCATAACCACTAAAATCTATTATTAGGAAAAAATGTGGTAGTCAAACCGGAAATTAAACGTTCGCTTTTGTTTTCCTTTTTGTTATCACTAAATAAAGGTACGGCTCTGGGATTTTAGGCATCATTGAGATCTCCAAATCTCAGTTTCTTCTTTATAAAGTAGAGCTAATAATACCTGCTCTTCCTACTCAGGAGCTTGTTATGAGGGCCAAGTGAGATAAAATGTGTTTGGCAGATATTATTGGTTGGCTGACTTAGTCATTCCCAAGTAGAAGAGTTATTTGCAAACAAAGCTAATACTGCAGTTGGGGGCGGAGGTGGAGGAAGGGGGGAGGGCGTAGCCCAGTTCAAGACCATGAAGCAGAAGGATAAGTCTTCTGGTTTAGGAGGGTTGTTCATTGGCAAAGTGTCTACTTTTCTGATTAACAGAGATGTGCCCCTTCTTCTGACCTCTTTTTTATTCCTGAAAATGCATATGATATCCAGGGCCACAGCCCTTTTTCCATCATAAGGAAGCAAGCATGAAGGAAAAGCTCACGGAGTCTCAGAGCATGAGGCAGTACTGACATTAGCCACTGAACCTCAGCCAGCACTCAGTCACCTCCCTCCAAATTTACTGCGTGAAACAAATAAACCTTCCTTTGTTTAAGCTACTGATACCGAGTGTTCTCCTCCTCAAAGCTGAACACCATTCTGATACAATGCATAAGTACTCTGGAGAATTAAAAGCCCTATCTCTAAGTACATAATCATTTTTCTGCCAAAATGATCATTCCCTTGTATGCCCTGTAAACAGATTTAGTAATATCTCCTCTAGGAAGCTTTCCAAGACCCTGGGCCCAGCTAGACTGGCATTTCCCCCAGCCTTTGGCCATCTAAGATACTCCATAAACCCTCTATCAGTACGTGTTATCCTGTTTTCTAATTATTCATTTACTTGTCTCTTTGCCCTACCAGTTAGTTAAAATGTCTCAACAACAATGATCCCTATTTTAGCCATTTAATTTTTTTCTAGCACTTGGCATATACCTGGCACACAGTAGATAACTCATTAAGTATTTGTTGAAATACTGAATAAACCAACAAAAGAATGATCTGAAAGGACACGAAATAAAGGATAAACAGCCTGGGGTGACTTATTAGCCATTAATATTTTGAAACACTGCAAATAGCTTTCTAATTCCTGTTACTGCTTTTAGGAACTCTGGATTGGGAAGCGTAGGTCTAGGAGGCAGTGATATTTTTATTGTTTTAAAAGTTATTCCACTTGGCCCTTGTTTGAGTTCATGACATCCCTCTACTTGTACTCCCTACATTATTTCTATGCTGTGTATTTAGTCCATACTTATCTATACAAATATTATTTTCTTCTTTGTTGTTTTAGAATTTATCCCTTGTAATAACCAAGACATCCTGGGAATAATCCCATTTGGCACCAAAACAAATATTCACATTCTCCAAGGGCTCCCTTCCCAGGTGTTTGAGCAATGTCCGTGTGACAGGGGCTTCTGGGAATTTCCTGCTCACTTTGCCCTGTCTGGGTCCTTACAATCCCTGAATGCAGTGTGCAGCTGCCAGGGGTGTGCCTATAATACGTGGCTCTCTGTGTCCCCTCTCTTTCTAAAGCCAGCTTGTCTCTGTGACTTGTATAGATCACAGCCTTCTTAAAGTATGATTACTAATCCCTCTGCCAGAAAAATAATGTCAAATACTGCAGCATTATCATTCACACTACAAATCAGAAACATGTTCCACTGTTATGAGCGTGTTTTTAAAAAAAGTCCACAAGGTGAAGTGGTTTCCTTGACAGTCACCAGTGTCAAGCCTCAGGTCTGAACTCTCTGTTCCCCCTGCTTGCAATGCTCCCCGCGCCCATTTTTGCCTGGCTGGCTCCTTTGTTCTGCCAGGTTTCAGTTCAAAAGTGACCTCCATAAGCCATCTTTGGACACCTTATCTATAGTACCTTCTTCTCCCCAGTCCCTTCCTGTCAAATCACCCTGTTTCATTTCCATCCTAACACTGCTAATCTGAGATTATTTTGTTTATTTAGTGTTTTTTTTCCCCTTCAATCTCTTCCCACAAGAATTAACTTCCACCAGAGAAAGGATCTCATCTCTTGTTCCTCAGCAACAAGAGCCGTGCCTGGCATAATGTAGGTGCTCAATAAACATTTGCTGAAAATGAGTAAGAAGAAAGCAGACAGTGTGTGTTCACTCAGCACTTGGCTGGCCTTTACAGAATTTCCTCTGGGGAGTGGGGCTAAGGATGGGGTTGATGGCCACCATGAAAGCTCAGGGGTGTGAGGTTGGTTGGGAGGCTACCTGGAGTTATGAAAAGAGCCAGAGTCCTGGTCCTGTCAACTTACAAGATGTACACGAATGGGCACATATCCCTTACTCTCTCTGCGCTTCAGTTTTGTCATCTGTGTAGTAAATTGCTTCAGAGGATTGGTGCCACAATTAAATGAGACAGTGATGGCAGAAAGTAAATAAATTAGTTCCCCTCTGCCTGTCCCGTAAGGCTGTGAAAAGAGGAAGAGGCCCAGAAGCCCTGGGAAAATGCCTTTTCCCTTTCAGGCAGTCACCTTAGCAACTGCAGTGATTTCTCGCAGAGAAATCTCAACCTGCTGTACCAGGGAGTCTAGCTCACAGGCCAGTTTTGAAATCCTGAGTCATTCGCAAGGCCCTGAGCAAGAGTCTAGCCCGCAAGACTATTAGGGATTTATTCCTCGCTCCCCAGTCTTATATGAACTTGTATTGAACTCGGGCTGTTTTCCACAGTGGTGAACTCGTACATCTGCTTTAAAGCACTTTGGGTGCTGATTCTGCCCCATCATGTGCTTCTTCTCGTCTCATCAAAACTAGAGCGTTCAAAGCCATCAAAAGCCTTCGTCCTACGGCCTGATAGAGACCCTTTTGATGCCATCATCCCTGACTGCTATTTACCTGTTTGAGCACAATTAATTCCTTACACTCAACTCATTCTATCTATTCATTTGCTCATTCAGTAAGCATCAAGTGAGTGCCAACTGCATACATGTCCAGCCCTAGTAATAAGAGTCACCATATACTAGCAATTATTACATGTTAAACACCATGCTTGACTTATGAGCCTCAGGCCATCCATACCCCACAGGCACTATGATTATCCCATTTTCAGATAAGAAAATTGAAGTTGAAGTGTTTAGGCAAATCGCCTAGGTGGGTAATAAAAGGAGGGTCAGCACTCTAACCTAGGGTTTCTGTGACACCAAGCCACATTCTGTTCATCACTGTACTCTAGTAAGTAGGTCTTGAACATGCACTTGGTACTTATCAGGCTGCTGGAGATGTTGGAGAAGGAGAAGATAAAAGTTATGTTTTGAACAAAAGCAGGTATGAGAGCAAAGGCACAGGATGTAGAATAAGAAGGATGTACTTTAACTCCTGACTCTTGCTACTACTAGTTCTAGCTGGGCAACCCTGGATAAGTGACTTACTCTCACTCAGTTTCCTCATCAATGTAGGATAGAGATAGCAAACCACTTCTTAGGTTTCTTAGAATAAAGAAGTAAGATGTCTGTGGGCAACCCTAAATTGTAAAGGTACTGAATCAAGGTCAATTTTCTTGCTTCCTTGGTTATTTCTGGTAAATATTTGTTTAAATGACTGAGCTGTGAACCTCAGGTTATAAGTACTATTATACCCTAACAAGTACCATTATAAAAAGACTTGTGACCTTATGTCATCTCATCCTATGTCACTCGTTTAGTGTTTTACACTTCTGAAGAGTGTAGGGCATCACATATTTATTTGCATTTCTTACGTACTGTCATTCACATTTGTTCTCTCACTTGACCCTTCATACAGGCAGAGTGGGTGCTATTGCTCCTAGGAGACTGAGGAGAAAACTGAGGGACAGAGTGGCTCTATTGAAGGCCTGAATCACAGATCTACTCAAAGTCTTTATTAACCATTGAATTTATGAACTGTGGGAGGTGGAAAAATAAGCAGCATTTGCAAACTTATTAGACCATGGAACCCTGGAAGAGTAGATCAACAACTCACATAATCACATAATTAGTGTTCAGTCTAATATACTTGGGTAGCCCTGCATTGGGGGATATCCATGCATAACTGCACATGACATGCATCTATTCAGTAGGCTGCTGAATCTTTAAGCATGCAGAGAGTCCAGCTGACACAGAACAGGTATATGCCCTGATATGTGGAGGAGAGACCAATTGCTGCATAGTAAGCACCGTGCAAACAAAGACTGTGTCTCGTTTTGATTTCTACTATAGCTCTAACATCTAGCACTGCTTGGCACACAGTAGACACATGTTAGAATCCTATATAATAAAAGCCTAATCTGCTAAGTGTCCAGTCATCCAGTTGGCCATTCAACCAATCAAAGCATAATATGCTAATGATATGCTAAAGCCGCTCAACTGCTCACTATGATGTGCACTGACCATCAAAGGGCAGACAGTCGACCAGTTGACCAGTTGCTATGACGTACACTGACCACAAGGGGAAGACGCTCCAACTGTTAGGTTAGCTTGCTGTTGGGATCTGGCCAATTGGGACTGAGTGAGATGGGCTGGACATGCCCTGAAGCCCTCCCGTGGTCTCTCCCCAACTGGCCAACTTCCATGCCCTCCCCGGCCCTGATTATGCACCGGTGGGGTCCCTTGGCCTGGCCTGTGCCTTCTTGCAATCCAGGACCACTCAAGGGATGTTGGAGACCCTGTTTTGGCCGAAACCTGCAGGCCAGACCAAGGATCCCACTGGTGCACAAATCTGTGCACCGGGCTTCTAGTTTGTTAAATAAGTGAATAGGGAATGAAAGTTGTAGAAATGACAGGTTCCATTGCTTTCAGAATGAGAGGCCACACAGTTTTTTTGTCATCAGTGATTTCAATTTATCTAGACTTCTAGACAGTTCTTAATTTATTTTCTCAGAACAAGAGACAGAGAATTGTTCCAATGGCCTTTTGCATCCTGACTGCAGAGGAAGGTTGCCCTGCTCTTTGTTGATGAATAGCACATTAATGAGATCTCCTTGAAACAGTCCCACCTCTATTATGCAGGCAAAATTACATTTGCCAGCATAATTATTGTGTCAGCTGAGCTCCCAAATTTTGATATTAATTGGTTCACTTGCAAAGGCAACATCAACATATTAGTTTGTCAAACCTCTGGAAAACTGAGGGGAAACTCAGAGTTTTAAGCAATGATTATCGACCTATACTTCTCTTTTATTCCATCTTCTGTTTATTTCCTACCAGCCAGGACTGGGCAAGTTTTATTTCCTATAATAGTTCTTAAGAGAGGAACTAATGGGTTTCTTTAAAATGTGTTGTTGTTGTTCTTACTTTTTTTATCACCATTTATTCCCTCTATCCCCTCTTTCACCTTCACCTTCCCCTCCCACCCCCCCACCCCCCCAGTCACCACACTGTTGTCCATGTCTATATGTTCTCTTGTTTTTTCCTCTTTTTTTGCTCAATCTCTCCACCTACATACCACTTACACTCCTCAATCCTTACTTCAGACTCTGGAATATAAGCTCTTTGAGAGCCTGGACCTTGAATGTTTTGTTGAAAACTATTCCCAGCACCAAAGGCAATGCTTGGAACAAAGTAGCACTGAATAACTGCTGTTTCTCCTCCTACTGAGATTCACTGTTTTAAAGTAAAATCTCTTTCATTTCCCCCACCATCTATTTCTCTCTGTTTCTTGCTCTTTTCTCTCTGTTTCTTGCTCTCTCCCTCACATATGTGCACGTGTACACACACACACACACACACACACACACACACGTCTTGCTATATACACTATGGCATTTTTCCCACGAAAAAATACATGAACCATGTAAGTTTGGTTAAAATGTGTCATTAGAGGAGTTTTGGACAGTCTCTTTGTGTTGTGTAATTGTCACCACGCTTTCCTTCCCTGTGCCACAGATTCACCTGATCAGGGTTTGGGACACAGGGCTAATCTCTGAGCTGTGAGTCTGATGAATCACAAAAGCATGATAGAATATTCTCCAACATTGTTCATTCAATAATTTTTATTTTGTGGCTGACCTTATTCTACTAGAAAAAATATTTTTCTTTTTTATTGTAAAAACTGTTTATAGCTACTTAAGTCTGATTTTGTTCTAGATTGGAACCATGACTTCCCTATCAAGTAGTATAGGTTCTGTTTTATAAACACAAATCAATAGGATAATATGATTTAGTACACCGACTTACTAGCTCTGTAACCATGGGCAGGGTACTGAACATATCAGATAAAGTCTGATACGAGATTAATAATAGCACCTTCCTCCTGGGTTGTCACAAGGATTAAATGAGAGATAATTCATGTGGAATGCTTAGCTTCTTTTCATTATTATAACCTCTGAGAGTTATAATGATAGACTAACAGCCATGATGACCAAGTATCTAAACAAAGTCATCACCTCTACAAGTCATTTCTTTTTCTTTTTGGGGGTCGGGGGAGGGGGGAGAAAGAAACATTGATGTGACAGAGACACATTGGCTGGCTGCCTCCCACATGTGCTGCAGTCTCGGGGAGGGGAGCAAACCTGTAACCCAGGTAGGTGCCTTTGACCACAATCGAACTGGTGACCCTTCGGTGCGCTGACTGATGCTCCAACCACTAGCCACACCACCCAGGGGGGCTACAAGTCTTCTTTTTATTTTCTTTCTATCTAAGAAGCCACTCTCCCCAACTCCATTCACAGAAGTGGAAATTCACAACAGGTATGCTTTGTGGGTCCTGTTTTATCCCTAAGCATGACTTTGTCCTGAAGAGTGTAGATAGCATTTCTGGATTGCTTTTGGCTGGGTGATGTCATTGAGGGTAGTCATTCATCTGACCCCCTGCATTTCTTTGTACAGTCTCTGTAACACTCCTTTCCTCATTTGGTTCCGTAAAGAGTCTTGGCTGGCTGGGGACTTGACCCTTCATTTTAGTTTGTCAAAAATCCCTAAGCAGAGGGGGTGAGCCCTCAATTCTAGAGGCATACTGGGCTGCAGCATCTATGCCTGGCCTTTTCATCTAAGCAGCTTGCTGGTAATTGCTAAGTTTTCCCTTCTGAAATAATCATCCCCCCCCCCCCTTTCTCTCCCCACTCCCATCCTAACCCCACTCCCGTTAATTATCAGTTCTGGAATTAAATGGCTTGCCTCTCCTGCTGTTGCCATGACAACAGTTGGCCTGCACCTGCCACTGGGTGAACAGTGTCTCTTTGAGAAGAGGCGATGGCAGTTGCTTGCTCCACAAAAGCCAGGGAGTAAACTAGTATTTACCTGTTTGGGGAGAGAAGTTCCTGTTCATTCCACCTTAGGTATTTTCCTGGTAAGCTCCACCTCCTCTTCCTTCTCAGATAAACTGCCTGCTAGCATTCAACAAAGAAAATGAAAAATCTTTTCTGATAAAAATGTCAAATCCCTGTTGGCTTGTCACAATTCTATCCACTAACTTTACTTATTCCAGCCAAGAGGTTAGAAGATCTGAATCTTCCATCTCCTAAGAAAGGCAGTGTAGTACAGTATAGGAGTTGAAAACACAGAATTTTAAGCCTGATAAATCTGGGTTCTAATTCTGATTGAGTCACTTTGTAACTGTGTGACCATGGCTTAATCACCTACACTCTTTTTTTTTAAATGGTTTTAGAGAAGAAGGGTAAGAGAGAGATAGAAACATCAATGATGAGAGAGAATCACTGATTCGCTACCTCCTGCATGTCTCACACTAGGGGTCGAGCCCGCAACCCGGGCATGTGCCCAGACCAGGAATCAAACCCTGACCTCCTGGTTCATAGGTCGATGCTCAACCACTGAGCCACACCGGCTGAGCAGCTTGGTCAGTTTTACCTGGTTCTTGTCTGAGGGATAAAACAGTGCACTGCCCCCAGAGCATCTAGACCAGGACGCAACTAGCAGGAGGGGAAGCTGAGAAATGCTTCTCTCCCTACCTTTCCTGCGACTCTGTCAGCTCCTCCTTCTCCACACTGTTTTTCTCACGCTCAATCTCACTTTCCTTTAAATAGAATTGATGGAACCAGAGAGACATGTTCTCACCAAGGAAACAGATGCTTTTCTGTTTTACAACCACACTGCAGCCTACGGGAACGACTGGCAGTGGTGCTAAGGAGTGGGGGAATGAGGCGTTTATGTGAGAAACTGGTTTTCTTCCCTGAAACCCCTGCTTGTGGATAAGAAGTATTTCTTTTATGAACCTATATCCACTCATACTTAAGCCCTGTGTCCAAACAACCACAAGTACGTGAACACTGGTGTTTGGGGAATACCTTCCCATTTAGGGTACTGCAGTTTTGTCTCAGCCTTTGGCCACCTTCCTAAAAAGTCTGAAGCTACCTCCTTGCAGTCATTGGCTAGAAACTTCATAGCAACTTGAAAAAAAAAAGAAAGGATAAATACCCAACAACCAAAACAAAAACACACACCAGCTTCTGCTCCCGGCATGTGTCGCAGATGCCTGATGTGGGTTTCTGGGTAAAGAGATGAATGCAGTCCTTGGAAGCCGTCGGGAAAATGAAATTATTGACCCCTTGCATGCTCTCACTGGGAAGAAGTAAGAAGATGCTGGAGACCAGCAGGTTTATCCTAAAATAAAAAAGTCACCCCTAACAACAATTTCGCTGTGGCTGATGCAGGTCAGAGGGGCATAACCAATGGCATCAAATTTACTTGTTCTGAAAACATAGACTGGAGTTTTGTGACTTCCTAAAATCTATTATGCTTAGTGCCAGGTCAAAACGGCTCAGGAGACAGACACGGAGGAAGGGAACAGGCTCCGGGCAGACTCATCAGCCCTGGGTCTAACTCAGGGACAAATGTGACATCAATTTAATTCTTTGACTGGCTTTTAAAACGTCTATAGCCTTGAATCTATTTGGAAAATGGTGGTGTTTTAGCATTCCTTCTCTCCATTTATCTAGGAGGAACTAGGGAACGATCTTCCAAACTTGACTTTAAGTTAGAAGAAGGCAGGAGCTGTCAAAATAGGTATATGAATAAGATACAAATCAGACAAACAGCTCCCTTTTACAACTACTTTATCTCAGTTACTTAGTTTTTCCATCTAAAAGAGGAAACCAAAAGGAGAATACTTTCAAGGCTTCATAGCATCTTTGTCCTTTAAGTATAATGGGATGTGCTATTTTGATGGGGAAACTTGGGCATAAAGGAAAGCAAACGACATACCCATAACAATTCATGAGAATTGCCTACGGGAACAAACCGGAAGTCTGTCCATTTCTTCTGAAGTCAGGACAACACTGAAGTCAAGAGGTGAGCCTAATAGGAAGCGGTACCAGCTTCTTATTCATTTCAGTATGACGTACAAAGCCCTCTGGAGGTGGACTCAACCACTGTCCCACCTCATCTGCCACGTCCACTCGTGCACTTCCTCACCTTCCCCACATAGCATGTTACTCTCACTTCTCTGAGCCTCTCACATGCTGGTCTCGCTGCTTGACTGGCCTTCCCACCTTTCCACCTAAAAGGCCTACCCCCACCCATCCTTCAAAGTGCGGCACAAATGCTATCTTTTCTGGTCCTCTATTCTGAGTTAGTTATCCTACTCTATATCCAACATATTTACTATAGAGAATCATTATAGTGCAGTGGGTAAGAGCCCGCATTCATGAAAATAAAGGCCGGCTCTACCATTTTTTGATGTATGATCTCGTATATGTATAGCTTCTCTGTGACTGTTTTCTCATCTCAAATGAGAAATGAAGATAATGTATTAACCACTTGTTAAAACTGTTGTAAAAAATAAATGAGATGATATATGTAAATGTTTAAAATACTTCCGGCACATAGCTGGCACTTAATAAATGCTTCTTTATAATAACTTATAATTATACCCTGTAATAATAATAATTATTATTATATTGCACTTAAATGTGCAATTAAAGCTGTTTAATTAGTTCTCTCTTTCAAACTAGACTTTGAGATCTTTAAAAGCAGGAACAAAGTCCTTTATCATCTTCACATCCCTGAGGCCCAGCATGGGGCCTGACACCACAGGAGACAGTCAAAAATGTTGAGCAAACGAAAGAAAGAATTCCTCTGCAATCTTTTCTGCATAAGAAATTAGAGAACAGCTCTCCGAAAAGTGAATGTTATCCTGATAAGCTCTGAGGCCAAAGATATAAAGAAGGTTAGCCTGCCAAACATCACAACTACTGCACTGGATGGCAAACAGAAGTGGGCTAGAGTAACACCGCAGCCTGCACAGTGACATCCAGGCAGGCAGATGAACGTTATAATGCAGGCTGCTCCTAGCCAGCATTTCCTGTGTGAGGCAAATGGAATAAGCTAGAGGCCCCCTTTGGCCAAATTTTCCAACTGTGAATTGATTCCCTGGTTATATACATCCACACAAAATAAAATAAAGTTGTGATTCGCACAGGCAAATATCTGAAAATCAATTACTTTAGCAAGGAGGCTTGCTTTTACTATAGGTAGGCAGCACAATGCATAGAATGGTTTCATTCTCCATCGGGGTGAGTTAAAAGATAGACAACCCACATCAGCGGTGGAAAACAAAGCCAGCTCAGGCTCCCTAGCAGGGAGATGTGACTGTTAAGAGACTAAGCTGAAGGCCACTAAAATGTTGGAACTCTACTTCTGTATATTAAGCAGCCCTGACACTTCCATTCCATGTCACAAGTATCAGAGCCATTGTCTTTGGCTTCCAGCTAGGCCTTCTGAAATGAAGATAATGCAAAACCAAACCATGAGTCTGCAATCAGAGGACAAAGGAAACTTAAGTGTACCATGGACTCAGTCCTCTTTTATCTTCACAAACGAAGTCATCTGGAAGAGAAATGCCATATCCAAGAACATATGGTTA
>NW_006285313.1:875762-884601 GCF_000327345.1 Myotis davidii
AAAATTAAGATTTTAAAAAATCTACCAAGTAATAGAATCTATAAGTAGATTTTTTCTATGCCACATTTGATAAAAGACTATATTCCTCCATATAACCATATCCCAAAAAACTGGGGGAAAGACTAATATTTGCAGGGAAATAAAAACAGACTACAAAGAAGCAAAGAGGCTGGATGACCTGCCCAAGGTCACCGTCAGTCACAGGCAGACCAAGCATAAAGGCCTGTGGGTGTGAGCCCCTCCTCCTCTGGAACTAGCTGCCTGTTTGATCACAGAATCAGCACGGGTCAGATTCACACTGATCTCAGCAGGAGTTTTTTGCCTGAATTGAGAGCCAGCTCTGAAGATGAAAAATTCTACAGAAGTCCCAAGTATGGCTGTCACTATTAAAAAGCCATTTGTCTCTTACTTTAAAAAAAAATCACAGAAAATCTCAACAGCAAATCACACTTTAATATTGATTTTGCTCCTTTCTCCTCTGAGCACAGGAGTTGAAGGGTCCTTCCCTCTGACTTCCTCCTACTACACAACCGCCTTCTAGGCAGCAGACCCTATTGCCACCCCCTCTCTTGGAATATATATTACTTCTCAGCAGGCTCCCTGCAGGAGTAGAGAAGGAGCCAATCTGTGAGGGAGCAAACACAAGATCTCCAATTATAGCACAGAGAAGACAGAAAATTGCCACCCAAAGTGTAAATTACTTTTTTGCTTGGAAAAAAAAAAGGAAAAAAGAATCACTCTGGGTTTCAAAGACACCCTTTTAGAAGATGACTCCACAGTGGTTAATATCCCTGTTCTGCATATCAGGACTCTTGCTCCCCCACACTCTCCAAGAACCCTAGCCATTGATATCACTGTATATCACTTTATCCAGGATTTGGAGATTAGACGACCACATGGAAGGGCAACAGGCAGCTATTCTGCGGGGCCAAAGGAAGGGCTTGGTTGGCCGCTCCTCAGGCAGTCCACACGCACCTCTTTTGCTGCTGACCCTCAGAGGACACGGTGCGAAGATCAAATGAAGAAATGTCCCTTTATAATGCCAGAGGCTAAAAAGAGAAGTGCTTACAGAAAACAGAGGTCACAGCGATTCAATGCCAAGGCAAGTAAGATCTCCCAAGTTAGAGAAGCAAGACCAAACGGACCCTCTGAGGATTGTGGGTGAATCCTCTTGGCTTTCATTCGGGGTCACAGAGAAGTGTGCTGGCCTCTTGGAGCTAGTCCGAATGGCGGGTGAGGGCACAAGCCCTGAAGCCAGACTGCATTAAAGTCCTAGCTCTGCCACTTCCGAGCTGTGTGATCCGAGCAGGGCAAGCTAATGTTTCTGAGCATTAATTGCCTCATTTTACAAGTAGGATAACAACTGTTTAAAAGCTTTACGTGAGGATGAAATGAGAATACATATAAAACACTGTAGAAAGTAACCCTTCAGTAAATGGTAGCTCTGATCATTACTGTTGTTAATTAGCAGCATAACTACACAATAAAATTCAGGGCAAGAAAAAGATATGACCAGAAGTACAGATATTTGGCCACTTCATGTCAAACAGCTTGCGAAATCAAAACTGAAAAAGAGGAAAGAAGGCAGGGAGACTCCAGCTGGTAAGAAGGAAAGAGAAAACATAGATCTATTACAGACCAGTACATTTCAACAGGGCAAGACTCTTGCTTTGTTCCTGCCACCGGGAATAGTGCTTGGAATCCAATGCTCCCTGAACTTCTGTGCAGACTGTGGGAATGTGACTGTGGGGAAGGAATGCTGGCAAAGACACACAGGCTCACTAATCCAAGCAGACCTGGGACTCAGGCTCCCCAGATCATTTCTCCTCCATCCCCTGTGCAGGCAGACCCAAGCTTCCGTTCTGTCACCTTACACTTCACATCCTCATTTAATACTGTCGGCAGTAAAGAAACGTCAGGAGCAAAACTGTTTGGCTTATTGAGAGGGAGAGTGTCTATCATAAAATAAGAGAACTTTCCCATCAAAGGCAGTATGCCCTGAAGTGCTAATTGGAATAAATTGAGCCAAATGGTAGTTCAACACAAACAAACTGAATGGAACCAACAAGTATGAATTTAAAGGTTAAAAAGAAAATCTGACTCCTCTTCCTGCCAAATTGGAACATACTTTTCAAGTGTTCATTGTACCAAAAAGCGGTTCTGTCAAGTCCCAGTTTAACAGAATCCCCGCTGACACCGCGGCAGCTTGGCTGGGGAAGCAGCTTGACATCGTGGTTGGTAGTAAAGAAACGCCATGCTTCATGACTATCTTCTCAAAATGACACGAAGATTCAGCTATTAAATTCTAAAGCCTGTCTGTCCCACTGAATAGTACCTTTGAAGGGAGTTAATCTCTTCATAAGGGCCCTGTATCCTTCCAATCAATGAGACTGGCATGTGACCATCCCGACAAGAGTGTTCGTTCTAATCAGGTTCTCGAAAGACAGAGGTGCCACTGCTACCCTGTGGAGTCTGCACACTGCACTTCTAAAGTGTCTTCTTTCTACTGGTCCTGTTTGAACTCTCATTCTGGAGGAAAACAAAGGTCTAAGGCTCTGCTTGGCCTGGATTTTAAGGAGCTAGAGAGCTAGTCTTGGGAGAAGAGATGGAGTGCCAGCCAATGAAGTAAAGAGTGTGTCTAAACCAAAGATCTATGCAAAATGCTGACAATTTAGTCAATAATTAGACAAGATGATGATTTAGGCCAGTGATGGTGAACCTATGACACACGTGTCAGAGGTGACGCGAATTCATTTTTTTGGTTGATTTTTCTTTGTTAAATGGCATTTAAATATATAAAATAAATATCAAAAATATAAGTCTTTGTTTTATTATGGTTGCAAATATCAAAAAATTTCTATATGTGACACGGCACCAGAGTTAAGTTGGGGTTTTTCAAAATGCTGACACGCCGAGCTCAAAAGGTTCGCCATCACTGATTTAGACTTTCATCCTCACGAGCGTAGTCTAGCTAGTCTCCCAAGCTCTGGTGCTTAAAATTCCTCAATGTCTTCCCCCAGCCTGCAGGGTAGGGCTCAAATACCTTAAGGAGGCCTAAAGGCCCTAAATGACCTGGACTCTGCTTTCTTGCCTCCACTGTTCTCTTGTCTAGAGCTTTTACGTAAGTTGTTCCCCAGAATAGCTCTACCCCTGCTCCACCTGTGTCTGCCTCATCTTTCAGACCTCTGTTTATATATAACCTTTTCGGGTAAGCCTCCCCTTTTCCTCCAAGACTCACTTAGGATCCCCCCCGCCCCCCGCTTTTTTTTGAAGGGAGGGGGAGAGACGGAGAGGGAAACATCGATGTGAGAGAGACATCGATTGGTTGCCTCCCGTATGTGCTCCAACCAGGGCCAAGAATCGAGCCTGCCAACAAGGTATGTGCCTTGACTGGAATCGAACCCTGGACCCTTCAGTCCGAGAGCCTACGCTCTATCCCAGGGGTGGGCAAACTTTTTGACTCGAGGGCCACAACGGGTTCTTAAACTGGACCGGAGGGCCGGAACAAAAGCATGGATGGAGTGTTTGTGTGAACTAATATAAATTCAAAGTAAACATCATTACATAAAAGGGTACGGTCTTTTTTTTTTTTTTTTTAGTTTTATTCATTTCAAACGGGCCGGATCTGGCCCGTGGGCCGTAGTTTGCCCATGGCTGCTCTATCCACTGAGTCAAACCAGCTAGGGCAGGACCCCTTATTAAAGTAGCCAAAACTTCCCTTATCATAGCACTTTCCCCACACCCATATAGGTGCCTGGTTATATGCTCATCTCTCCCACTAGATTTAGGATCCACAAGATTAGGAACTATGTCTGTTGTAGTTACCATTATATATCCAGTTATCCAGGATATAGCACAGTGTCTCACATAGAGTAGGGTCATAAGAAAAAAAAGGGAGGGAGGAAAAGAGAGAAGGGAGGGAGGGAGGGAGGGAGGGGTGTGTTCCTGAGAATGGCTGGAAGATGAAGTTGGAAGGGATTCCTTGAGGCTCTGTAGGCTTAAAGCAGGGCACCCGTGGCTTTGCCATAGTAGACAAGGAGCTAGATCTAGACTGAGAACCACAGTTCCCAAGGGAGGGAAGAACCAGGAGATGTAGATGTGGGAACAGTACTCGACACGAAGAAAGAGGCTCAGGATGTGGGGCTCAGGAAAGGGGAAATAAAGGACTGTACTTGTTGGTTTGCAAGTAAAGCCAAACAAAGAAGGGCTGAATCCTGGCTCCCCAGTAAAGTAACCTTGGACAATTCATTTAGCTTCTTTCAGTGAGAAACCTAAACTACATTAGTGATTTTCAAACTGAGTTCTGAGGGAACCTAGGTTTCTGCAGAAGTCCCTTGTGGTCTATTGTAAGGAAGAGAGGAGGCTCACCAGCAGATGTGGGCCCCAACTTTAACCAGACAAGAATTGTTGTTATGCATTGGAGTTCCACTTAAAGCCCGCTTGAAAAAAAGGGTGCCTCTGCTACAACTAAAGTTCTGAACAGCAGTGGCCTGGGTGACCTTTCTAATACCTCGTGGCCTCAGCAGTCCTTGATCCTGCGGAGCAGAGGGGACCATCTGAACACTGTATTTTACTCTTGCCCCTCAACTGTCTTGATGGCACAGCTACTGCATTTCCGAGAGCCTGTGCTCACCACCTGAGCAGAATGACAGGGATGGTAAGTACACCAACTCCAGGCTCACTGGGAGGCTGAGGCCAAAATGAAATTCACTTTTAAATTTCATGTGGTGATACAGAAGCACAAAGGAACACTTTTTCCCTAAACAAAATTTTGTGTTCCTGTGATCTAGGACTCATTGTGTAGGCGTCTTGCATTGGCCACAAAGATATCATAGGTCAGAAATAAATAATAATGGGTCCAGAGCGCATTAAAAAAAAGTTACCCAATTCCAATCAAGAGGGAACAATGCAAAAACTTATCTAGTCAGTCCACCTGGGAGCCTAATTACCATTCAAATACAGTGTCCCTCTTCTGAACAGATACTTGGAACGTACAAAAGAATAGAGCAAAGTTAGTGCCATCACATACTTTAAAGTCTACCTTTATCTGAAGGTTACAGGCAGGAAAAGGCATGGATGAGAGGGAGATGGGAATCTGACAAAATAAGATCTTCAAAGCCCTGGCTTAGGATGGAGATCCCCTTTCTGTGCTGTTCCTTGGCTGCCCATATCTCACGGGGCATTAGAAGGCCACAATGTCACTCTACTTCAATTCTGAGAACAGACAAGCAGCAATAATGTGATCTTACCTGAGTCCTTCCTCGTCACCCTGAAAGAAAGAGAAAGAAACAGCATTAGAAATTGGCATCGGAAGAAACCGGTTTAGACTTCCTTTCCCAACCTGAGAGCAAGGTGTGTGTTTACTGTTAACAAGAGACAAATCAGCAGATGTCTAGGGGCTAGGACAAGGGCTAACCCAATCCTGTGTTCAAACTGCCCAACAAAGGCAAACTGATCATTTGCCCTTGCAAGCAGATCTAGGCGGCTTAAATAATAGCTTTGCTGTTTTACTTGTATGGTTGGCAGTATTTAGTTCTGAGCAAACTGAGATCCCAAAATAGCAGCGGGTCTTAGGCAAAAGCTGACCAGCTCCCAAGGTATCAAGCGGTTTCCCTCAAAGACTCATTTCTGCCTTGGTCTTGCATTTTTTTCTCCAAAGAGAAACACAGCAACTCTAATATACAGAACACCGTCGTGAAAAGGGCACTGAGCTGGGCCTTAGGAAACTGGGATTCTGGTCCAAGCTCTGTTGTTTATTAGCGCTGTGCCCTTGGGCAAGCGAATGAATTAATCTGGACCTTGGTTTTCTCTGTAAAAGGGTAGTTCTGGCTTTTGATGATCCAGATCACTCTCTCAGCCAAACAATGGCGTTTCTGTTTCTTCTTGTTCACGCTGCAAAAACAATGTGTGAGTATTATTTTTCCAGGTATTTCATCCTCTGATCCTAACTTTATCAGTGATAAAAAAATTATTTCAATGAGCCTCTTTCTTGTCCAAACTAGATTTTTCTATACTTTGGGGTGTAGTGTTCTATTAAATATTAATTACGTGTCCAGGTAACTTATGATTTTTACTGACTTGTGTGCATTCTATCAACTACTGAGAAAGAGATATTAACTTTCCAGGTATGATTATTGGATTATCCACACCCCCTTTAATTCTGTCCATTTTTCTTCAGATATTTTGAGTCTTATCATAAGCAAATACATGTGAATGCCTGTTACATCTTCCTGAAGAACTGACCCTTTCATCATCATGACAAGTTACTCTTTTTCTCTGATAATACTCTTTGTCTTGATATCTGTTTTATCTAATGTTGGCAGGGCCAATCCAGCCTAATGCTTCCTGATCTCATGGTATGTCGCTTTCAGTCTGTCTGTATTGTGAAAGTCTGTCTCTCTTAGGCAGCGTGTAGCTAGGTCTTACTCTTTTATCCGTTCTGATAATCTATCTCTGCCTTTGAATAGAAATGTACAGTCCATTAACATTTAAATTTTGTTATTAATATGGTTAAATTTAGCTCTACCATTTTATGATTTGTTTTCTGTTTGTTCCTCTGTTTTTGTTCCTCTTGTTGTCTTTTCCTACCTTCTTTTGGGTTTTTGAAACACCAAATTCCATTTTAATATATCTATTGGCCTTTTCACTTTATGATTTTGTCTTATTTTTAGTGACTTCTAATAAGAATTATGATAGAAATCCTTAAATTTTGAGGCTCCATAAAATTAAACTGTATCACTTAAAATTAAATGTAGACACCTTGAAACTCTACAGGCCAATTTATCCTCTTTCCATGTTCTTTGTTATAGTATCGAATATTACAGAATCTACATGTTATGAACACTGCAAGACAGTTAAAATTTTTGCTTAAATAGGCATATTCTTTAAAGAGATTAAGAAGGAAAAATAGTCATAATTCAATGGCTATATATATATATGTAATTTTACATATACATATACATATAGTTTTTAAACAAATTTATGATAATAGCTGCCTAATTGTAAATTTACTAAAGTCATTGAACATAAACTTAAAACAGGTAATTTTATGGTATTATCCTATATAATAAAAGCCTAATATGCTAAGTGTCCGGTCGACTGTTCAACCAATCAAAGAGTAATATGCTAATGATATGCTAAGGCCACTCAACCGCGTGCTATGATGTACACTGACCATCAGAGGGCAGACAATCGACCAGTCGACATGACATACACTGATCACCAGGGGGCAGATGCTCCGACTGGTAGGTTAGCTTGCTGCTGGGATCTGGCCAATCGGGTCTGAGCGAGGTGGGCAGGACACTCCCTGGAGCCCTCCCACGGTCCCTCCCCGGCCCGATCGTGCACTGGTGGGTTCCCTTGGCCTGGTCTGCACCCTCTTGCAATCCAGGACCCCTCGGGGGATGTCAGAGAGCCGTTTTCAGTCTGATCCCACAGGCCACTCCCCTCGGGAGGTCACCAGACGCAGGGCTCATGGCTGTCAACTGCTGCTGCATCGGCGTGAGCCTCTCCTGATTGGAACTAATTAGGCGCAAGCCCGTGGCAGGCACAGTGGGGCCGGGATGAGCAGGAGTGGCAGAGAAGAGCTGCAGGCAGTGTTGGACTGCAGGTTTTGGCCCAATCCTGGTAGGCCACCCAGAGGGGCCCCACCTGTGCATGAATTTGTGTACCAGGCCTCTAGTAAATTATATCTCAAAAACCTTTAAAAAGTCTAGATATCCCACCTGCCCAAGTGCTACTTGCTGTTGATTCATGAAGATTACTCTAAAAGTAGCCCATTAACAGTGTGTTTGTTTTATGAAACCTTTAGTACAGATGAGTGTGATTAGACCAAGTAGAATCGCAGAGCTTCTGGATGAAGGAGTCCAAAGATAACAGGTTTCCTGATGACATTTCTTTTTAAACATGTGTTTTTAATAAAATTTTTCTGGGCCACATTATAGAATACAGGGTAGGGGAAGAATTTCATTACTAGTCCCACAGGTCTAAAAAGATGTGGTCTTTCCCCTCTTCAAATAAGTGAAGTTATTGCTTTATTAATCATTATAGAACAAGAGGTCCGATGCATGAAATTCGTGCATGGATAGGGTCCCTAGGCCTGGCTGGCAATCAGGGCCAATCTGTGGGGTGACTTGTGGGGTGATCAGGGGGCCCCCACTGGCACCTGCCTTGGCCAGCCTGGCGCCACCCACTTGCCGGCCCCGGCCCCGCCTCCGCTGGTCACCTCTCTCTGCGGGGCGACTAGTGGAGCAATTGGAGGGGCCCCCGCTGGCACCCGCCTTGGCTGGCTTGGGGCCTGCAGGCTGTGGGCAGCTCCTGCATTGAAAGTCTGCCTCCTGGTGGTCAGTGCATGTCATAGTGACTGGTCATTCCACTAGTGTTCTGCCTTTCAGTTGATCTGCATATTAGTCTTTTATTATATAGGATATTTAAAACGTATATACACACCAGAAGGCAAACATACACTGATAGTTATCATCAGGTATTGCATTTGCCCCATTTTTGCATGTGTGTGTGTGTGTGTGTGTGTGTGTGTGTGTGTGTTTTAACAGCTTAGTTGAATATTATAGATATACCAGAGACCTGGTGCACGAAATTTGTGCATGGGTAGGGTCCCTAGGCCTGGCCCGCAATCAGGGCTGGTCAGGTTCCCCGCTTCCCAGCCTCCCCACCTCCTTCCTCCTTCCCTCGCCACCAACGGAATGCTACCACGTGGTTCCCCACCTCATGGCCTCCCTACCTCCTCCTTCCCTCACTCCCTCAGCACCCCACTGCCGCTGGTCGCCCGCAGTGTTCCACGCTGCCACCTGGTGGTCAGCGCACATCATAGTGAGCAATC
>NW_006285313.1:884642-895627 GCF_000327345.1 Myotis davidii
TGTTTTTTAAAATCTCTCATTTTTTGGCTTGAATTTATTTATATTTTTATAAAATTCTCTGCCAAAGTCAAGTATTAAAAAATGTGCCATGTGCTGTGCTAGGTGCAGTGAAGAAAGAGATGAACAATACAGTTTCCATTCACAAGGAATTGAAATCCAAAGAGGGAGACCCTGAAAGATGCTGTCTCTATTGGTTTTCTGCTCTAAATACTAGTCCAGAAATGTGAGCCATACAGATGTGGAGGATAGAGAGGACCACCCCATTCAGTCTGCCAGGGAGGAAAAATTTCCAAATGAGGTTTGATCTTAAAGGCTGGGCTTTCAGGCTAGAGATGTGCGTTTTCAGATAGCGTGAATAGCATGTACATTACTTTTACTAGCAAGATTAGCAACCCTCTGAATGTCTGCTGACCTATTCAGAATTGCCTTATAATTATGTCTTCCTTCTTTCCTCCTTTCCTTTCTTCCTTGGCCTGAATTTAGTTATATTTTTATAAAATTCTCTGCCAAAGTCAAGTATTAAAAAATGTGCCATGTACTGTGTACTATGTTCCCTCTCTAAGAGTAATTCCATCAGAGTTAACCATATAGTACAGTTAATGTTGGGGAGGGGCAACACACATTTATTGAAATGAAAATACAAGAGAAGGGGCTATTTCTCAATTAAATTTTATTTTTGAAAAAGAAAAACAACTTAATCAACATACAGAATAAATGTGAGGGTTGATTTGAGGAGAATTTGGCATGGATCCCTTGACTTACTCTGGTTTAATTTTTTGTTTATAAAAACATAAAAGTGGCCCTGGCCAGTGTGGCTCAGTTAGTTGAGCGTCATTCCATGCACCAAGAGGTTTAAAATTCGATCCCAGGTCAGGGCACATGCCTGGGTTTTGGGCTTGATCCCCAGTAGGGGGCGTGCAGGAGACAGCAAATTGATGCTTCTCTCTTGCATCTCTCTCTCTCCCATCCTCTCTCTCTAAAATCAGTAGGGGGAGTGCAGGAGACAGCAAATTGATGCTTCTCTCTCGCATCTCTCTCTCTCCCATCCTCTCTCTCTAAAACATTTTTTAAAAAGTGACAACCTCTATAATTAAAAGGTTCTAGGACACTGATTCTCCTTAATAGAGTAGGGGCAAAGCACAGGCACTTGAATAGGATAAACTGAAATTAGAATCCTGGTTCCATGTTTCTACTAACTAACACTGTTGTGTCAGTTTCTCTGCAGTTCTCTGCATCTCAGTATCCAATCTGTAAAATGGAGATAATGAGATTAAATGAAATGATGGCTACAAAGTGCTCTCTTTCCTATCTAGAAACTTTTTCAGACACATACTGTCTTAATTCTGAGGAGGATGAAGTGAAAAGATCAAGAGCTATTCTGTTCTTTTACACCTTCATAAAAATTAATCAAGAGCCCTGGGCGAGTGAAGTAGATAACTGTCCAGTGGTCCCATCTTTCCTGTCAGAATGCCTTAGATAATACCTGCCTCCCAGATTATATCTTGGCTGTCTACTGACTGCTTATTCTGTGCCTCGGCTCTCCTGTCCCCAGGCAAGACTGCTAGTTAAAGCTGAGCTTCCTGAGTCCTGAAAAGTCCACAGGACTCTCCTGGGTTTCCATCGGGCATAAGCTTGACGAGAATTTTCAACAGAATGCTAGGAAATCTGATGAACAACAGCCTCTCCCCACTGGCTGAAAAATGGTATAAATTTTATGTATTTTTAAAATGTTAGCTGCCTTAAATTAATTTTAGAAATAGAGTCTAACTGCCTGCACATGTTGTTTGGTAAAATGTCTGAGACCCTTTATTCCGGTGAGAAAATAACACTGAACATAATGACTATATTCCTTGTAGTGACTCAACATTTATCGTCTTTCTTTCAGAGTCTGTTCTCGATCCTCACAATGTCCTAACCGACACGCCTCTCTTAATCCAGCAGTTATGCCCCCATTTATAAAGTTGGCTCCATATAAAAACGAGCCGAGGAATCCGTTCACTATCCACAGAATCAGACCAAAACCGTTCATTCTGGCCTGCTTTACGCTCCACTTCCTGACTTCTTCTCATTCAGCCCAGTCCTCATGCCTACGATTACTCCATTTATAGGCTCATTTCCCGACTTGGGACCTGTCCGCAGCCTTCTCCTCTGGCTCTGATTTCTGGCTTTCCTTTGTAACTGTGATTAGTATTTGCCCCCAGTGACTATATTCCTTTAAGTCATGGTGGACTAATATTTGGCCAGGCCCAGGTGCTGGCTAATACTTCCCGAGGCCAGTGCTTCCATAGGTATACGTACCAGTCTACACACTCAGACCCTGTCTAGGCTTCCCATTCATTCACACTTAAGGACCACAGGAGGGCATTTCCAGAGCCAACAAACATGGCAGTCAGTTTCCTCCTACTTGTCCTGCTACTAATAATTGTAGGCAGTCTCCCTTACCTCTGCCTTTGGCTCAGCTGCTTCGTTAGAGGTATCGAGTTGTTCCTTGGCTTGGGCCATCTGAGTCATCAACCTGTCCATGTGGGATTGGATGTCTGCCAGAATCTCAGTCACATGAGCTGTGGCCATCGCTTCCTGGATGTCCACTAGATGAAGGGCCTTCTGTTCCTCATCAGCAATCACTTTCTGAACTTTCTTAAATTCCTGTTGTATAAACACCTTCATCTGGTCCCGAGTTACCTGTAGAGCACAGACAAGTAAGAAGAATGAGTTGGGCACACAAAGAAATGGGAGGTTAGAGCTATTACAGTAAGTGCTAGTCAGCCACGCCAAAGCACAAATCATGGCTCCTATCCAATCCTAAAGTTTTGGGAATATCCTCCAAACAACGTCCCCCTGATACCTTTAATGAATTTCCTGCTAATTTTTTGCCTCTTTCATTTTTAGGAAGTAATGCTTTATATATATATATATATTTTTTTTTATTTCAGAGAGAGGGGGAAGGAGAGAAACATCAGTGATGAGAGAAAATCACTGATTGGCTGCCTCCTGCACACCCCACACTGGAGACTGAGCCTGAAACCCAGGCATATGCCCTGACTGGGAAGTGAAACTCGACCTCCTGGTTCATAGGTCGATGCTGAACCACTGAGCAACACCAGCTGGGCAGGAAGTAATTCCTTTTTTTAAAATATATTTTATTGATATTTTACAGAGAGGAAGGGAGAGGGATAGAGAGTTAGAAACATCGATGAGAGAGAAACATCGATCAGCTGCCTCCTGTACACTCCCCACTGGGGATGTGCCCGCAACCAAGGTACATGCCCTTGACCAGAATCAAACCAGGGACCCTTGAGTCCACAGACCGATGCTCTATCCACTGAACCAAACCAGTTAGGGCAGGAAGTAATTCTTTATCCTCCTTTTTTATTTCCCTTTTGTTCATTTTTATAGCAGTAATACATAACTGCTTTTTAAAAATTTAATAAATGAGTATATATGGTAAAAAATGAAGTTCTCCTTCTCTCACCATTCTTATACCATTTTCCTTAGAAGGATATTACTATTAACAATTTGGTATGTGTCCTTCCAGCCATTTATATATAAATATTATAAAATTATATATATGACTTATATAATATGTTATGTATAATATACAGTAATCATTTATATATAAATAATTGTTTTTATATAAATTGATCATAGCTAAAATATGGTCTGGGTCTTGGTTTTCTATTTAAAATATGTTAGTACCTACAGATCAACTTCATTCTTTGTGCGTTTTTAATATCTGTATGATAAGAATATATATGGATATTTATATTATTTATCAATGTTTTCAATAGATAAAATTGAAAAATATTAAGGTATTTATTTATTTAATGGATAAATATCTCCATTAAACATATATGAAAAAATTTATATATACATTACCTTCTTAATGGAAATACAGGATATTTCCAATTTTTTGCTATTACAAACCATATACCAGTGAAGATCCTTGACTATGCCTCTTAATATTTGCATATAAGTTTCTTTAGAGACCTCTGAAATCACTGAGTCCACTTATATGTACTTTTAAAAATACTAATTGATACTGCCAAACTGCTCTCCAAAACCAATGCACCAGTTACATTCCCACAACTATGTGTGAAAGTAAGCATTTCCCTTACAGCTTCACCAATAATGGATACTATCCAGTCTTTACATTTTTACTTTCTGATGGGTGAAACTATTATTGTCTTATTTTGCAACAACAATTGTGCAGACAAAATATATTATAACTGTAGGCTATATTTAGCTAGGGCATAAGAAAGGCAAAGTGAGAAACTACCAAAATGAGAACTCCCATACTCCATATCTTGCCAGCAACTGTATTTACTGATGTTTCCTCACAACTACATTTATTTTATGAGTATTTTAAAACAACATGCATCCTGAGTAGCTGAGTGAGGGAAGAGGGAAGAGGTAAGACAATAGACAAAAGGAGAAAGGCCAACAGAGGATTTCAGAGATGAAGGAGAAAATAGTGGTCATCTCAGTGACCATTTCTTTTACAGGTAAGGGAAAAGACAGCTGCACACTTGTAGGCAGTGCAGGACTCCAGTCTTCTTGTTCCCAGGCTGGTGCTCTGTTCACTATAATTGTCAGTCCCAAGCCGGTTTGGCTCAGTGGATAGAGCATTAGCACGTGGGCTGAAGGGTCCCAGGTTCGATTCTAGTCAAGGGCATATCCCTGGGTTACAAGCTCTATCCCCAGTGGGGGTCGTGCAGGAAGCAGCCAATCAATAATTCTCTCTCATCATTGATGTTTCTATCTCTCTCCCTCTCCCTTCCTCTCTGAAATCAATAAAAATATATTTAAAAAAATTAAAATAAAAGTCTGTCAGAAGGGAAGTCAAACTGGGAAAACCTAGAAAAGGAGATTGAGGAAGAGAAAGACTAAATGAGAAGGAAGATTAGCCATTTTTAATTGGCCTCTTCAAAACTAAAAGAGGCCTGATACTTTAAGCAGCTTATGTAACAGTGCCATAAGGATGTCAAAGCAAAACAAGGCCTACATGATATGTATCTGCTCACACATCAAGTGACTAAGTGACATAAGCCCTCGGGAATTCATATCTCTCTGCAGGTACTCTCCGTGGTGCTAAAGAAAAAGGGAGGGGAGTGTCAATTGTTATTAATGTCCCTGCAAATTCTAGATCAGACTGAGAACTGTGATTTGTGTTTATTTTCGTAATTCCTTTTTATTTTTAGTGTGTGGATTTCAAGACTGTTAAGCTTTATGGTGATCTTTTATCAGTGGATTTCTAGTCCTGAAATAAATTAGGTCCTATAGGATTTAGAATCTTCTCTTAAAGACTAAACTAAAGAAGTTTGAGCAAAGGGATGAATTTCTCTGCATGCCTAAGAAACTTAACAGTTCCAAGTGACTAAAAATAAAGATCATAATAAAAACCAACTAGCAACCTATTTTACTAGACTCACATACACATGTGGTTTGAAGTTAGGAAGCTGACATCACAGTCAAGAAGGGTGTGGGCCAAACTGCAGTAGGTGAATAAATTGTGGTTTTAAAAAACCAAAATTTCTATTTCCCATTGCTTTATATAGGTTTTTCACCATGACATATTTTATTTTATCCAGGTCTAGCTACAAATGAGAATTAAAGGCAGGATCATCCACTCTCTAAAACCTTTATGCCATCGTCTTCTTACTCCAGTTCTTTACTAATTCACAAATAGGCATTCTCCACCCTAGTTCAAAAGAGCAAAACAAACATCTCAGTCAAGGCATCCGTTCTAATTCAGAGCCCAAAGAAGAGACCCCTGGAGGATGGGTCATATGGCAGGTTGAGTACTCTGGTTCTCCGATAGCAGGGGTGACGCGCTTTTAAAACCCTCTTTCCGGTTCCATTTCACCTCCTTGCCATCAAAGCCATTCTGCTAAAAACTTCACAGTTCTCCAAGAGCAGCAGGCCCCTCCCATTAGCACCTCCTACCTAGGAACCACTGACATCACTTCTGAGTACATTTCTCAGGACTTCTTGCCTCCATCCTATAGCTCCCCAAAGGTGAGAGTGATAGACTCGTACTCTTGACTACACTGCATGTGGTGCTACATTAAAAGAGAAAATTCTACATATGCAGAGAAGAGAGAAGGCTGGATGTATCAGGGAATGATGAAATGGGTCATGTAAAAGGTTTCTTTTATATAGCATCTATCAGAAATCGCAGGGAATGATGAAATGGGTCACGTAAAAGGTTTCTTTTATATAGCATCTATCAGAAATCGCCAAACCTTTGAAAAGCCACAGAACTTCCCCCTCCCTCGCCCCAAAATATTAACGTGGAATCCCGAAATAGATAGAAGATCCAAAATGAGAGCTACTCTGGTTAAAAGAAAAATCTCCCCTTCCTCCTTGAAGTAACCTGCTAGGGTACTGGTAGTGATCCCCACCTGAGGGGCCTGGGTCCTCTCTAAAACCTAAAAGGAGTTTTCTCCCTTTTGTCAACTGATTGGCCCTTAAGTTGTTGAAACCTTACAGGCTAAGGTTACAAGCATATTGATATATCTTTTTATGGTTGCATTAGGGTGAAACGCTATGTTATTACTTAAGCATAATATATATTGTAATTGGGGGGCGGGGCTTATTTGTGAATGGACAGACTAACGACTGAACATCTGATTGTTTTCATTAGAGTTCTGTCCGACCTCCACACTGTATAGGTGGGGGCAAAGGCCCCCGAGAAGTGCAGTGATAAAGTCAGGTTTAGAAACCAACTCCCCTCTTGCCAGTCCAGTGTACTCTTTGCTACAACATATTTGCCCTAATGATCCCTTTCTGCCTGCTTTAGGCTCTTCCATTTTATTTCTTCTTAATTGAGATGTTGCCACAGTTAACAGGCTGCTTGTGTTATCCCCACTGGGATGTAATTCCCCACCACGTGGGTCTTGGAATAAAGGCTGTACATCTGAAGAGTTAAGTCTCATCCCATGGCACTTTCTATATGCTCTTGTAGTTACTATTTCCAAGCTAGGCTGGGCCCAAGAGACATGCAGACTGGCACTTTACACATACATAATTAAACACATAAAACCTTGAATTAAGAGCTTGTACCTAAAAACAATACCTTTCAATGTGCCTGACCTGGCTGGAGGCCATTAACTCCTCGCTAGCTGGCCTGTAGGAAACCAAGGTTTTATTTACTTTTCCATTATAGGCAGATGAAAAAAAAAAACACCAAAAAAAAAAACACACAACAACAACCAAGCATACTAGTTAGAAAACATCATGGGCTTAAAAAAGATTTGTTCCAGAAAAGTGTTGATGACATAAACTGAGAAAGATGAACCAGGGTCAGGTATAGGAAGCTACATGAAAGAAAAGCATCAGAGTCCACATTGATTAAAAATTTCAAAAATACTTGTTCTATTAGCCAAATGTCTTGCAAAGTTTACCCAGTATTTATTCTGGCATTTTACTTCAAGGGAGCTCCTTCCAAAACCCCTGTCAGGCGCCAGTGAGGGCAGGCAAGGGAAGAGCTACACCAACAAGCAGGAAGACAGTCTTTTCTGTATCTTGTGTCTGAGTGGAAAAGCCACTACTTGTGAGTAAAACAACCACCCATTGCTAAGGGTTAGAAAACTATGCAGCAGCCTAGAAACACAGCAGACATGAACTACAAACTACAGCCCATGACCAACATTGTCAGTGCTGCCAAACATTATCCTGACAACCTGGCTAAAAGACTGACCTGCTGGGATTTTACAGTGGGGTGTTGAGAGGGTAGAGAAAAGGTTATTAAAGTGTACATTTAATCTCTTCCTCAAACCATGATTCTTATTTTCATCAGAAGCCTAGACAGAAGCACTCATTTATATCCTCTTTCCTCCTGTCATCACCCCCATTCTGTTAACAGAGCATCATGGGATTCCTACCTCAGTTAACACTTAGCTACCTCAAGAATCCACTCAATGAAGTTGCTGTTATTGTTATTTCTATTATAAAAGACTATAAAAATATACCAAAATGGTGGAGCATGGTTATCTCTAAGTGATTGGATTGAGTACTTTTCGTTTTTTATTTTTCAGTCTGTTTTCCACAATAATGTATAACAGTTAGTTTTTCTTCAACAGTAATTATTTTAATGTGGCTCATCTCTGGCCTGGTGGCTCAGTTGGCTGGAGTGTCATCCAGTACGCTAAAAGGCTGCGGGTTCAATTCCCAATCAGGGCATATATCTAGGTTGTGGGTTTGACCCCTGGTTGGGGGGCATACGGGAGGCAACTGATCAATGTTTCTCTCTGACATCCATGTTTTCCTCTCTCTCTCTAAGAAAAAAAAACATCAATAAAAACATGTCCTCGGGTGAGGATTTAAAAAATAGCATGGCCCAAAGAAAAAGTTAATTCCTCAATAAAATATTAGCAAATAGAATCCAACAATGTATAAAAATAACTTATACACTAAACCAAGTGGGTTGTATTTCAGGTATACAAGACTGCTTCAACATCTGAAAATAAGTTCATATAATCTATCATATCAACAGGCTAAAGAGAAAATCACATGATCATATCAACAGATGCAGAAAAACATTTGACAAAAATCTAACATCCACTAATGCTAAACCCTCTCAGCAAACTAGGAATAAAGGAGAACTTTCTCAACTTCATAAAAACATCTACAAAAAATCTACAGCTAACATCAAACTTAACGGCGAGAAACTAGTTTTCCTGAGGCAAGGATGTATCCTCTTACTACTCTTTTCAACACTGTACTGAAATTCCTACCTAATGAAATAAGACCAAAAAAAAAGGTTTACAGTTTGGGAAGGTAGAACTTAAAGCTGTCTTTGTTCACAAATGACATGATCATCTTTGTAGAAATTGTTTCGGATCTTTATCCTACCTCCAACTTGTTCAAATCCCACTTCCAACTTGTTCTAGGCCAGTGGTTCTCAACCTTCCTAATGCCGCAACCCTTTAATACAGTTCCTCATGTTGTGGTGACCCCCAACCATAAAATTATTTTCATTGCTACTTCATAACTGTAATTTTGCTACTGTTATGAATCGTAATGTAAATATCTGATATGCAGGATGTATTTTCATTGTTACAAATTGAACATAATTAAAGCATAGTGATTAATCACAAAAACAATATGTAATTATATATGTGTTTTCCGATGGTCTTAGGCGATCCCTGTAAAAGGGTCATTCGACCCCCAAAGGGGTTTCGACCCCCAAAGGGGTTTCGACCCACAGGTTGAGAACCGCTGTTCTAGGCCATCTTTCTGTCCCCTTTCATCTCCACTTGGCTCTGAATTCTTGACTTTCTAATCCTGCCCTCAAATCCCACCCTTTGCCCTTCAGACTTAGTAACTACATGCGCCCCTTACTCCCTCCTCCTTGGTGTTTAGACCTTACTTTGTCTTATCTAGCCTTTGGCTTGGTTTTGATTCCCAGATTAACATTCTCTCAGATAGAAACCCCATATTTCAGTCAGAATACTCCAGCCTTCCTCTATTTCTGCCAGAGTGCTTCTTCCCAGGACAATAAATGTTGGTACTTGAGCCTAAGCACTCTACGTATTATTCTTTAACGGCTTCATGCATATGGCTCTGTAATATGCTTCTTCTGAATCTTTCCCTTTCATGGAACATGCAAATGTGTGGGCACACACAACATCAGAGGCTCAGGACTATGCTTCCTAGAGGCTTTGCATTTGAAAGATCCTAATAAACACTTGAATTGAATCTGTTAATCAGCTGTGAAGTGGAAAGGGAGTCCTCAGCTGAGAGAGAGGGAGTCACAGCAGACTGACAAGCAGCCCTTAGTGCAAGAGATGGAGATCTAACCACTACGGCTATGAAATCACTGCCAGGAATCCTCTCCTCCCAAGGCTGCTTATTCATGCTGTCAGCTGCTATGACTTTATTGTCATGACAACTTTATGTGTAACCCAGTGTCATGGCACTGACTGGATGCACCAGAGAACAGCTCAACGGGATGCTGGGCTCCCTTGAATCAACACTACCGCTTGCTCTTAAGATGCTTCTCTCTTTGCCTGACCCCAGGGTGCAATAAAGAAAGCAATCATAAACTTCTGAGCATCACTTTTCCTGAGTGAACAGAAAAAAAAAATCTGGGTAACTCCCCTGTAGAAACATGAAAGTAGAAAAATGAGTCTCCAGAGAAACCCAGGACCTGTAACAAACAAGAGTGAGAGTGTCTAATCCACCTTGTTTTCTTGCTTTCTTTTCACTTTAACCTGGGCATCAACTAGAAAGACAGCTTCTGCTTCAGGAATTATTGTGTAGGAAGTGGGAGGTGAACACTGACCCTGAAAGTTTCAAGGGCCAAACAAACAGGAACTATACTACTTTACGTGTCTCAGAGTTGAATATACAAAGAAAGGCTATTTTATCTACTGAAGATTAAATTAATTTTAAAATAAGACTCACCCCTCCAATTCCAATCCATTCTCTATCCAAACACCTTCCCTGCAAAGCCACAGCTATTTGTAAACTATCAAAACCACAAAACCCACACGACTGCCCACCACCAGGAATACTCAGGAAAGGGCACCGACATACAGGTCTCATGGTTTCTGAATCTTTTCTGCTAAAGAGAAAACAGTAAGGCTCATAGTTTGCTGTGGTAGAGAAAAGAGGGTTGAGTCCTGACTGCCTCTGCGAACTATGCTTCTGAAGCTCAGAAAGGTAAGAGTTTCTTCATTGTAACAGGAGTAATACTATTGTTCTCATAGATATTTTGTGACATTTACACAAAAATAATACATGGAAAGAACTTAGGACTCTGGGCACATAGGAACATCAGCAGAACTGATGCAGATAATAACTGTGAACATCTATCGGGTGCTTCTCATGTGGTACCCACTGATCTCTCACCGAGGGAGAGCCCCAATGAGCCTTCTAGGAGAAAGACAGCCTACTACACCCTTGGGAGTGCAGATTCTGATCCCCCAAAGGAGCACAGGAAGGACTTTCCCACATATCCCAGGCACTGAAGAGGAAGGAAG
>NW_006285313.1:898774-903649 GCF_000327345.1 Myotis davidii
TTATGCCACCATCTTGGTTTCTCCTGAACAAACTCTATATTGGTATTCTATTCCCAACACATCTTCTACAGGTAAAAAGTTAATAACATCCTGTAACTTCTAATAATTCTTTATAGCAATCACAGAAAGACAATATATTGGCTGCATTAGCCCTATTGCCTTGGACAAGTCATTCAACCTCTTAAATCTTTGTTTCTTCCTCTGTTAAATGGGTATTATAATATCTAACCAGGTTGAATTAGAAAGTCAGAAGGTACACAGGATCTGTGTTACCTACTACAGAAATAAACAAAAGCCATTCAAGAAGGGGATGGTCATCAATTGGATTACTGGGTTGAATTTTCTACAGGTAAAAAGTTAATAACTTCCTATAACTACTAATAATTCTTTATAGCAATCACAGAAAGACAATGTATTTGCTGCATTAGCCCTATGGCCTTGGACAAGTCATTCAAACTCTTAAATCTTTGTTTCTTCCTCTGTTAAATGGGTATTATAATATCTAACCAGATTGAATTAGAAAGTCAGAAGGTATCACAGGATCTATGTCACCTACTACAGAAATAAACAAAAGCCATTCAACAAGGGGATGGTCATCAATTGGATTACTGGGTTGAATGAAAATTCTCTACACAGACACAGAGATTTGATGGATTTTGCCATTTGGCTAAATGCAGACTCAATCAGATAAGAGGTGTAGTTCTCAAATTTTATTTTTACAGTTGGCCTTCTGTATCTAAAGTTCTTTATCCACAGATTCAACCAACCAGGGATCAAAAATATTTGGAAAATAATGTTACATTGCTGCTGGTGTGTACCATGTTACACACCAGCAGCAATGTAATGTCAATGATGGTTGTGTCTGTATTGAACATGTACGGAGTTTTCTGGTCATTATTTCCTAAAGAATGGAAGCATACTTTGGCGATATTGCGGGTTCAGTCCCAGACTACTGCAATAAAGTAAGTGTGGGGGGTCCAGAAAGAGTCACCCCAAGATGTGCCTCTGTGGTATGCAGATTGTGTTGCGCTAAAGACAGTTTTAGTTTCAGGCTCAAGAGAAACTTCTGCTCCTCCTTTACTGCCTAGAAGAGCTTGAATTAGGGGCCTTGCCCATAGTAAGAGATTATCAGTGATAGCCTTTCTACCCACCTATATGACAAGGCAAACATTTTTTTTTTCAAACTTTTATTTACTAAACATCTGCTCTTGTAATCTTCCTGCAAAGACCCGGTGAAGCCCCCAAGGTCCATTACCTCATCCCTAGCTCAGAATGTCTTATACACCTCAATCTCCCTTTTCTGTCTCTGAACCTTTCCTGCATGTGGGGTCTCTGACTCACTCATGTATGTATTAAATTTGGATATTTTCTCTTGCTAATCTGTCTCATTTGATGATTAGACCAGCCAGAGGAACCTTGAGGGTAGAGGAAAGTTTGTTCTTCCCACACACAAATATTGCAATAAAGTCATAATCTTTTTGCTGGTGGAGGGTCTTCAATTAGTAAAAAAAAAACACAAAAAACAACAAAACACATCTGTGAAGTGCAATAAAGCAGAAGTGCAATAAAAGGAGGTAGTACGCCTGTGTGGTATAACATTTACATAGCATTTACACTGTACTAGGTATTAAAATACTCCAGAATTGATTTAATTAAAGTATACCAGAAGATGTGAGCAGGCTATATGCAAATACTACACCATCTTATATAAGAGACTTACTTGAGCATCCTCAAATTTTGGTATCCATGAGGATCCCAGAACCAAATTCTCTGAGGATATAGAGGGAAGACTGTATATATACATACAAGCACCTACATACAGACCTTAGTTATACTGTATAATTTTAGCCTTAAGACATCAAAGAAAACACCTTTTGCCTTAAGCAAACCTCAGTTTCATTTCCTAGCTGAATTTAAGGTTGAACAGGAAAGAGGATAGGAGGGGGAAAGGGGAGAAGTAGGTCCTTAAATAAAAGTCTGGGTGATTTTTATCACTATTATAGCAGTGAAGGATTACATATAGGTACCCAGGCCCCTAAATTAAATGTCAAATACAATCCCGCACTAGAAATGTGAAGCGTGGCTGCTATTGGGAAGTCCTGACAGCTCCACTCCCCTCTTCACGGTGGCCACGCAATCAGCCCTTCAGCTTTGGCAGAGAGTAAATTATCAAGCCTCCGATCGGTGCAGAGAGGAGCCGGAGCAGGGGGAGAAGGACATCACAATGTGTTAATTTTATTAAGCCATTTAAAGCTCAATCGCTTTGCTTTCCAACAACACTCCAACCCACCAAGGCAGCTCAGAAATCATGTCCACCCTAGTTTTAAAATGCCTGGATTCTAGTTCCTCAGTGCTTCAGGGGGTTCCAACTGAAAGAGAACAGCCAGAGGATAAAGCTGCAGGGGAGGGGGAAGTAAAAAGGGAATAAGAATTTTGGTGGTGTTTACTTTAAACTGGGGAGATATCCCCTAATTTCTCTTAAATGGGACACAATTTCTATTGTGACTCTTAATTTCTTTTAATTTGGCACCGGGCAATTTTGCTATCTAGAGATTTGCTCCAAATAATAAATATAATTGCTTCTTTGCATTGATTTCTTGTTTCTATTGGGAATATATGGACACACAGCTGCACACTCCCAAGGCAGATTTCCTTGACGTGAACTGGTAATAGAGCTGCACTGAGCTAACTTCAGGCAAGGCAGCCATGCAAGGCCCAGAGTCAACAGTCAGCCAGGGAGCAACACCAAAGGGTCCCAACTGTGAAGATTTAACTCAATTTTCATGTCATTATCATTCAAAGAGGTAGCAACAGCCCTTTAAAATACATACATACATACATACATACATCTCCAATCTGTAAGTGGCATTAATCCTGGGAAGTGCTAACTGATCAAACGATGTTCCTCTGCAAGGATTAGGTTTCCTGAACAATGGGATTGGAGGGAAGCTGCCCCCATGAGCTCTTGCCCTTCTTCTGGAAGCAGTGGTGGTTCTCAGGAGGAAGGAGGAAAGCTTTCATAGGACATTGTACTAAGCACTTTAAGTGGACGATCTCATATGAAGTATGTACTGTTACCCCCTATTTTGCAGTTCAAAAAACAAAAAATCTGAGACATGGAGAGTTGAAGTAAAGGATCTGCCCAAGATCTCAGAGCTGGCAGTGCTGGAGGGGCCTGTCCCAGTGCATTCTAGTCCAGAGCTCGAGCTTGTAATAGCTTCCAACACTGCCTCCCCGACAGAAGCTAATGCCAGGCCTCTGACCCTGGTCCCTGTCCAGAAGAAGAAAGGAGAAATGAAGAACATTCACAGCTGACACTTCAAGTGATTCAGATAGTAAATATCTTTCTCAACAGCTTTATTGAGATAAAATTCACATATCACACAACTCACTCATTTAGAGTATATAATTCAGCGTGTGTGTGTGTGTGTGTGTGTGTGTGTGTGTGTGTGTTGTGTGTTATGTATTTACAGAGCTGTGCAATCAACATCACAATCAATTTTAGAACAGGTTCATCAACCCTCCCAAAACTCCTTCTCCATTAGCGGTCATCCTCCACCCCCATTCCTCCATCTCCCTCAGCCCCAGACAACAATGCGTCTAGTTTCTATCTATAAATTTGGTTATTCTGGACATTCCATATAAATGAAATTATGCAATTTGGTCTTTTGTGAATAGCTTCTTTCACTTAGCATGTGTTTTTTTTTGAGGGCTATCCTTGCTGTAGCATGTACCAGTAATTAATTTCTTTTTATTGCCAAATAGTATTCTGTTGTATAGCTATACCACATTTTATTTACTTTTTCATCAGTTGGGTTGTTTTCACATTATATACAGTGTGAATAAGGGTGCAATTGAATAAAATTGCTGAGTCATATGACATCTCTGTTTAATCTTTTGAGGAACTGCCAAACTGCTTTGCAAAGTGACTGCACCATTTCACATTCCCACCAGAAGTCTATGAAGGTTCCAGTTTTTCCACATCCTTGCCAAATGAACAAAACTACTCTTTATTTGGGAAAACTACAGAGCTACGACCTAAAAGCTGTCAACCAGCTCCAACTCTGCTGTAACTGCCTGGGTGACCTTGGGCAAGAACCCTCACTCTGTTGGCACCTCAGTTCCTTGTCTATAAAGTGGGGAGATTGGAGAAGATGGCCTAGACTTCCCACTGAGCCCCACCTCTATTCACTCAGTCACATGCTGAGGTCACACCATGTGAGACCTCCTGGCCAGTGGGGGATAGGTGCTGTGAAACAGAGAGCTTAGGGCTGACTGCATGGCTGTATTTTACTTTGCATTAACTCAGTTATTACTGTGCCTCAGACTGTGACACTATCATGCCTGCCACAAACAAACACAAAGACCCTCACAGAATCTAATTATTAGGAAGAAAACAAAGAAATACCTTATTAGGTGAAATTTCCACTTGGCAATAATGGCAGAGTGGCCTTAAGAATTTTAGTTTTCTAAATTGGGGCTCAAAAATGGAAGTGGATTCAAATAATAAAAAATGTATGTACTTAACAGGGAATGATATTAGGTGACAAAAGTAGGATACAAACTATATGTGTGTGTAAACATAATAGTTATATATGTGTATATATAACAAGTTCTATCTGAAAGGCAAAGCACATTTATCTATCTGACAAAGTACCGTAATAGTAACCAGTTTTTTCAGAGGTGTGTCTGAAAGTGATATATTCACCATGTGCATCAGAATAATCCAGGCTGCATTTTAAAAAAGCAGATCTCGGCCCTGGCTGGTGTAACTCAGTTGGTTGAGGGTTGTCCCATGTACCAAAAGGTCGCTGGTTCAATTCCCAGTCAGGGCATACATTCACGTCGCAGGTTCAGTCCCCGATCTGGTTATGT
>NW_006285313.1:905134-924785 GCF_000327345.1 Myotis davidii
TACCTTCTTGTTCATAGATCAATGTTCAACCACTGAGCCACACCAGCCAGGCTGAAGACACTTTTTAAAAGGATAACTTCTAATAAGATTAGTATGAATTTGAGATACATAACTGTGTTTTTAACTGTTTGTTTCAAGCATGCTAGCTCTAGGAAACAACGAACAGCATATCTTAGATGGAAAGAAAAACAACCAGTATATAATTGAGAAAGTGGCTGTTATTGACTACAGAATAGGAGGTTAGTTTGAATGAGTTTAACATGTTATGCTTTTGGTTCAGTGCTTTCTGAGAAACTGGGCAGAGAGAAGGAGGGAATCAATGTGTTTTCCAAGCTTCAGTTTCCTGAGAAACTATGAAAGATAACTGCCTAGTCACTACAAAGGAAAGTTATAAAGGACTCAAAATATTTTAAATTTCTTTAAAATCCACACACACACACACACACACACACAAAGGAAAAAGAAGGAGGAAAAATGACCTATAATCCTACTGTTCAGAGAATAACTGATAAAAACACTTAGGTGGATATCTTTTATTTTTTCTAAACAGAATGGAGGGAATCAATGTGTTTTCCAAGCTTCAGTTTCCTGAGAAACTATGAAAGATAACTGCCTAGTCACTACAAAGGAAAGCTATAAAGGACTCAAAATATTTTAAATTTCTTAAAAATCCAGACACACACACACACACCCTGATTAATTGTATCTTTTAATTTCCCTAAAATCTATCATAATTATAAGAAATCTACAGACAAAATCCTGTTTTGTGCAATAAATGTTTCTGAAAAGTTTGGCTGAAAAGGGATCCTGTCAAACACGTTAGGATGCCTTATTTTTGAAAAGACCACTTCCAATTAAACTAACACTGATTGTCATTAAAAACAATCTCTCTCCACTGCATACAAAGTCCTAGATTCCTGGAGGAATGCTCCCTTTGAAATGAGGCTTGCCATGGCCACATGCATGCGCACAACTTCCTCTGTCCTGTGCCTTATTTACCAGCCATCACTGGCCCTGATTCCTGTCCTCAGGTTCACCCCAAGTGTCAGGGACTTGATATTTCCCCTGGTTTGTAAGTCAGCCCACTCCAGGACCATGGCTTGGGCCTTGATCATCCTCTTAAATCCTGCCCAGAACTCCTTTCCCTCTTTTTGGCTTTGCTGTTTCTCTGCTGGAGATGACTGTTTAAAGGGATCCTGTCCTCTCATGCATCCTGAGCTGACTCTTCAGTCCACCTACCCTCCCCATCCCCTACTCCTTTGCCACCTCGGCTCAATTTATTTGTTTTTTAAGCCTGGATTTTATGTATTTTTCTTTTTTTTAAAGTTGAAATCACTGAATTTATTTATGAAGGGTCTTCAGCTGTTTGTGGGAAAAAAAATGAAACAAATCAAAATAAGAGAGTAGGAACATAGCCAAGGTTCCAGCTGTCTCCAGTCACTCAGGCCTACTGAATCAGACACTCTGGGTTTGAGTTTAACCCTCTGTATTTAGTAAGTCCTCCGGGGAGTGAGTTCATGCACACTAAAGTTGAAGAACTACTACTCCAAAAGCAAAGAGGGGGTATCTCATTAAGTCTATATTATTGACAAAGAAGAATGTCTAAGATATTCTGTATAATAAAACTATAGGTAAAGTGTAATTTTAAAAAAGGTTAGAAGTGTTTTTCCACATGGAAATGTCGAGTAGGTTATGCAATAAACTGTTGAAGTGGTTAACTCAGGGGAAATTCATTTTCCTTTTTCTTTATGGATATCTGTGTTTTTAATCTGTAAGTATATACTATTCTTAAATTTTAAAAGATGGTTAATCTAGGCATCTTTCACTCCTCTCTGGCAACATTTGCAGATAAAAGTTAACTCAGTCCCAGGAGACTTCAGTGTCTGGACTAATCAAGCTTTGTGCTGCTTAGGGAATTCCAAAGGAAGTGGGGTAGAGATAGTGCTCAGTGCTCCATGACTCAATCAGTGCTTCTAGGGAAAGCTGCTGTACCAGGAAATGACAGGTCAGAAAGCCTGAGAGATGCTGCCTTTCTTAAACAGGCCAACTTCTAAAAAGGGATGGTGGGGCTCCGAGGGAAAACAGAACAGACTAAAAACCTAAGGGTTTGCTTGGAAGACACCAGTTTATTGCTAGGAAATTGTCTTTGTTGCAGAAATTCTGTTTTAAGTGCTTCACTTTTCACCACCCCCCATGTTGTGATCTGGCAGTCATTCCATCATTATATCACACTGCAGACTAACGTAGTCCTTCTTCAAGCTGGCTCCAGGTAGATACAGCATATGCATATGACAGACTAAAAAGAGGCTTAAAAATAAAACTGGTTGGTGGAAAATAATCCATGGCCAGATAAAGAAGATAAAAGAGAGGCGAGTGTGTATAAACGTATCCAAGATCAAGGGAGATCCTAACAAATACCCTTCAGCTTATGGTGCATCATGGGAAAATCCTGAGGCTTCCATGGTTGCTCTTATGGGACCACTCAATTCTTTCACCTCTGGCAAGTTTCCCACCAGCAGTATTATGCATATTCATAGAGGATCGCAAAGCACTTTACCTGCATTCATCATCACGTACAGAAGCCACTCAGTGTAACTGTACATATCCTCTCCATCTTCACTGCCTAAAAGCATGTGGATGTGGCAGAAACAAAACATACAGTAGAGCTGTTGTCCCAGAAACCAGAGAAACTTGCTTAAAAAGAGCAGCTTTCAGTAGTCTTTAATAATTAATTTATTCATCTTCACTAAAAGAAAACTACTTACACCAGGGATCTTTTTTACAATGACCTAAGAAAATTAATAAATGTTATCCCTGGAACCCTAACCACACCAGAAGACAAAAAATAATTTCTAATGTCCCAATACTTTCAATGCTGTATGAAGAGAAAATGATCAGGTAATTGGTGACTGCGGCCAACTTTTGAAGAGACGGTCATTTTCTGTGGCTCTGCTTCATATAGTATTTCAGAGTAGGAAACAGAGGCACACGTGAACATATGGTAGCAAGGAGATGAAGGCTTGGTCTGCAGCATGATATAAAACATAGAGCACAGGCCTGGAGTCAGAGTTCGAATCCAGCTCTAAATTATACTAGATTTGGGGCAAATGACCCCACCTGTCTGAACCTCCGTGTCCTTCTCAATAATATGGGAATAATAAACTACTTTACAGAGTTGCTAAAGTAATCACAAATATGCAAGAGGGGAGGTGGAATAAGGAGTTAGTGTTTAAGGGGCACAGTTTCAGTCTGAGATAATAGAGTTCTGGAGATGGATGGTAGTGATAGTCACACAACAGTGTGAAAGCACTTAATGCCACTGAACTGTATACTTAAAAACAGTTAAAAAGGTAAATTTCATTATGTAGATTTTACCATTATTATTTTTAAAAATATGTAAGGCTCCTAGCACAGTGCCTGGCTCTCACTCAGTATGTGTTCAAGAAATGCTAGTCTTATTCCACTTATAAATAACTTTAAATCAAAGAAGAAAAGGAGATGTGAAAAGTCAAACAATCATGCTCCATTCCCAATTTAACTGAGCGGCTCTGACTCTCAGGCTGAGCCAGCTGGCACCCCTATCAGGTAATGTGCTACAGTAAGTATCTGGGCAGGAGAAGAGAGGCTGTGTTAGTCATAATCCCTCCAACGTGTTCAGTTCCCAGTTCACCCCCACCCTGGTATGGCATCTCCCAGAATATCAATCCTACAGTCCCAGCATCTTGCAAAGAAAGCTGGGAAGTTTAAACCATTTCCCACACCGGACTCTAGGTCATGAGGACAAAAGCATTCGCAATGACAGCTGGCTCCTGTAAGTTGGGGAGAGACAAAATGCTAATGCTGAACACCAACTGTATGGGTCTGGAACCTGTTCCAGTCCCCAGCATTAAGCTATCAGTATTTCAGATGCCTTTGGCTGAATTTAATGGACACAAAGGACAATAGTCTCAAAGGCCTGGTAAAGGAAAATTAAAAATCCACTTGTCTGCAGTTCAGGAAAAACAATTAATGATTATGTGTTGTACTAGTAAGCCAGAAAGTACAGAAAGGGAAAATAGATGACTTATCTCTAGGCATATTAAGACACTGCTTTTGATGGGTCGGCTTAATTAAATCTTGATGCAGTGTTCTTTTTTCTCTCTCTCTCAAATATATTTTTATTGATTTCAGGAAGAAAGGGAGAGGGTGAGAGAGATAGAAACATCAATGATGAGAGAGAATCATTGACCAGCTGCCTCCTGCACACTCCACACTGGGGATCGAACTTATAACATGGACATGTGCCCGACTGGGTTCATAAGTCGATGCTCAACTCCTGAGCCATGCTGGCTGGTCTTGATGCAGTGTTCCGATAGATGACTGTTAACAACCCTCGAACTTAGCTCAACGAGAATGAAATACAGGTTTCCCTATTCCTATGAAACTTTTGTAAGCTGAAATGGTGTAAAGCAAAGACACATTTACCATTCATTTATATGGAAAATATTTTTAGGGTTTCCAGGCCCCAAAATATCACATACCAAATCATGCTAAATATGCTTAATTACCAGTTTTATGCTAAATGAAACACCGCTTAGGAGCTCTCTGAGGCTTTTCTGATATCTTAGGACACATCTTGCTAACGGATTCACAAAATAAATGGAGATAAAACACAGATGCTCACAGACACGGTCAAAGCTATAGAGGCTGATACTGAGATGCTGAGTGTAACTTCAGGAAGGACCTTGGCAGAGCCACTTGCTCCTCAGGGCTGTGCTGCCTCTAACAGCTCCTTGCAAATCAAAGGATGAAGGCTATTTTCACTTTTCTTCATTAAAGCGATAAAAGTGAAAATTCTCTCCAGATTTCTTTCAGTTAGTGCAAACAGGTACTAATGCAGGTCTTTCATAAAAAGCAAAGTAGTGTAAAGTGAACTTCCAAAAAGTGGGAGATACCCATACTTGGGGTACCAATATTCAATAAATCCAAACAATACTTACTTTAGGGTCTGAGCTCTTGAACTTTAACCTTTCCACCAATTCTATCATTGCCGCCTTTAATCCGCCTGAGTCTTTGCTCTAGAAAAAAAAGAAAAGTCGGGTCATTAAACAGCATTTTGTTGCTCTCTCGAACACAATCAGCATTTCATGGGACAATGAAATGAAAAGCAATTTTTTTTCCTCAGCCAAGAAAATGAAACAACTAGGGGGAGCCGCGTTGCCCCTCTTCCTCTTCTCTAAGGATAAAGAGGGCCGGAACATAAATTGCCCAGTGGCCTGGAATGAAAATTAAATGCAATGTGTACAGGCTGACTCACTGCTTCATCTCAGTGCTCAATTATGCCAGTGTTAACTTAGGGCTGGGGCTCTGCAAAAGAGATTTCCTTCTGAGATGTCTATTTAATGACCTAGTGATTTTTATTTTGAACTTCTACACACTAAATACAGAAGTATGTAATATTAAACATTCTTAGAAAAACAAACTCAAAGAAAATGCCCTGAGATATCATTGGAAATGGTATTACAGTGTGCTGGTTGAGTATGGGTTTTTTAGTCAGACAAATGGTTTCAAATTTGGGGTCTGCCATTAACTAGTTGACTAACCTCTGCCAAATTACTTATTTTCTCAAAACCTTCTTCTCCTTCCATAAAATGGGGATAATGAAGCCTCCTATTTGGAGGCTTAATTGAAATAGGGTTTGTAAAGGTATTAGCACAGTATGTGGCACACAGTAAGTGCTCAATGAATGTCACCTATTACTATTACTGTTATTCCAATAAAAATGTAATGTAAGCCGCAATGCAAGCCATGCATGTAATTTTAAGTTTTCTAGTAGCCACAAAAATAAAGTGAAATTAAGTTTAATATATTTAATTTAACTCAGTATATCCAAAATATTATCATTGCAACATACAATTTCAACATGAGTTATTCAAATATTTTTTTTTCATACTAGGTCTTTGAAATCTAGGATGTACTTCACACTTATAGCCCAATTCAACTTGGACTAGACATATTTTGAGTGCTCCAAAGCCATATCTGGCTAGTGACTACTGTATTAGTCAGCACAGATTTAGAGCATACTAGTAGAGATTCTAGAGCCAAAAATTCAAGTCCCAATTCCAGCACTAGTGTGTGACCTTAGGCAAGTAACTTAGCCTCTCTCTTATCTGTAACATTAAGTTAAACACAATATCTATTTCATAAAGGTTCTAGTAAGATTAAATTAGCTAATATATATCAAGGTGCTTAGAACAGGGCCTGACACATGGTAAATGCAATAGATGTATGAGACTTTTATTATTGTCTGTCTCCCTCACAATGTTTTAAATTCCTTAAGAGTAAGCACCACATTTTTTATCTCTGTATGTGTGCCCAGCATCAAGAAGGTATTTAAAAGTATCTGCTGAATAAGATAATGAACATACAAGCTTAAGACATAAATGTCCCAATAATAATACATGTATGCAGCATGATCTAAAACCACATGAATTAGTTTTATTTTCTAATCTCAGCTCCTCTAAGGTATAGGGTAGAATCATCACCCTCATTTTACTAGTGACTAAAAGGAAATATGAAGAAGTAAAATGGTTACCATTTTTATGGAGCAGGGGGAAAAATAAAGAAGTACAATATGAACAAACACTATAAATATCTGTTTCTTAAAATTGTCCCCTGAATCAGTGATATTTGCCAAATATGCAGAACCAACTCCAAAACAGGAAATAAGCACCTCGTAAGAACCCATCATATAGATTAAAATAGACTACAGGCTAAATTTTTTTCCCCATTTAACCTCCTTTCTCTCCCAAACCTATATAGAAACAATCTGATGTAACATGACTAAGGCAGATACCCGCTTTAGATGTGCGCTCCAAACACACCTTACTTGACATTCCCATTTTAGCTGTGGTTCTAAAATTTAATAATATGTATGTTTAAAATGACGATTTACAACTCTCCAAATTTCTTCACCAATTTAAATCTTTAACTTCTGTGGTATCACAGTAGACAACTGGGGAAGGAATCTGGAGGTCACATACCAGGGAGTGGGTGAGACACACAGAACCTAAAAGTGGGTTAAGTTGCCAGACACAATCTTGCTTTTATGAGATGATCAGACAATAAAGCCTGTCTGGAGATACCATTCCTCTAACCTGTTTCTCACTGGCTGAACAAGCAGGTCACTCGTCCCTGGAAAGCTCTCTTCTCTCACATCCCAGCTGCCAGAGCCCATTTTAAGCTCCTCAGCAAGAGCCCTGATATATTATGACTTTCCCCCTGGCTCTAGAGCACAGACAGGAATGTGTGAAACTGTGCCTTAAAAGATTCAGAAAGCAAACGGAAGGATGAAGGAATCCCTAAGAAGCAGACAGCCTGTTTGCAGGCAGATGTGCCTTGTGTGGAGAGATAAGGGAACCCTTAGCCTTCTTTCATAAAAAGACAGTGTGTCAGCAGAATCCTTTCTCCTTTTAACAAAGCATCAGCAGCACTGCCTGCCCAGGGGACAGAGAGAGGAGGCACAGAGACTCTCCCTTCAGGAGATCCACCATTCCACCTCCCCACCCCACTCTCTCTGAGGATTAGTCTCAAAGCTCAGTTGGGGTCTATATTGAGCCAGCTATATGAGGTCTCTAACTGGGTGGTGAAAAAACCTTCCCCTGTGGAATTTTTTAACCCATAACATAAGCAGTTGGTCAGAAGAAAGAGGCTCCTCTGGGCAGACCTCTTCCTGAAAACTGCCGGGCTGGACTAGAGTACAAATGGAGGACCCTGGCCCCCCAATCCACCATCCTTCTCTTTCCACACCCCAGCCCTTTCCTGAAGCCCTTTCCTTATGAAGCCTAAACACATTCAAACTAGTACACTTAAGTTCTGGGAATATCCCTCTCAAGTAGTTGCCCTTGACCACCCTGACCTTGAAAAGCACATATAAGGGGCGGGGTCTAATGGCTTGATCCATCTTCGGGAGGATGAATTTAGAAAGAGGCTCTGCAGGTCCTGGAAGTAGGCTCAATGTAATTCATCAGGTAATTCCTAGATCCTTGGTATTTGGAGAGTGGTCTAGAAGGCGATGAATATGGCCAAAGAAGGGTCTTCTAAAGCATAGGGCAGGGGCAGAGGGTTGTCTAGGTCTAAGGTGTTTTTTGAGTATGAGTGCCCCAGGGTGGTATCATGTTTTAGTTAATTGTTTGTTTGCAAAGGACAGTCATTAGACAAAGGAAATGGGAACAGGAGATTGTATCCTCATACTTCCCTACCCTGCTGGAATAGAACAGCTGCCTCTGGAACCTGTGTTCAAGCAGAGAAGACGAGAATAGTAACAAAAGGCAAGATAATTCTAACCTTGTAGACATTTGGTTCCATAAATGGGCAGATTCTACTCTGTCAACTCTTGGGGCAGGCACTGTGAGAGGCAAAGAAGTCAAGTTCTCCTGATACTGCTCCTCTTCACCTCCATCCCACACAATGCATTCCAAGAACATGGAATTCAATGTGAGTATATCTTGCTTATGCACCTCCTTCCTCCCCTACAAGAGTGTGGAATAAAAAGAGACAAGTGCTATGTTGGGACACCCACCCTACCTCTCGAGTTCGATCACTCTGTAGAGATGTGGGATGCTTCACAAAGGCCAGCTCCTAGGGATGAGTCATAACACCAAGAAAAAACAAAAATACCTTATTCTTTACTCTCCAAAGCACTTTCATATGATTTTTCTATTGGTATTTCACACTAAACCTAAAAAGTATATTATCACTTAATATTTGAGAAAATGACTGGTGGAAATAATAAATGCCTGCAGGAACCCCCAAATTACACATACACCTTCATTGCATTTCATGGTAACACTACTTCCTAGTGTATTCTCACTTCATAATGGGGGAAAATAGTACTGTGGAAGTCAAACGATGTTCCCAAAATTATAGAGCTAGGAAACAACAAAACCAGGATCAGAAAAATCCAAATGAGAAAGATTAAAAATACAACTGAAGAACTTGGCATCAAGAGTACACAAGAAAATACATAAGGGATTCCTATAAATAAGAAAAAGACAAATGAGCCCAAAAGAAATCCCAACAAAGGGTATGAACATTATAGAAATGTCAAATGGCTAATAAACATATGAAAAGATGTTTTTAAAAGCTCAAATTACTTAACATGTCTCATCCATTATACTGAAAAAAGTTTTGATTTGATAATATCAAGAGATGTGGGGCTCTGGGTTAACAGGACTTTCATATGTTGCTGATATAAAATGATAAAACTACTCTGAAGTCAAATGCCTAGCAAATCCATTTCTCTCACCTCTTGAGAAACACTAGCACATGTGTCTAGAAGGCATGCACAGAAGTATTTATTGCAGCACTGTTTATAATACTGAAAACATTCTAAGTATCCATCAATAGTGGGTGACTTGCCCTAGCCGGACTGGCTCAGTGGATAGAGTATAGGCCTGCAGACTGAAGGGCTCTGGGTTTGATTCCTACCAAGGGCACATACCTCCCTTGACAGGAAGTTAAAGGCTTCCCGACCCAGGTCCTGGTTGGGGCTCCTGCAGGAGGCAACTAATCCATATGTTTTTCTCACATTGATATTTCTCTCTGTCTTTCCCTCTCTCTGGAAATCAATGAAAAAATATCCTCGGGTGAAGATAAAAGTTAAAAATAGTGGGTGGCTAAATAATTTACATAATTAACCAATTATAAAATATGATATAACAAATCAAAATAATCTGTATGTACTTCGATACATGACAAGACATAATGTTGAATTAATTTGCAGAATGCTGTATTCATTTTCTTACAAAACCACAAAATGCTTATTTTCTATGGGTGATGTATATATGTACATAAAAAAACTAGAAAAGCAATGATTTGAGGGACCAGTATCAGGAATAGTAGTAGGAAGAGTCTTAGACTTACCTAAATGTAAGTCTACAAAGGGAAGGGAGGAGAGAAGGAAGGATAGACCTAGAGCTTCTTGGAGTGCTTCTCTCCATGGGTTTGCCCAAGTATAAATACTGGGACTCCATTCCCTCTGCACTGAAAACATATGAACCAGCAGGTAAGAGCCAGAGGTCTTTACCTGGTGTTCATGTATGAATTCCAGGCAGTATGAAATCCCCAAAACTGTATGCAACATGTGAAATGTACATGCACTTTCCTAGGGAAAGGATTTAGCTTTCCTCAGAGTCCTCCAAAAGTGTAACCTTCCCATAGTGAAAAGAATATTGCACAAAGAGAAAGGAGATCCAGGTTCTATTCCTGGTTCCTCCACTAACTGCTGTGTGAGTTTGAATGAGTCTGGGTTTCTGTTTCTCCATCTGTAAATGAGGGAAAAGGGACAAATCAGAACCTATGTATACTAACTAGTATTCGGCCTGCAGCCTACAAAACTTTTTAGGTCTTTAGAGTGTTGTCCCACACAGTATAATGGGAATTTTTAAATTAGTTGCTAATTTAAAAATCAGGAGATATTACATAACAATAAAGCGTTCTAGCTTCTTTTGAAAATCTGAAGGTATGATTGTACTGGGCTCCCATTCCCACATAGCAGCAATTAGCTGAAGCTGAATAGCAACTATCACTTCAGCCCAGGCCAGCTCTCTCCAATTTGTCATGGTTACCCTGGCTTGCTTCTCTCATTTACATTACTTTTCTCCTCCCTATAGACATCTGAAGTTGCTATCCTGGAAGCAGCTCTCTCTGGAGGGTTTTTTGTTTGTTTTACCTTTAAGGGTCCTCGTTTGAACACCAAGAAAGTTGAGCTGTCTTTCTTCATAGAGGTTCAGAATATCTCAACACTTGTCTATCCATTCACCTCAAAATACAGAAATAAAATAGCTCATTCTAATGTAAACATCCTTTGAAAATGGGCAAGGGGCAGAAGCAGAGTTGCAATATGGTAGGTAAACATGGCATAAGAACAAGAATTATTTCTTGACAACCAGTCTCTGTACTATTATGGGAGTCAGTCAAGTGCCAATAACCATCTGGGCACCAAAAGAAAAGTCTTGTGTCAGTAGAAATGTAACTGTAAGTCACTTAAATATCCTCAAATGGCTCCTAAGTATTGAATCAATATTTCAAAGATTCAGAGGATGCTGAGTTCAGAAAGAATACTGGCTGCCTGTTTTGTTTTTTTCTATCCTTGTGTTGGTACCATATTTAAAAAAAATAAAACAACCTATTACTAGTCAAAATACTCTATAAAATTTCCAGGAAGAAAATTTTAGATAGAAGGGAAAGACTAGTTTTAGAATATTCAAAAAGTGTGTACATATTAAATGCCTTCATACGTCAGGAGAGTGTGTGTACCATTTAGAGAGGTTAAATATAAGTCGAAATAACTAAGTAAGAATAGAGGCAAAAGGGGATGGTGGGAAGAACATGTACTTTGGGATCAGACCTAGATCCATATCCTGGTCCTTCCACTTATTAGCTAAGTGACCATCTGCAAATCTCAACCTCTTTGAGTATCAATTTCCTTATTTGTAAATAAGAATCATAATAACACAGCTGACTGTGGGAATTTTATTGAGATCAACTGAAAAAAATAAATGAAAAGCACCTGACCTAAAACCACTTAATAACTGTTATTATTACTACTAGAGGCCCAGTGCACAAAATCATGCACAGGTGGGGTCCCTTGGCCTGGCTGGCAATTGGGGCCGATCAGGGCCTTCTCGCCCAGTCCCAATCAGGGCAGATTGGGCGGCCAGCGGGGGGGGGTAGGACTGAGGAAGGTTGGCTGGCTATGGGAGGTTGGCCGTGGGAGTGCACTGACCACCAGGGGGCAGTTCCTGCATTGAGCGTCTACCCCCTGGTGGTCAGTGTGTGTCATAGAGACTGGTCGACCCATCATTCGTCGACTAGTCATAACGGTCACTTTGGCTTTTATATGTATAGATTCTCATCTCTGGAATCCCAAAATTCAACAGCAGACAAGAGTTTTCTGACTCTTAGTTTTATAACCTCAGTTGAAGTTTACCATTTTCATTCTTCACACACATTAAATCAGAGTTTACCACTCAACACAGGTTACATCCTGCCAGGGTTCACACAGACCCAAAATACAGAATGGAGAACAGTAGGGATGCCTATAACATTCCTCCCCATGATTGCCTACTGAAAGAAAATGGAGGCTATTTTCTAACCAGAAAGTAAAGGGAATATTGCCCCTGCCTCCCCTCTGCTTCTATAAAAATTTCCAACAGTTCAGAATGTAAAACAGAATTTAGAGAGGACAACCAACAAGACTTGTGAACCTAAAATTAGGCTTACCAGCTGTGTTTTGGTTAGCTAGTGCATAAGGCACCAGCAGGACACTGAAATATACAGGAGCCTCTTCTCTGAAGACAAGTTTTTCACCAGCTTATCTGCCCACCAGAGTAGAGAAGGCAGAAGGAGCAGAAGGAGAGGGGGCTGAATAGCTTTCACCCAAAGAAACTCAGTATCCAAAACTTCTGCTGCTGCCAGACTAACTGGTCTGGCCTTGAACTCAGAATAGAACCTCAGATGGCTCTGTAACAGTAGTAAGAATAAGAGCCACCAACTGCCGAGGGCTTATTATATCCCAGGCACTGTGCTCCTCACATGTATGATCTTGTTTGTTCCTCACTATATAACCCAATGAAGAGAAACAATTTTGATACCCATGTTACATATGAGGAAACCAATACTCCAAAAGGCTAAGTGAATTATCCAACATGACACAGCTAATAAGTATCAGAATAGGACTCAAACCCATAGACTGCAAAGTAGCCAACTAAAACAAGACTGCTGGGTCATTCGTATTCATTCTCCCACTCCTTAGTAACAGACCACAGCTTTTAGCTAGATACACTGTGGCCTGGAGAAAGATTACTTCCCAGCTCCTCTTGCAATTCGCTAAGTCCATGGTACTGAATTCTGGCCAATGAAACATCAGCAGCAATGTGTGCAACTTCTGGGGGTTCTCTTAAAATAGAGGGCAGTGCCCTTCACTTTCCTATGCCTGCTATCCTGAACTTGAATGTGCTGGCTGGTCCCGCAGCAGCCATCCTGGTCCATTGCATCATAAGGATGGCAGAGCGGAGCTGGAAAAAGCCTAGATTCTTCATAACCTCGTTGTTCCTCCCTACCAGCTTTAGACTGTCTCCATCCAGGCTTCTTTTACACAAGAGAGAAATAAACATCTATCTTGTTTGAGTTGCTGTTATTTTGGATTTTTCCAATTTTTTTTCATTATTTTAGATGCAACTGAACTTAATGTAAACATTTATATACTAAATCATATGCAATACTGTCTCTTTGATGCCCTGGAACTAGATGAGATTATACTTCATAGCATAAATGTACCAAATATTTCATATATGTGTACTATCCAACAGGCCCTGCGCTAGGTGCTGAGAACACAGAGATGGATAACATATAGACCTAACCCAGCGGAGTTTATAACCACACAGGAAAGAGACATGGAAATGACATTGATAGTATACCGCATTTAGTGCTACAATAAATGTGTACCAGCTATTGTTATGGGAACACAGAAGAAGTTTACCTAATAGTCTGTATCTACTAGTAAAATCCTATCTTTGAAGGAGCACCTCCAACACCATCACCTCCAAGAAATCTTTGCTGATTCCATGCCTCCAGCAAAAATTAATTTCTCTGAGTCCACATAACATACTGTTTGTATCTTTCCTATAAGACTATGTATAAGCTTTCTGATGTCAGGAACCACTTATTATTATTCTCAATAGTTCATACATCTCACCATAGTACTCAAACATTATTCATATAAATAAAATTAACTTTAAAATATCTGTCTTTGACACTAAGTTAACTACATGCTATAGTTTCAACATATTATAATGTTTTTCTCTAATAGTCCATTTAAGTTAAAAGCAGATTACTCTGCTACCTGCCAAAAAACTAGCTAAACACATCTGAAGTGAGTTTTATAATTAAATGTTCAACAAGAATAATCTAGCACTTTATAATGTACATCAAAGTCACTGCCCATATGGTTATTTGCCATAAATTATGGATTGAGCCTTTAGTATATTTGGAGAATTATGTTTGTTTGGTTGGTTTTATTTTTTAATTCTTGATTCAGTTTTGATATCTGAAAAGGGCATCAATGTTGATTTCTTCCCAATGCCACGTTGACTTGATCCCAGTCATACTGACACACACATGCCAAAGACAAAAACACACCACGGCCAGAGTTTGTGTTTCTCTCGTCCCTTTCCCATCTCTACTCCACAAATCAAGAGTAAAGGTTTTGTGCTATCCATTCTTCTTGGCCATAGGATCCTGGTACAGAAGTCATCAGAGCAAAAATTGGTGAAATTCTAATAAAGTCTTTAGTTTTGTTAGTAATACTGTTCCAGTGTTAAGATAAGCAGAGTGCAGTAATCAGCTTTTGAACTCAGGACATTAACAGATTGAAAGAAACCGTGCTGAGCATTTATTTGATTAGGAGTCGAAAGTTAGGCAGGTGAGCAGAAGGTAACTGAAAGCAAAGCCTATGGCATTTGGGACATTTAAAGAAGACCCTTTCCATACAGATTTGGAATCTTCCCACCCCTGCCAAAGAGTAAAGCCCCAGAGTAAAGGCAAACCAAAGGGAGCTTGTCACTACCTGACCCGCCAAAGGGGACTGTGGGGAGTGTGGCCTTGGAGCTGAACAAAATGGGTTGAGGGGGTGGCTTGGGTTGGGATGAAAGAAAATTCTTCAAGAGGCTGTAAACTTTGGAAGACACTTCCTGAAAATTTGGTCTCAAGCACCTTAGTTTAAGGAGATTCTAAATAAGTTATACTTTCACGCTTTAGCGGAAGCAAACTGAAATCCTCCTTCAAATACAGTTTCATGCCAAGACTTGGGAAATCCCAACAAATAATTTTTTAAAGGCAATGAGAAGCTATGCTGTCAAACATAATGAACAAAAAGAAATAAAGGAACAAGAAAAACACCATCCAAAACAATAACAGAGACCTAAAAAGTCTTCATCTACTGAAAACATCACCGATTATAAATGAACACACTTACTTTATTCTTAAAGGAATAAAGAGGATAGCTGCAGTATGAACAAAAGATAATAGAATAAGATTCATATATTTATACTAATACATTTGGAAATTTAGATAAAATAAACAACTTTTGGGAAAATAACATTAAAATTGACTTAAGGAAAATAGACAACTTGGGCAAAACTATAACCATTAAATAGAATCATAGCCAAAAATACTATACAAAACAAAACAACAATATTTCTCCTGTCTTCCTTCTCTCCCTCGCCCTCCTCCCCCAAACCCTATGTCTTTTCAAGTCCAGAAGGCTTCCATGGTCGTTTAATACAACAGGACTCAAACCCATTGACTGCAAAGTAGCCAACTACCAATCATTCTAGGAAGAAATATTCCAATCTTATACAAACACTTCCAGAGCATTAAAAGAGAAAGAAAAAGAAAACATGAGAGAAGCAAACAACTTCATATTATGAAGCCAACATAACCTTGATAGTAAAATCTCATGAGGACAGTAAAAGAAAATTATGAGTAAATTTCTCCCATAAATATAAATTAAAAACCTACACAAATTATTAATAAACCAAACTCAAAAATGTAAGGACACTTCATCATGGCCAAGTTGGGTTTGCCCTCGAAACACAACGTTGCTCTAATTATACAATATAATAATAACAACACAAAGGGATGGAATTAAGACCATATATATGCATATACCTGTATTTGCTAAAAGAAGCACTTGAAAGATAAAGCAAAAAATTCTAATGAAAGTGGGAAACCAGGTGAAAGGGGCAAAGGTGAAAGATAGGCTTTTGAGACATGTAAATATATCACTGATTTTTAAATTTAATAGTAAATCAGTTAATGTAATTAGTCACATTAACATAGTAAGTGTAAAATCACATGTATACCCTGATACAGAAAAAGTATTTGATAAAACTTAAGAGTCCATTCAGTATTAAAGAAAACTCTTTAATAAATTAGGATAGAAAGGAGATTTCTTAATCTGATAAAATATATATGTAAACAAAAAAACAAACTACTCTCACATTATTTGTGAAATGTTGTAAATCAATCCTCACTTAGGAACAAAGCCAGAATAACCACCATCACTTATACTAAACATTATACTTCAGGTCTTATCCGAGGCAATGAGGCAAGAAAAACAACAACAGGTATAAGGATTAAAAAAAAACAAAAACTGTCCCTCTTTGCAAATAACATTATCATCTAGGTAGAATGAACCTATAGACTAATTACTCTAATATGTAAAGGAATTTAAGAAGATACTTTAATACAGAAATCGATATGTAAAAGTTAATCATACGCCTATATATAAACAATTAGAAAACAAAAATTAAAAACATTTTTTACAATACTATAAAATTGTAAGTAACCAGGAATATTTTTCACAATAACTTAGAAGATCTTTCAGAAAAAAATTATAAAACTTTATTGTAAGGCAATAAAAACACCTAAACAGATTAGAAAACTTCATGTTGTAATGATGTTAATTCTTCATGTATTGGTCTATAAGTTAAATACGATACAGAAAACATCCTGCAGGCTTATTTTATATAACTTTATAGTATGAGTCTAAGAAATGTAAATGGCCAGACTGAATAAGACACTCTCCAAGAACAAAGTGGAAGAACTTGCTCTACCACATATTAACACATGTTTCAAAGTGATAATAACTGAGAAAACTTGTTGTTCACATACAGACATACTAATAGATCAATAATAGTATAGAATAAAAAGGCCAAGAAACACATTCACACACATTTGGTCACTTGATAAATGACAAGTGGCATAGCAGGTCAGTGTAGAAATGATAGGTTTTTCAATAAATACTGCTAGAGCAGCTAGCTGGCTACCTGTATGTGGTAGAGGAGAATGAAATTGAGCCCCTACCTCCACTACACAAAAATCAATACTAAGTTGAACAAAGCACAAAAAGCACTATCAATAAAGAAAAATTATTGATGACAATTCTATTACATTAAAATAAACAACTTCATTCAAGGCACAAATTTTTAAAAAAGTAAAGAGAAAACAGAGTATATAAGAAGATACTTGCAACCCATATATATAAACAACAAAGAAGTCAGAAATAAACATGTAAAACTTCTATAAATTAATGAGAAAAAGATAGATAAACCAATAGAAAGGACCTGAATGGGCACTTCAAAAGAAGAAATACAAGATATTCAGTCATCAGTGATCAGAGGAATGCAAATTTAAACCACAAGAAGATATTACATATCCACAAGATTGACAAAAATTAAAAATTCTGTAATAGCAACTGTTCCTGAGGATACAGAGCAAGATCTCTCAAGCACTCTTCATGGCAATGCAAATTGGTACAACCACTTTGGAAACTATTTGGCAGCATCTAGTAATGTTAAAGACTAGAGGCCCGGTGCATGGATTCGTGCACCAGTGGGGTCCTATGGCCTGGACTGCAGGGATGGGGCCGAAACCAGCAGCATGACATCCTCTGAGAGGTCCCGGAGTGCAAGAGGGCACAGGCAGGCCAAGGGACCCCCCCCTCCGCCAATCAGTCTGTTCCATGTGTCCATGTCTATGCATTGAGTGTTTGCCCCCTGGTGGTCAGTGTGTGTCACAGCTACCGGTCTAACAGTTGCTTAGGCTTATATATATATAGATATTCATAGTCTATGACCCAACAATCACAGTCTTAGTTTATATTTCACTTAACTGTATGCAGATGGGTGCTGGGAGACATGAACAAGATTGTTTATACCAACATTTATGATGGCCAGAAGCTCCAGAATTTGGAAATTAAATATTCATTGTAATTATTTTTAAAATACATTTTTATTGATTTCAGAGAGGAAGGGAGAGGGAGAGAGAGAGAGATAGAAACATCAACGATGAGAGATGTACGCCCCACACTGGGGATCCACCCCCACCACCCGGGCATGCGCCCTGACTGGGAATCCAACCGTTGGCTCAACCAATGAGCCACCCCGGCCAGGCTCTGCCTCATTTTAAATTGCTGTAGAGCATTTCACAGGGCAGAGCCCTTGTTGTGAACGCGGAAGTTATTTCCAGGATTCTGCTCCCAGGAACACTAACCCACACCTCTCTGGCACTGCATGAGGTTCCTCTAGGGCAGGCACCAGTGGGGTTGGCACAGGGTGGGGACAGGAACTCCACATTGCCCTCTGCACAGGTTACCCGAGGTTACATTCCTGTGAGGAGTATCTGCACCACCCACTTAATAAACTGATCACTCCAGTCCTGGCAGAGTAGCTCAGTTGGTCAGTGTGTCGCTGGATACATCATGGTTTTGAGTTCCATCTCCAGTCCGGGCACATACATCAACCAATGAGTGGATGAATAAGTGGAACAACAAATTGATGTTTCTCCCCCCCTCCCTTCTTCTCTCTCTCTCTCTCTCTCTCTCTCAAATCAATCAATCAGTCAATCAATAAACTGATCTCTCCATTCAAACATTCCTCCTGGTTAATGCCCGTAGTTTCATCAATTGCATACATCACACTATAAATAAAAGGAAAGTCATTTGCAAATTCATTCATTCAACAAATATTTAGTAATGTCCACTACTTTCCAAACACTATTCTAGGGGATCAGCTAGGCCTTCTTACAAAAGATGGAGGACTGAAGACCCCCCCCATTCCCATCCGAATGTTGCCTCCACCCTTTCATCCTCTCTTCCAAACATGTATTAGACATGAAGAACCTAAAAGGAACTCAGGGCACACACGAAGTGATTATCAAAACCCCAACCCTGGGCGGTGTGGACACTACTGGCTAGGATTCATTTGGCAAAACTCAAGAGCCCTAAGTCCAGGCACCCATCTCAACAAGGGTGATGCTGCGGGGACAGGCTTAAGTGGGGTCCAATCTCCCCAACACGTGCTTTTTATCTGGGATCCGGAGGCCAGAGCCTTCCAATCTTCCAGAAACTGTCTACTAGATGTTGTGGGGACATGCGTTTCTCTCGGGTCGGAGTCCAGAACTTTTCACCTATGGACTGGCTCCCGGCACTGATTCCCTACGGAGTTCCACCCAAAGGGGAACTGAGCTCCCAACTGCTCCCAACAAGCGGAAGAGACAACGTCACAGGGACGTGATCAAAGCGAATGTGGCCTCAGCGACACCACCTGCCACCACCTGCGTGGAAACCCAGGCGCCCTGACCTCTCGGCCTGCGCCCTGACCTCTCGGTGTCCTGACCAGGAATCCAATACTTACTCGCAGCTCTTCGAAGGCTTCGTCCAGGGTGGAGAGCTGGTGGCCCTGGTGGGCCCCGATGACCGGACACAGGACACAGATGAGCTGCGTATCTTCCTGGCAGTAGGTGCTCAAGTCGAGCCCGTGGTCCGGGCACCTCCTCTGGGCCACTCTCTCCGCCTCCATCTCTATCTCTGGGTCAAATTCGCTCTCGGCCTCAGTTTCCCCCTCCGCCTCCGACTCTCCATCTCCGTGGTTGTCTTCCTCCGCCTCGCTCTCTTGCTCGTCCTCCATGTCTTCCTCACTGTCGCCCTCGCTCTCTTCCTCCGTCTCGCTCTCTTCTTCGGAGTCGCTGTCTTCCCGGGACTCGCTCTCCTCCCCCGCCTCGCTCTCTAGGTCGCCCGCCTCCTCCACCGGGGCCTGCGCGCCGGCCT
>NW_006285313.1:924958-930060 GCF_000327345.1 Myotis davidii
GTCGTGCGGCAGCTCCTCGAGGGCCGCGCCCACTCCGGAGGCCATGCGGGTGCGGTGACAGGCCCAGGCCTGGGGGTCCCCCCGAGATCGCCGCTGGGCTCCGCGGGCACCTCACGTCCTCCTCCCAGCCGAACCGGTCCCAACGCCCCCTGCACTTCCTCGGGGCCCGGGCACTTCCGGTGCGGCAGCTGGCGCCCCTGATGGCCCCCTGCGCGGTCCGCTTGGCCTCTCGCTGCCCCAGCGAGATCGGAGATCTGGGCTCCGTGCCACCCCGGTTCCACTTTCCCTGTCCCCGTCAGGCGGCCTCCTTTCACTTCCTGAGTCATTTAAAGTGGCAATGGCCCTTTCCTGCGGTCCCCGCGGGGGCTCCGCATCCCCGGAAGGAGGGGGAGGATGGAGGAGGCCTCCCTCACATCCCAGCTCGGGGCCCCGCCTCCCCGGTTCCTCCCTGGAGGTGTCAACGGATTTGCCAAGCCCACTAGGCAGGTGTGCGTGTGTATTTCAGTCTCTCTCCTTCGCATGTGTCGCTGACCTCCCCGGTCCCCGCTGCTGCGTGCGAGGGACGGTGTCAGGACAGAGCATCGCCGCCTGGCATTTCCAGAGGACCCTGGGAAGGGTCGTGTTTGTTCAAGGCCTGGGGGATCTCAGAGGCAGCCTGAGCAAACAGACATGGTCGATCCAAAGCAATGCTATACTTTGTCTATTTGCAAAGTCTGTTTGCATTCCTCTGACCTCCCCGGTCCCCGCTGCTGCGTGCGAGGGACGGTGTCAGGACAGAGCATCGCCGCCTGGCATTTCCAGAGGACCCTGGGAAGGGTCGTGTTTGTTCAAGGCCTGGGGGATCTCAGAGGCAGCCTGAGCAAACAGACATGGTCGATCCAAAGCAATGCTATACTTTGTCTATTTGCAAAGTCTGTTTGCATTCCTCTAGGCCACCTTTGTGCATTTTTCTGAGAGCCTGCCTGGGGTTTGGCTGAGGTGTCAGGCGAGGTAGGTGGAGAGACAGCATTTATCAAATGAGAGTTCCAGGGGCAGATTGGGTTCCAAAGAGAGGAAGGGGACTGTTATTTATTAACCGATCCTAAAGTGCCAAGAATTGGGCTAGATCTGTTTGTGGCTCTTTATGAGCTGGTTTTGAAAGACCCCACTGTCCAAGGGCCCCCAGATTCTGATACTACAACTTGGTTTTGTGACCATGGAGAATTTAATTGATCTTTCTGTTTTCCGCTTTTAACAAAGTATGTATGTAACGTGGAAATAATGGTAATACCTATTTCAAGGGGCTGTTTTGTGGATGAAATGTAAAGGTGCCTGCCTTGTAGAAGTATTCACTACATTTAAACTATTATTATTGGCACAAATTATATTTAATGGACATTATGACCCTTTGAGAGGATTTTAAACATTTTTTTTAACACGTTGAGCATTTTTGGCTGGCTGCCTAAAGTGTAATCAACCCCCCCATCTCTCCACCATATCTACGCCTCTCCAGTCATTGAAAAGCTTTTGTTTCATATTTGGGAGAGAAAAAGGACATTTTGATCTAATCCCAGAAGCGGCCAAGGTGGTTGAGAAAAATGGAGGGGGATGGAATGGTGTCTGTTTTCCACTGGCGCCCTTGCAAATATCGAGCTCCAATTTCCAGATGAACATCGCAAAAATGCAAGGGGAGGAGGTGAGGTAAAACGCATTTAAAATAATTTTAATGTCTCCACATACAATGTATGGTTACTCTCTATGCAGCTTTTGTCAGAGATTTATTTTTTAGAAATATTTGTGTTTTTTACTTTAGAACAGTTCTATAGAATGTTGGAAGGAAAGTCAGAAGGTTTGTTGTTTTTTCCAATTGAATACGCATTTCTATTTTTTTCCAGTTAATTTCTCTGGAAATTATTTCTGTGACTGCATTCAAAACAGGGATTGATGCACCATTCTGAAACAAAAAATGTTCAACAAATGTCAACTCAAACATCAACATTAGTATACTTAGAGAGTAGTGTTCCTTGCTTTGAAACACTGTTCTCTAGGTCTACTAATTTCCACCTCTCCAGGCTTAGAAGGAAATAGCTTTTACAAGCATGTTATCACATTTAGAAAATATTTCTTCATTGAAAATAATTTTTCAGTGTCTTAAAAGTACATATTTTGTTTGTGTCCAAGATCTTGGTGGGGACAGAGGGGTGTCTTTTTGTTGTTGTTATTAGTTCTTAATTTTACCTGACAGTTCAGTTACTGACTCTTCACAATCCTTTCTTGAGCCCTCTGATTAGAGGGTCTTAGAGGCAGAGTTTGATGGAACAATTAAAAAGTTATGGTAATGAGGTATGGCAGACTCAATGAGACAGACCTTCTGTAACCCTCTGCACAGAAATCAGAACAGTCAGATTCCCCAGGAATTGGAATCCTTGGGAGCATTCAGAGATAGAGACCTTGTTATATTAATATGTATTGCATAGAGAATCACCTCAAAACATAACAGCTTAAAACAATAAATATGTATTATGTCACACTTTCTATGAGCCAGGACTATAGTGGTGGCTTAGTTGAGTGGTCTAACTCAGGGTCTCTCAAAATATTTCAGTGAAGATGTTGGCTGGAGCTATAGGCATTGAAGGCATGACCTGTAGGATTTGCTTCTAAAGTAGCTCACTCGCCTGGCTGTTGTCAGCAAGAGTCACCACTTTCTATTGGGCTGCTTTAGACATGGCAGTTGAATTCTCCCAAAGGAACTGAGCCAAGAGAGTGCAAGATGGAAGATGCAATGGCTCTTATTACCTAAGCTCAGCAGTCACACGTCATCACTTCCAACATAGTCTTTTAGTTACAGAGATCAACTCTATTCATTGTGGAAGGGGACTACACAAGGGCATGATTACCAAGAGGTGAGGATCCTTGGGGCCATCTTTTTCCTTTAAGATTTTTTAAATTGATTTTTAGAGAGAGAGAAAAGGAAAGGGGGAGAAAGAGAGACGTTAATTGGTTTCCTCCTGAATAGCCTCCCCTATCCCACCAGGAATTGAGCCTGCAACCCAGGCATGTGTCCTGACCAGGAATCAAACTAGTGACCGTTTGGTGCATGGGACAATGCCCAACCAACTGAGCCACACTGGCCAGGGCATCTTTGAGGTTGGCTCCCATATTTTACCCTTTTGCCCCCAATGATTCACAACTCTCTCAAATGTAAAATACATCTGCTTCCTCCAAAGATCCCCAGAGTCTCAAACCATAAGCTTAAAGTCCAGAATCTTATCTACATCAGGTCCAGGTGTGGATGAGACTCCTAGATATAGTCTTAGATGCAGCACCTCGAGTATAGTTCCTCTCCATCTGAATGTTTGTTTTCCTCCTCATTTCCAACATACAATGATGGAACAGGCTTAGGATAACTGGTATAGACACTCCTGTTTAAAAGGAGAAAAGACACAGAGGAGCTCACTGGTCCACAATCATCCTGAAATTCAGTTGAACACATATTAGAAGCTCCTCAAATTAGGGCTCAATTCTACTTCTGCCCAGGAATGATTCTCCGTGGCTTTTGACTTCACCCTTTAAGATCTTGATTCCACTCTCTGTGTCATCCTTTCTTTTCTAAGAAAAGTAGCCCATGTTGGCAGCTATGTAACTTGTCAGTCTGCTTTCTGCCAGTAGAATGTAGGTGCTTTCACGGGCCCCTCTTAGTTTTGTACTGTCTCTGTTCCTTCTAGTCCATGCTGGCAATGTTCCTGCCAATGTAATTTCTTTTAAAATGTTGTGAATCTCCTATGAATCTAATTGGGGCACCACTTCATTAGACAAAAATCATACCCACAGATCTCTTCAAGATAAGCCCTTTTCTACTCCGGAGCGTCTCTCTACTGGAACTGCTGAAGCACAACACTAATAAGCTTCTTTGAAGCCTTATGATTTGTCTGAATAATTCTCTGAATCACTACTATAGATCTTTTGGAGGTATGAACAAAGGGTTTTTGCAGCCATACTCTCAGCTTCATAACTTGATGATATTTTCCTTGCAGCGTCCTAGAGTTTATTTTTGACTGGAAGCCATTTCTTTCATTTTAGCATTATTTGCCATCTAGAGAAGACGGGAATATTCAAATCTAGCAAGTTCTGGATCCTTTTCTTTAAAAGTCCTTCTTTAGATTATTTCTTTCTTCTCACATTTTGCAATAATCAGGAATTTCAACACTCTACCTGGCAATGTCCTTAGCTAGAGCATCCAATTAATTAGGCTCATTTTCTATGGTATATAGGTGACAGTGTTGCTAAACTTCCTGCCACTACAAAACAAGGACCCAATTCCTCCAGTTTCCAATAACGTTTTTCTAATTTCCTCTTCAGCCTTAATCTACGGTCTTCTCAAAAGCTGCCAGCATTCTTTTAACAGTTTCTTCAAGGCTCTTCAGGCTTTCACTAAGACTCTCCTCCGAGTCCTTCCAGCTTCTCCAACTGCCCGGTTCCAAAGCCACTCCAACATTTTGGGTTTTTGTTATGGAAGCACCTTACTCTTTATAGTAAAATACGTATTTGTTGTCTATGAATGAATAATAAATTACCTTCAAAACTTTGAATCCTTTTGGGGGCAGACTACCACACTTGACACTGGCATTCTCTTCTCACTGTGGTGACCAACGGCTGTGAGGCATCTCCAAGATGGTTAGCGCCAGTAGATGTGAAAGACAGAGCAGTTTGCATTTGAGACTGTTTTGTGAGTGCATTTGGTACTTTGAGAAATAAAGGGTATATTCCTGGTGTCTTCTCATTATGTGGCTGATAGCTCTTGAATTATTAGACATTTAAACGCTCTCTACACATGAGGAAACCTACTTTCAGAGAGGTGAAAAAAGCGTGTTAGGTGTCAGCCAGCCAGAGGTGGCTGGATTGGGATTCAAACTCATGTCTATCTGACTCCATCTTTAATCTTATTCCCCTGTGATATTATTGGTGATACCCCTAACTTGCCTAACTGCTTCCTAATATTCTTGCCTTGTCTTTTCCTTCCAGCTGTGACATCAATTTCTGTCTCCTTAACCTGTTCCAAAGAGACGAACTGGATTTAGTAAGATTCATAACGTAGTACATTTAATTTTAGAAAAACCTCTAAA
>NW_006285313.1:930129-949147 GCF_000327345.1 Myotis davidii
GCTGTGTCCCCTCCTTTGTTTGTGCATTTGGTACTTTGAGAAATAAAGGGTATATTCCTGGTGTCTTCTCATTATGTGGCTGATAGCTCTTGAATTATTAGACATTTAAACGCTCTCTACACATGAGGAAACCTACTTTCAGAGAGGTGAAAAAAGCGTGTTAGGTGTCAGCCAGCCAGAGGTGGCTGGATTGGGATTCAAACTCATGTCTATCTGACTCCATCTTTAATCTTATTCCCCTGTGGTATTATTGGTGATACCCCTAACTTGCCTAACTGCTTCCTAATAACCTTACCTTGTCTTTTCCTTCCAGCTGTGACATCAATTTCTGTCTCCTTAACCTGTTCCAAAGAGACGAACTGGATTTAGTAAGATTCATAACGTAGTACATTTAATTTCAGAAAAACCTCTAAAAGTTGAGAACAGAACATGGTGGAATTTCTAAATCCACTGCTTTAGGGGAAGTATTTGTACCCACTGTGCTGGTCCCATTCTTATGTAATTAGACTGTCACCTCAGTGACTGATTTCATTCCCCCTGCCCCAAGCTCCTGAAATCACCTAAAGCTGTTATCATGTTAGCTAACATCTTATCCTATTAAAGCCAGTGCAGTGAAATATGATACCCCCTGAGCCACTACCAACTCTGCCAAAATATAAAGAATGAAGCCTTCATGCCTGAGCCTGAGTCTTTTTGTTCCTCAGAAGCTTATTGGAAATGGATACCCAAAGGATTCCTTGGCCTATCACCCTTCTGAACATTTTCATTTCATCCAGTTCTTACATGTAAATGGTCCAATGCTCTAAATACCCCCAACCCTTAAAATATAAGTATATGTAAAGATAAACCCCAGATAAGCTCTGATCAAGATATTTTAATTTCAGTACATTCATTTTTTTAAAAATATGTCTTCGTTGATTTCAGAGAGGAAGGGAGAGGGGGAGAGAGATAGAAACATCAATGATGAGAGAGAATCATTGATTGGCTGCTTCCCGCATGTCCCACACTGGGGATTGAGCCTGCAACCTGGGCATGTGCCCTTGGCTGGAATCGAACCATGACCTCCTGGTTCATAGGTCGACGCTCATCCACTGAGCCATACTGGACAGGCAGTACATTCATTTTGTATGTTACTTGCAGAATGGTGTTAAATAGTTCCATGACCACAACAAATAATAAAAATACCTCATTTTCATAACCACCGTTTCGTTCACCCCAAGAAGTCCGTTGATACCTGTTTCCCTTTTCTTCAGATACTTTTTACAGAGTCTCTGCCTGTGCATGCCTCTATTTTAACAGCGTGGAAACTAAATGCCAAGAGAGTAATTTAAAAGAACATCCAGTCAATTTGAGTTAATCTCTGACTTCCTTTCTGGTTTTACAGCCAGCTCCCTAATCCCTGGGTGACGCTAATTCTTTTTGGCAAAATGGTGTTTTTCAAACTTCTCTCCTTGTAAAGGCTTTCTTAGGGGTGGTCTTGGCTTTCATCGGAGTGGGCCCTGGGGAATTAGGAGGACACTTAATCATTTGTAAAATCAGTAATTTGGGGGAGTGAGAAAAATCCCTAAATTTGCCTCCCGTTACTCCAGTTGGAAAAGCAGTCACCTATGGACAGGAACTAATGAAAGACTTCGTTGTTTCAGCGCTTAGGGCACTGCCCTTGTAAATGGGGGATTTCGGAGGAAAATTTCCCTGACGTTCGTTCCCTCCATTTATTTATTTATTTTGGAACCGGGGTGCAGATAGGCTAGTTAATCATACTACTCAGATCATAGCCTCACTTTAGTTCACGCAAGCCAGCTTTCTTATTTCATTTTGACTTAGCTTTGTTGTTTTTTCTTTATCCCAAAACCCCACTCCTATTCTTGCAACTTCTTCCCACAGAAATTCTCTCTAATGTGATTGATAAATGTTCTTCATTATATATGTATCTTTAAAAAGTATTCAATTATTTTATTTTTGTTAAAATCTACATAAATATGACACTCAAAACTACTTTTTGTTTCTTTCTCTCTCTCTCTTTTTTTTTTTTATCCAATGTTGTGCTTGTTAAAATCTTGGATATTCACTCTTTGACATTTGGTATTATCTGAAATTCTTTTTTTTTTTGTCAATCTAATGGTAAATTTATGTAATTTGATAACTTATCGTGGTTTTATTTGCATTTTTGGGGTTACTTTTTTAAATATATTTTTATTGATTTTCTACAGAGAGGAAGGGAGAGAGATAGTTAGAAACATCGATGAGAGAGAAACATTGATCATCTGCCTCCTGCACACTCCCCATTGGGGATGTGCCCGCAACCAAGGTAAATGCCCTTGACCGGAACCGAACCTGGGACCCTTGAGTCCGCAGGCTGACGCTCTATCCACTGAGCCACACCGGTTAGGGCTGGGGTTACTTTTAAAGATGAACAGTATTTTATATTCTAGTTACATGATATCAAGTGTCAAAGCTAACACAATTAAATTCATGATTTTGATGTCCTTTATTCAAGGGAAACAATCCATGGATTGGGGGAGTACAATGCCTCACAAGCAGTGGAACACTCTTCCAGGGGGATTTTGGATAAGAGTGAGGTGTGGCTTTTTTCTTTTTCTTTTTTTTTTTCCTTTTATCCTCACCAGAGGATATGTGTTTTTTGTTGTCTTGTGTTTTTAAAAAAAATATTTTTATGGTTTTTTAAAATTGATTTCAGAGAGAGGAAGGGAGAGGGATATAGAGAGAGAAACATCAATGATGAAAGAGAATCATTGATCGACTGCCTCCTGCCTGCCCCCTACTGGAGACTGAGCCCACAACCTGGGCATGCGCCCCTGACTGGAAATGGAACCATGACCTCCTGGTTCATGAGTTGAGGCTCAACCACTGAGCACACTGGCTAGATGAGGATATGTTTTTGTTGATTTTCTAGAGAGAGAAAGGGAGGGAGAGAGAGAAGAGAACTCTTCCTCTGGGGATTTTACCCTTTCAAGATTTCATGCCCTTGCAGTGGCTTTACCCTCCTTGCCAATGATCTTTTTCCCAGGCTAGACTGATGTGCAAGCACCTTCCCCCCTCACCTCAACTTCACTGCACATGTATGTATCCATCTCCCTCTTTGTTCAATCCCTTCCCCCGGGAATAAATCAGTGGGTTTCTGGGGAGCATGAAGCTGGTAGCTTCCTGGTGAGGCTGCCCAGATGACCATGCTTATAATGTTGGGCCTCCCCTTTGCTCGCTTCCTATTATTAGTCCTAATAACTAGCTAATTGTGATAACACCTCCAGGCCTTTGCACTTGCTGTTCCCTCTGTGTGTACTTCACTGCCTCCTCTCTTTCCCCAGCTGCTGCCTACAAGTGCTCCCAGCAGTGCCTGTTACTGTGCTTCATACACCAGAGCTGTTTTGTGTCTCCCGTGCTGTGCAGTGCAGTGGCCTCATTGAGGTCAGGGGCTGTGTCTGCCGACCCTGGTGTCCTCAGAACCCTTTGTAGAATCTAGTACCCATTTCCGTCTCCATGAAACCTGAAGTGGTGGGCTGAGAGTGAACCACGATTGAGGGGAACATCATACAATTTATCATCCAAATGGGGACCCTTTGAGAGTGAAACGGAGCACTATTACAACTATGCTAGGACACTAGGCGTGGACCAGAACTGTCCTGGGTGAGCGGAAATGTAGTCATCCTGATAAAGTGACCAGGGAGGCAGCCTCAGGTTCCTAGTCCAAAAACAACAGATTAACACTTTACCTTTCATTTGTTAAACTTCCTTCCTGTTTATTCATTCCTCCTCCCTTCCTTATTTTCTCTCTCCTTGCTCAGCAAGACTCATATAAACTTGCTAAACCACAACTGCTATAATTCTCATCCTTCATTTCACAAGGTAATTTAAGGGTGAGAAGAGCCCATGATCTTGGTGGGGTGTACAGAGCACGGGGATGGGGTGGGAAATGCCTCGATTATAGCTCTTCTGTGGAAGAGAAACTCAAAATCTGTTCATTTCCCTCCTTAGAAAGAGTTGCAGTGATTTTGAGCAAATACCCAATAAGGAAAAACTCCTAGATGAATCCAAACATGTCTTCTCTGGCTTTATCCTGAAACCCATGACTGTGAGGCACATTTAAAACAGAAGATGCAGAGTTGGGCTGAATAGAATCATACAAGAAAGAAAAACTTGATTTGGGGGGAAAGGCCCTTATAGTCAGTGGGAGCCGTGGATCATGACGGTTAACACAGCAAGCAGTTCAGAACCTGACTGATCCGGATTTGAATCCCGACTCCACCACCTACTTAGCTGGGTGACTTTGAGCAAGTTCCTTAGCCTCTTTCACCTCAGTTATGTTATTTGTACAATGGGGGGTTGTATCACATCTATTTTATAGATTCACTGTGGGGATTAAGTGAGAGTGCATTTATCACTGAGCCAAGCACATAATAAACACTTACTCAGTGCAAGCCATTACATTAATGCGCATCAGCAAAAACTGAGAAATGCGCTCATTTCACCTGTATGAAAATAGTTCTGCCAGGTTTAATGATCAGAGCAGTGTACTGAGAATGCGGAAATCTCAGTTCCTGCCAGCCTCGGCCACTTTGAGACTAGTGGCTCAGAGCAAGTCGCTTAACTTCTTTGGTTTTTCAGTCTCCTCTGTGAAATGAGTGAGCTGGAGATTATTCCCGTTTTAATTATTTATTGCTATTGCCATGCACTACTCCAAAACGTAGTGGCTTAAAATAATAATGGTTATTTTTCAGGGTCTTATGAATTGTCTGGGCTCAGCTGGGTGGTTCTTTTGTTCCGTGCGGGGTTGGCTGGGGTCACTCATGCAGCTGCTTTCAGCTGGATGCTCAGCTGGGGCTTGGACCATCCAGAATGGTGTCCTCACATGTTTGGCAGCTGCCCTTGTCAGCCTCTGTGTGAACTGTCATCCTCTAGAACAGTGGTTCTCAACCATCCTAATGCCGTGACCCTTTATTACAGTTCTTCATGTTGTGGTGACCCCCCAACCATAAAATTATTTTCGGTGCTACTTCATAATTGTAATTTTGCTACTGTTATGAATCTTAATGTAAATATCGGATATGCAGATGTATTTAGGCGACCCCTGTGAAAGGGTCCTTCGACCCCCAAAGGGGTCGCGACCCACAGGTTGAGAACCGCTGCTCTAGAACCTTTCTCTCTCTACATGACTTCTCCAGTGTGATAATGAGACGCTTTACCTGGCAGCCAGCTTCTGAGAGAGCAGAAATGGAAGCTTCAACGTTTCTTAAGGCCTAGGCCAGATGATAGTGTTACTTCCCCCGGAGAATATTTGTGAAGCAAGGAGGGCAGGCGAGATTCAAGGCTCCACCTCCTGAAGAATCTCAAAGCCACATTACGAAAGAGCACCCAGGATGGGGAAAATTGTTGTGACTAGTTTTCAAATCAATCCCTACGGTACATACTGGCTCTGACAGTCCATATTGAAACTTAAATTTCAGAGCCTATCTCACTTCTTCTCACTTTGGGTTATGGACTTGAGTTCCCCAGTGAACACTTGTTGTGCTCCAGGCCTTGAAACCTTCTCTGCTCTCAGTTTAGCGCCAACAGAAACCGCTCCCACCCCTTTTTGCCACCCAGTATCCTCTTTGCCTCCTTCTGGTAACTAAACTTTCACCTTCCCTCCAGGGACCTGGTTACAACCCAGCTGCCCTCCTCCCTGTTTTCGTGCAGTGCTGAGTTGTTCCAATGTTCTTTGTACAGTCCACCTCACATTATAAATTATTTGAGGACCAGAACTGTCTGGGCTTATTTATTTAGAACAGAGCACCAGGAAGCTTAATGCTTAAGACCATATTTCATCAAATCTTAGATGCCACCAATTGGAATATGCACCCTCATTCCATAAAGCACTAAGAAAAAAAAAACTGCTAGGGGTTGTAAGACTTCCCAATTTGAGAGATATCAAAATGTGGAAAATATTCATCTTGGAGTCCATAAAATAGAGTTCAAAAAATTTTTTGAATGATGATGTTGATGAACTTTCAACTCCCAGTTTGCCCATTCACTCCCGGGCGGACCCACAGTTTAGGTTTCTTATCTCTAAATCCAGTCTGTTTTAAAATGTTCTAGTAAGTTCCCTTTGAACAATTCCTTTGGACATTTTTCATTGTTCAAAATAAAGTACTATTAAGAGGTAGCTCCATAAACATTAACAGAGAAATATGTTTAATGTGCTGGATTCAGCGCTAAGTGCATTAAATACACCATCCCTCTTGATTTCTTGTGATCATCTTATGAACACCTAGGTTTTTAATATTGCCATTTGCAGACGAGACAACTGAGGCTAATAGAAATGTAGTTCCTTGTTCAAGGCCACCCAGCTGGCAACGGGCAGAGATAAGATTTGAGTCTCTGGCTTCGACTTCAGTGCTTGTGCTCTTAACTGCTGTTTCTCAGAGAAGCAAAAGTGGGGGGGTGGGGGGGAACGCCTCTATTTTCCTTTCTAGAAATGTCTCCTCTCATACTTTTCGCATCATATAATTTAATGTCTGCTTTTTCTCAGTCTTTCTGAGCTACGTACCCAGTTATCCCTCCAATAAGTGCGTTTACCTCCCAGTACTCATCTGTGCTTGTTCCCTTGTAAATCAGTCTCCAGAATTTTAATCATTCTTGGCTCACTTCTCTAACAACCTTACCAAAGACATGTGCTGGAATTGCAGTCAGGAAAGTGCCCGAAAACTTAAAATAAAAACACCCCAAACAAAACGCTTTTACAGTCCATCTGATCTACACAGGAAATTAAGAAACACCACATACCTTAGTGGAAAAATACTTGAAATGAAAAGTGAGGTTTGCTGTTATTTAGATTTTGATTTAAAAAATGTTTATCCCTTATCTCAGGCCCGGGGACACTGGAAATGAGGGACATGAAAGCTCGCTTTATAGAACTTTAATGATCTTCTCTTATTATGTTATATTCCCGTTTCCTAAGCCTGTGGTCAAATACAATAGCTTTATTAAAGATGTGATTCGGTTAGAAAGGGGAATGAAATTTTCTGCCACGGGAGCACTGGTGAGAGACGAGGGAGGACAGTAGCGCTGTTGAGAGAAGAAAACTGAACAAAGAAAGAATGGCCTGCAGGGGCTCACGCCACCAGCCGGGGTTTATTCTTCACTCCCCTAGGAGCCAGCTCTCTTGAATTCACTGCTAAACATCCTAAGGGGACTCAGTTTCTAATCCATTGAGAGCAGGAAAATAAACAAAACAGAAAGGAGGTCTGGGGTTGCAGTGAGAACCCGAGATAAAGCTGCTTACGTTCTGTCTCAAGTTCTTATGATCAATAAAGATAAACACTCCCATTTACCAAGCATTTCCTATGGGCCAGGCACTGCTTGAAGCAACATCCATCTGTTACATCGTTTAATCCCTGCAAGGATCCCATAAAGTGGATACTACTGTCCACTATTGCATTTTACAAGCGTGGAAACTGAGGCAGAGAGAGGAACTTACCTAAGTTCACACAGTAAGTGTTGGGGTCAGGATTTGAACCCATATTTTGGCACCAGAGGCCATACATGCACTGGCCATGACACGGCACTGCTAAACACCCACAGGCTTTTGCCAGCAGGCCGTGCACCCTGGAGGCTCCTTAGGAATGGGGGTGGGGAAGAGCCTCTTAGAGAACCAATAACTCAATGCAGTCTGAGAAAAGAGGGATTTGGAAGGAAATTGTTGTGGAGCCTCCCAACTGAAGCAGTGCTGCCTTCCTTTGAAGGGAGAGAAATGAAGCAATTTCAAAGAGTAGGGGGAGGTGAGAGGTCATGGCTAAGCCACCGTAGCTAAGCGATGCAGTCATGCAAGCCTGTCACTGCGCAAGTGACAAAATAGAAGACCAGGACACCTTCACAACAACCTCACATAATTATTATGGAAATTAGCTGTTGCTATTTCTGAGACATTTGGCCAGCGGTGTGAGGGACATATGACATCATGAACAATCCTTGATGCAACGGAGACTGAGGGATTGAGATTTGGGACAATCACATGACCTTGATAAGTTACTTCACCTCTCTCAGCCTCAGTTCCCTCATTTGTGAAACGGAGATATAAAAGCGTCTACCTCTTAGTGTTCTTGGAAGGATTAAATGGTGCTAATGTAGACAGAGTGCATGGCTGTATGCACAGCGCACCGAAAGTGCCCCGACTGTGTGAGTTTTCCCTTCTGCTCCTCTGTCAGTCCCCCCCTGCTATAAAACTGAGCCCCATCTGTCTGGAGGGAAGTACATTATTTCCCCGTGGAGAGGGGGATTTGATTATGAACACCAACTAATACTGGTTGAGTGTCCTCTGTGTCCCAGGGAGGGTGCTGGGTGCTGGAGATACAGTAGTGCTCTGTGGGCCTGGTTTTGCAAAAAAAAACCAGAAGGCATTTTCTGACTCCCTGCTCCATACTCCCATTCACCCTTTCTTGCTTATTATTTGCAAGCCTCCCCAAGGAAAGGACTAATTAGTGCCTGAGGGATACATGCTAAGTGATTGAGGTGGGGAGGGCCCAGGAGTCAGAGGCTCCCTGGTAAGGGGAAGAGCTAGAGTGACGTCTCAGAGTCAGCACAGAGTGAGGCATATCAAAGAGCCAAGAGCCAACATGGTCTAGCATGGCTGGAGCTCAGAGGACGAGGCATGATCTGCATTAGGTCAAGTCCCAGACGGAGCAGGAGGGGAGATTATGGAGGACTTCCAGCCCTGGTGTCGAAGCTAACTCCTCAGGGGAGGCCCACAGGTGACGTCAAGCCCCAGAAAGATAGAATCCTGTGTGTGTGTGACCTTATCTTTTTCTACCCAGTCGGGGTTTAGTCAGGAAAACAAAGGCCACTCCATATATTCCAAGATGGAAGGGTTATAATACAGGAAATCGTAGTTTTATAAAATGGAGGGGAAGGTGGAGCAAAAGTCAGAGAAGCAGCTGATGAGGTTCAGGACTCACTACCCTCTACTTATGTCACCTGGGCCTGTTGAACACTGAAGCTGAAGGAATCATAGAAAACAGCAAAGCAGAAAGATCACCTGACCTCTACCCCCCCCCACACACACACACACACATGCACATCTTCCCTGAAACAAGTCAGAAATCTCCCCTGTGATGGGTGCCCTCCCTGAACAAGGAGGAGGGAAGACATTCTTACTACCAGAGATGGGGAATTGGGGGCCAAGAAATCTGTACAAACAAACCTTGTTAAACTCACCCTTATCCTCCTATTACTACCTCCGTCTTCACAAAAGTGCTGTTCTTTGAAGGTATAAAAGTTTCCTGCTCTGGTCACTTCTTTGAGTATTCATTCTCTTGCGAAGACTCCCCCGTACATGCACAAACTCAATGAAATCTGCATGCCCTTCTCCTGTGAATCTGTCTCAGCCAGGGACCCTAAGTGGGTGGAGGAACCCCCCCCCCGCCCCCAACACACACACACACACACACACAGCCTCTGACCATCTGGGCTGGCTGCCTCGGAACAGGGGATTCGCAAAGTTCCACCCAGATGCCACAGCAGACTTGCAATTCGCTCCGAAGAAAAATATCTTCTCTCCAGCTTTCCAAGTGAGCCTGAAACCATGCAAAATCCAGTGCCTGGCTTCTCTGGGAGGCAGAGAGCGTTAAGCAAAGCATCTCACTGTACAAGAGATGGACTGTGCTTTACCAAGTCTGAGGCCCACTATTATTTTATGTACTCCTAAGAAAAGGAGAAGAAGATGTAAAAGTGTGTGTGTGTGTGTGTGTGTGTGTGTGTGTGTGTTCAGAGGGGAAGGGCCTCTTATATTGATTTTTAAAATGATTTAAGAAAAAAGTTAACCACTGGCCAGTGTGCATTCTTATCTTCCAAAAGATCATGCACCTTAGGGAAACTGAGGCAGTGCTCCCGCCTGACTCATCATCTGGACTGAGGCACCTCTTCAGGTGGGGGTGGAAGGGCCAGCCTTGCTTCTGCCCTGTGCTGACTGCCCTGACTTACCTCTCATGCTTCCCCGAGGTGACCCTAAGGAGACCGCAAGTTCTAACAGAGACAAGACAACTAATTGTCCTTGCCTGCCTCAAGGCCACCCTTAAGGTGTGTTTTTTAAAAAAAATGTTTTATTTTTGTGTGAAATATATGACATAAACAAACAAAAAGACAAAATCACCACCTAGTCAAAAACTGGAATGTTGCCAGCACCCCGCAGAACTCCTCCTTGTATCTGCTGCCAACCAAGTTCCCTTCTTTTCTCCCGAAAGGCAGCCACCAGGTGGACTGCTGTCCCCACTGATGAGTTTTGCAGACTTCGAAGTTGTGTATAAATAGAATCATGCACTAGGTCCCCCTTCGGGTCTGGCTTCCCTTCCTTACATCTCTTCTGAGAGTCATCGCACTGTGTAAGGATGGTTCATCCAGCCTCCTGCTGCTTAGTATTCCGCTGTGCTGGCTGCCATCGGAACACTGGGCATCTGGGCGACTTCCAGTTGGGGGTCATTGAGAACATGCTAGTGTGAGCCTTTTGTGAAGACAGGCATGCATTTCTGTACCCAGTACACACCGAGGAGCGGACGGACGGCCCAGCCTCAAGTGTTGTGTGCAGATTAAGCTCCCATGGTTTCATCCCTCAGGAACCACTGCTCCAGAACATTTTCAGAGAAGCTTCCAGATAAGGATTTGATACCCCGGAAACACAGGCAAAAATGGAGCAGGCACCCCTGCAACTGGAGAACTTGCCTCCGAAGCGTCTTTTGGGAGGGTCGGCCCTTGCTTTGCCTTAGTCAGCACCTGGCCACCTGGGCAGATCCCAAGTTACTGGCTTTAGAATCCTCTATGCAGGGTTGGGCTTTGCCTCCATGGCAACGCATACTTTACATACCATTTTATTTCAAACAATGGGAAATTAAACACTGGATGTGAAGCAATGTCAGGTTTCCGGTTGGAAGGTGGGGGAGGGGATAAGACTGTATATCTCCAAGTGGCAACTTGTCAGACGGAATGCCTAATGCAGTGCACTTAAGGCAAGGTGTTGATAGAAGGGCTCTGTGCTCTGTGCCATGCATAAAAAATGTCTCTCCCTGCCTGTTTCCTTCAGTCTTCCCCGCCCTGGCATCCTGATTGCATCTCAGAATGTAAAGTGTGTACACACACACACACACACTCATGCACACAAAGAGTAATTCTTGGGATAAAGCAGAAAAAAAAGCCACCTATATGCAGAATGTTCAACCTTACAAGCAGGAACAGGGTAGTCGGTGCTCATTAAATATTTGGTTAATAAATGAATGAATAAATGCAGCCACGAGCTCCTCAGCAGGGAAAGGGAGCCACACGTTTCATTTTGTGCACCAGTTTCCTTATTATGACTTAATTCTGCGATTATCTTTATGCCCTAATCAAAGCACTTTGAACAATTAGGGGTTGTCTCTCAGAAGTTGTATTTTAAATTAATTAGGCAATGTATTTACCAGCTTCCAGTGTGAGGCAGATAGGGAAATGCAGTCTTGTTTATAGTGAGAATGCTGCTGCCTATCCCTTTCTTTCTTTCTTTCTTTCTTTCTTTCTTTCTTAATTAATTAATTAATTAATTAATAGTCAGCGTCAGCCGGTGGAACTGGCAGGACAAGAATTCAACTTCAATGGTGAGAACCAAACAAATATTGGGTTCTGTCCCTTTTGTCTCCTTTCCTGTTGAAGCCACCACTGGCATTAGGGTTTCAAGTATATGGAAACTTTCCTGGCTCAACCCACGGAAGCCATCCTCTTCTCTCCACGCATGTGTCTTAGGAGTAGCAGGTCTCAGCTCCTCGCCCCTTGCAGAGAATATTACATTCTGGGGCAGGTTTTTGTTTTTCTAATAAACACACATAAACAAATACCTACTCACAAAGGTGTTGAATGCTGAATATTTAAAGAGTCAAGTCTGGCAAGTGGAAATGAGCCCTTGTGACAAATCTCTATTTATTGTGTTATTTCACCAGCGAAGGCTCAAATGCTAACTTGGGGAATAATTTGTGGATGGGAATGTGATCATTTTTCTAAGTCAGCCAGTGGGCTCAGTTCATTGCGCTCCCCACCTAAAAATAAATTCTCTGGCTGACTGCGAACATACCGATACTTGCTGCAAGTGAAGCAAACTTATGGGGACCATTAAAGTGCCAGGGCATTGGAAAATAACAGTGAAGGGAACGCTGATTTGCATTTATGTCATAAAGTAACTTGTCACCTTCAATTTATCACAGTAATTGGTACCAGAAGAGAATGCATGATGCTGATACTTGGTTCAAAGCCACCTTTCTTCACCCCCCAGTCCCTGCCTCTCCCTCTCCTGAAATAGCAATGGGTGCACTTCCAAAGAGCGATGACCTTAGGCCTTTTCTAGAGCACTGGAATTTGGGAAACAAGAGGCATCAATGTATTCCAAGAAATTAAATCTCACAATAACCAATGAAGTAGATGCTATTATTATCCCCATATCACAGATGGAGAAACTGAAGTACAGAGAAATGGAGTAACTTGCCCAAGGTCATATAACCAGTAAGTAGAAGAGCCAGGATTTGTGCCCCAGGACCTAGAGCAGTGATGGCAAACCTTTTGAGCTCAGCGTGTCAGCATTTTGAAAAACCCTGACTTAACTCTGGTGCCATGTCACATATAGAAATTTTTTTTATTTTTGCAACCACAGTAAAACAAAGACATATTTTTGATATTTATTTTATATATTTAAACCCATTTAACAAAAATCAACCAAAAAAATGAGTTCGCGTGTCACCTCTGACACGTGTGTCATAGGTTCGCCATCACTGAACTAGAGCCATGATCTAACCACTGTGCTATATTCTGCTCACTTAGACAGACTATAATGTACCTCCTAATATAAATATGAGGATGTGGATCAATACATCCCCAAGATCTTTAAACCTATAAGAAAAACACAGTGAGAATGACACACCATTACCATTTTAAGCCAAGAGAGAGACCTGGCCAGGGATGTTATTCCAACTGGGTTTACAAAAGTAACCAGTGGTTTGTGGTTATTATCAGTGAAATTCAGTTGTGGTGCTCTCTCTTTTTTGTTTTTGTTTTTTCTTTGATCCCCACCTGAGGATATTTTTCCCATTGATTTTTTAAAAATATACTTTTTTATTTCAGAGAGGAAGGGAGAGGGAGAGAGAGACAGGAAGATTAACAATGAGAGAGAACCATTGATTGGCTGCCTCCTGCATGCCCCCTACCCGGGACCAAGCCAGCAACCCAGTATGTGCTCTTGACCAGAATCGAACCTGGGACCATTCAGTCTGCAGGCTGATGTTCTATCCACTGAGCCAAAGCGGCTAGGGCTCCCATTGATATTTAGAGAGAGTGGAAAGGAGGGAGGGGGGAGAGAGAAAGAGAGTGAGTGAGAAACATCACTGTGAGAGAAACACATCGATCGGTTGTCTCCCGTGCACACTCAGACCAGGGCCTGGGAATGAACCTGCAATCCACGTACATGCCCTTGACCCAGAATCGAACCTGAGACCCTTTGGTGTGCAGGCCAATGCTTTACCACTGAGCAACACTGGCCAGGTTCAGATGTGGCTCTCTGAATTAGAGTGGAATGCTTAGAATCCTGTGATTCTATTTATATAAGTCAACCAAAGCCAGACATAACAGATAGTTGCATCTTCATTTGAGAAATACTCCAGGTCACTTTCCATATAGTTATTATCAGAGCATCTGTGTATTTTAGTTCTATGAATTATAAATTGACTTCTCCTCCTGATGAATTCTAAAGTCCCTCCAAGTGTGGGTCTCACATGTTTTGGAGAGCAGGTAAATTCAGCTTCATCTGACTGTCTGGCACATAAACATCCTGATAGAGGGGTCCTTTTTCCAGGCATTTGGGAGGTGGAAATTGTGCTGCATTTGATGAAAGGCGGATTAAGGTTCGGGCCTCCCTCTTTCGCTGCAGTGCTTGGGTAACCTAGTTTCCCTCTCTGAACCTTGATTGCCTCCCCTGTCAAAAGAAGCTGCTGATACCTTCCTGCAGATTAAGTAAGGGCAGGCGCGTGTGCACACTTGGCTGACATTTGGAGCACACTTTGCAGATAATGGCAATGCACTCCCAGGCCTTTCATTCGGCTCCTGCTTTGTAAGTACTCTGGCTGCATACGCCGAACTGATGACATATACTGGTATATAACCTGAAACTTACCATTGTAACCATTTTTAGGTGCACAGTTCTGTGGCATTACAGTGCTATGCAACCATCACCAGCAGCCATTTCCAGAATGTGTTCATCTCCCCAAACTGAAACTCTGTCCCCATTAAACAATAACTTCCCATCTCCTCCTCCCTCTGGTCCCTGGCCATTGCCATCTTACTTTCTTTCTCTATGAATTTGACTATTCTAGTTACCTCAGATAAGTGTGAAGACTTATAATACGCGTCTTTTTATGTTGGGCTTGTTTCACTGAGCCTAATGTCTTCAAGGTGCATCCATGTTATAGCATGTGGTAGAATCTCCTTTCTTTTAAAGGCTGAATAATATTCCACTGCAGGTACATACCACATTTGGGTTATCCATTCATCTGTCAATAGACATTTGGGTTGTTTCCACCTTTTGGCTATTGTGAACAGGGGTGTACAAATCCTGCTTTCAATTCCTTTAGGTATATATCCAGAAGTGGGGATGCTAGTCATAAGGTAATTCTATGTTTAATTTTTTAGGCTGGATATATATATAAAGGCCCAGCGCGCATTAAATCGTGCGTGAGTAGCTCGCTTCCACTTGCCTCAGCTCGCCACCCTGCCCATCACCGCTCATAGGCTCATAGCTCGCTGCCCCGCACTCCAGTGCTCATAGCTCTCCCACTAATAGTAGCTTAGTAGCTTGCACCCTGCCCCACCTGTCCTGAGAGCCACTGCTCGTTTGGTTGTGACGTTATTAAGGCATGACGGCCATGGGCCTTTTATGTAAGATATATTTATATAAATTTGGAATATTTATATAAATATTATATAAATATAAGAGGTGTTGAGAAGCACCCTGGGAGATTCTCAGGTGTTCCTGCAGGACTTCCCTACCATCAGTCCCCAAATTACTTCAAGGACTGCTCGGGAAAGTCAAAAGCATGCTACTCCGTTATTTCGGCTCTCCGTTGCCTGCCTCTCCTGCCCAGCTACAGGTGACAGATTGCCAGAGCAGGGGAAAGTAATCCCAAAGATATTAGTATGCAAACCAGAGCAGGGAGCACTACGGTTTAACACTGTTTCTCCACTACTTGGCTATGGATATGTATCTGAATGTGGCACAAATCCCACCCCCACCCTGCCTCCTCCTCTCTCTGCTGGAAGAGCGAAGGCAGGCGCTTTGGGGCATGTTAACCCTTCCTGAACCAGCATCAATGACTTCCTCAAGGCATTTGATATTTCAGCAGGCCTGCCTCTGAGCTATAAGTTAGAGGCGAAGCTGTCAAGTCGGTTGATGACTTCAAATTGTTCCTGTTAACTGACAGACACTGAAAAGTCTCATTATCACCAATCAAGGGAGCACCTCATCCATATCACACCAGTCAAGTCGGTCAGATTGGGCTGTGTATATAGTAAAAAAAAAAAAAAAAAAAAGGCAACTCCAGCATCACACACGAGGAGATTCCTGCTCTTAGGTGATGCACCAGCCCAGTTCCCATGGCAGAGTTGCAGAAGATTAGAAGTCACCACCTTTGGATATTGATTTTAACCTGTTGCTGATCTTAGCAAGACAAGTGAGCTTTTCAGAGAGAAGAGTGTTGACTTCGTGGGTCATGAGCACATGGCCAGAGGTAGGGGATCATGAGTAAATGGTTGGGAGGGAGCCCCTCTGAGCAGTGGAATTACAGTTGTTCCTTCAATGGACACTTGGCACAGTCTCCTTCCTAAGTCACCCAGCCAGGGTTTCCTAGGAAAGTCACTTCTAGCTGTGTTATCAGGGAGTCTGCTTAGCGAGAGGACTCACTGACGTGGTGTGACTATCATGGGCTTTGGCATCAGAGGACTGGGGATTGTTTGCATCAGGACTAATTATGTCACATGAGCAAGTACTTAACCTCTATGTGCCTGTTTCTACAGCAATAAAATGAAGATAATTTTTTAAAAAAAATCTACCTTGCTTTGGCAACTTATTAGCTATATGGGCTTCCATGGATCAACTTTTAATAAGCCTTAGTTTCCTTATCTGCAAAAATGGGAAGAATAACTCTTACCTCTAAAGCAGCGGTTCTCAACCTGTGGGTTGTGACCCCTTTGGCGGTCGAACGACCCTTTCACAGGGGTTGCCTAAGACCATCCTGCATATCAGATATTTACATTACGATTCATAACAGTAGCAACATTACAGTTATGAAGTAGCAACGAAAATAATTTTATGGTTGGGTCACAACATGAGGAACTGTATTTAAAGGGCCAGAAGGTTGAGAACCACTGCTCTAAAGGCTTGTGGATATGAAATAGAATGTAGGTCAAGTAAATGGTTTGGAGTAGATACTCAATAATTGTTAGATTTATTATTTCAAGCTACCTTTCATCCTTTTGGGCCATAAGGAATCAGAATGTACATACAAAAAATGAAATTTGGACTCGAAAACTTAAAAATCTGTGTTGAATTTATCTGTGGGCACTGTCACTGCCATTTCTGCTGGGCTGCTGGAGTCTGATGCCACCTCTCACACTCTAGGGCAGTGATGGCGAACCTTTTGAGCTTGGCATGTCAGCATTTTGAGAAACCCTAACTTAACTCTGGTGCCATGTCACATATAGAAATTTTTTGATATTTGCAACCATAGTAAAACAAAGACTTATATTTTTGATATTTATTTTATATCTTTAAATGCCATTTAACAAAGAAAAATCAACCAAAAAAATGAGTTTGCATGTCACCTCTGACACGCATGTCATAGGTTCGCCATCACTGCTCTAGGGGGAAGAAGAAGTCTTTTATGATCTGATTCTCTCTGTCAGCACAATAAGCTGCCTCTACAGTCAATGATCAGGGGTGAAATCATGACACCTCAACTTCCAAGCCTTATGATTTTGAACAATGTTTTATTCTCTTTGTATCTGAGTTTCCTGATCTGTAAAATAGGGATAATAACTGTCCCTGCTTCAGACATCACAGTTCAATTAAATAAGATGATACATGCAAAGACCCTAAAATGGTGCCCCACCAAAGGTAAAGTGTTTAATAAATTAGTCACTATTATAACCCAGAAGCTCTCCTGGGTAGTTGCTATAGTTAGAAGGGTAGAAGTGGAGCTGGCTCACACTGGCTTAGGATAGCTGATGGTGCATATCTCTTCCAGACCTCTGTATTCGGTGACCACACATTGGTAGCTTGAAATTGGGAGTATTTACACCATGGACATTGGCAAACATTACAAATCATCTCTTCTCCCCTTTTCCTACCCAAAACCAATTAACGAACATGTACCAACACGCTGCTGGGTGCAGGGGAACCCAGGATGCCACTAGGCCTGCCTTTTCACAGTCCAAGGGCCAGGTGAAAACAGGGGTGCCAGCCGGGTCGAAGGCCACTATCCAGTCAAGCTGATGGGAGGAGGCAGGCAGTCTTCCTCCCCTGACTCTAGTCTTCACCCCATCTACCCCTGTGACAAAGCATCAGGTAAAATATCTGTTGTCAGAGACAATCTTTCCAGACAGCATTTCTACCGCTCCTACTTTTGGAATATTTTCTTGAGACAGAAATATTTAATTGTAAGTAACAGAAACAAACTGGAAAACATAAGCAAAAGTGGAATTTAATGGTAGTAAATGGTACACTCACTTGACAGGAAGTTTGAAGTAGGTGGTTTGGAGCAGACAGGTCCCAGGCAGCTGCAGAAAGTTCTGGTAGCAGGAACCACTAGACTGTCTCACCAGCTGGAACAAATCGGCTTCAATTTTTTAAATTTGTTTCTTGCTTAAGATGCGAAGTCTTAGGAGGGAGAACTCAATTGACCAGGGTTAGATCACCCACCAGGCTGCAGAAACGAATCCCTTCAAAGGAAGAGAGCCTTGCCTTTAGCCTGAATAATCCCAAAGTTTATGGAGTTCACGAGCGTGCACTTCACAGAGTGATCTCTGTGTGGCATCCTCCGGGGAAAGTCTTAAGAACTTCATCCGCCCTTTTCACCTCCAATTTCTCCTGTTGCTGCCCAGGGCGATTAAAGCAATGACGACTTTGATGACAGCTTCACAGAATCCCCAGGCATCTGTTATCCTGGGATAGCATCCTCGGTCAATTTGTTTCCTCCCAGGCCTCCGCACATTTCTACGGGCGCCAACTAAGCATTTTGGGAAAGTCTTTTGTAAACCTGTCAGAAGTACTGCTGGGCCTTGATGTGCCTTTTCTAGTTTGAATTTCTTTCCCCCTCTATTCCTCATTGTGATCGATTTAGAAAGGTGGCTTTATCTTCTTTAGCTCATTTTTTAAAACGGCTCTGTAGATGATGGCCTCGTTTCTTTGACACTGAGTGGATGATCTCCCTTTATCAACAGGCCACTGTGGCTTTGCTTTTGAGAAATATGCTAAGAGATTGGCTCAGGAAAGATCAATAATGAACCGCCAAAGACATAGGGAACCTGCTTTTGATAGAATGGGTCACGGGAAGGGGGTCAACAAGGGAGCTGCTCTTGAACTACTGTATTATGTGACAATACACAGACTACACTGGGTGTCTTTAAGTGGGATTATTAAATTCAGCATATGTTATTTAACAGCCACCTTGGTTTTGGGTGGAAAGGGGTAGAAGCTTCTCTTGACCTGTATTATGTGAGAATACACAGACTACACTGGGTGTCTTCAAGTGGGATTATTAAATTCAGCATATGTTATTGAACAGCCACCTTGGTTTTGGGTGGAAAGGGGTAGGAAAGAAGCTGCTTATCTGTCTGTGACTCCACATCTTTATTTCGTGCTAACATTTCCTGTTTCCTTAATATGTGCTGGGCATTTTTCTAAGTGCTTTACATGTTAACTCATAAAAGGTAGGTCTTATTATTATCCCTACTAGAGACCCAGTGCATGAAA
>NW_006285313.1:949337-959593 GCF_000327345.1 Myotis davidii
TCACTAACCCCCCTGCCAGCCTGGTTGAAGGCAGCCATCTTGTGAGGGTGTGAGGGTTAATTTGCATATTACCTCTTTATTATATAGGATTTTCCAATGAGAAAACTGAAGATCAGAGAGCCTACCTGCTGCCCTGGGTCACAGAGCCAAAAAATGGAGGCACCAAGGTTGGAACCCAGAGAACCTTGCTCTAGGATAGAATCCAGGCCTTTAGCACTATGCCATAGTGCAGCGGTTCTCAACCTGTGGGTCACAACCCCTTTGGTGGTCGAACAACCCTTTCACAGGGGTCGCCTAAGACCACCCTGCATATCAGACATTTACATTACGATTCATAACAGTAGCAACATTACAGTTATGAAATAGCAATGAAAATAATTTTATGGTTGGGTCACAACATGAGGAACTGTATTTAAAGGGCCAGAAGGTTGAGAACCACTGCCATAGTGTCTTCCTAAGGAGCAGGGGAGTTGCTCAGGAGAAGGGCGGGGGTACTTGGGAAAATTGGAGAGGCCCTGTGAGGACTCAGGGCAATAGGCCTTTATCAGGCCAGCTGGAAGTATTCCAAATAGTCTAATAACCAATATAACTGTGCTGATATAGACTGCACATAACCTAGGCCATGAGTAATCGCTTGAAAATAACCCAACTGGGATTTCACATGGAGCACCAACATCTGAGTTACTAAATGTAGAAGCATTACAATAATCTGTGTGGTATGAGTCATGCACCCAGGATCATAGCCTCCAAGATACATACTTTATGTGGCATCGGGTCAGAAATGCTATATTATAAGGAGACTTTGGATAGGTCTCAACCAAACACAGATGGAGAAGAAGGGAGTCACGCAGCAACATTTTGTTTTTTTGTGTGTTTTTGTACATCTTTTATTAGCAACGTTTTTGGGACATCTTTTATTAGCTGGATGTCTTGAGAAGTCGAAGATGTTTAACCTCTTCCTTCATTAGCATTTTTGATGTTGCTAATAGGTCACTAGAGAGGGATTCACTAAATGATGAAGCCAAATGTGCTGCCCCTGGAAAGGCAAGGCTGGGATTCACATGTGATGGCAGAGGCTTTGTTTTCTTCACGAAATTGGTGGAGTCTGGTCATCAGAGTTAAGGGGTGATGGCTGAACTTGGCATATCTGGGAGCCGCTGTGAGGGCAGGAAGCTGACTGCAGAGGGAAAGTAATTTTCCCTGAATTGACTTGACCTTTCTTTAACCCTAAATGTAACCTGCAGAATCACCAGCTCTTTTGCCTGCAATGTGGCATCACTTTTGCTGGCTATGACGATGATTGAAGGTCAGTCTGAGCGTTACATGTTCCGGAGGCAAACGCTGCCCCTCAGCCATTCTACCACATGGGATTCTTTTAAACAATCCCTCCCCATTCCTCTTTTCTCTCTTTTCCAATATTTTCTTTTCTTCTTTCCTTTTCATCGTTTTCCTGGTTTATATCTCCAACTTGCTAGTGGCAAACAGAACAGAATTTGTTCTTGACTCCTGGCTCACTGGTTTCATGAATTATTTCAGGTAAAACCCTATTAGAGTAAATGTCTCCACTGTGGGGAAATCTCTCTGAATAGGGCATCTAGCCCTCACGTAAGGGCCGGCTCATTGCAAGCAGGATTCGGTAGCAGGCATAGAAAGAGCTCAGGTGGACTTTGCTTCTAGCAATAAGGCAAACGACCTAAAAAGCCTTCCCTCTATAAACACCTCTAAATGTTTTATCCAATGTACCAAACTTCTTTTTAAATGCAGAGCTGAGCTCAGAAAAATGTAAGGAACATCCCCATGGGTCCAAAGCAAAAAGAGAATCAAAATCAGAGTGATAGGTGTGAACTGAAACTAGGGCTGCCCTGAGTGTGTGTGTGTGTGTGTGTGTGTGTGTGTGTGTGTGTGTGTGTGTGAAGTGAGGTCTGCTCTGAAAGCACAGTGATTGCTCATTTTATCCACTCATCCCTAACACTGGTTTGAATGTGACTCTCGATAGAAAGCAGCTACCACAGCTTTTCAAGCCCAAAGTGCTGCCCCTGGAAATAAAAGTAGGACCTTCAAAGGAAACCTCCATCTTTCCAGCAAAGGGAGATGTGAGAGGAGATTGTTTGTCTTAGCCTGAACTCTGGTTAGGGGGAAAAAAATCCCTGAGAAGATTATTGTCGTCATATATGGTTAGCATTTAAATTGACACTACCTGCTGAGACTTCAACTTCCTGGAAAAAGAATTAATATAAAAGTGAACCAGTTTTGCCCTAGCCGGTTTGGCTCAGTGAATAGAGTGTTGATAGAGGTTTGATTGGATAGAGGTTTGATTCTGGCCAAGGGCACATGCCCGGGCTGTGGGCTCGTTCCCCAGTAGGGGACTTGCAGGAGGCAGCCGATCCATGATTCTCTCTCATCATGGATATTTTTATCTCTCGCTCCCTCTTCCTTCCTCTCTGAAATCAATAAAAAATAATATTTTTAAAAATGAACCAGTTTTGGGGTTAACCCAGGGGGCAGGGCAGTCGCTTGACACAAGGAATTAAAAACATCTTAGGAAGGATAAATCTTCAACCCAAACAAGATGGGAACCTCACAGATACCTGGATGAATGAGTTTATAATCCAAAATTAGAAAATGCAGAACTCCTGTATTCAGGTTACCAGAATTAGGAAAACAAAATAAGACAAGACACTAAGATGACTCTGAATTTCAGATAAGCAACAAATAACTTGTAATATAAGCATATCCCAAATATTGCATATAACTTATTTTAAAAAACTGTTCATCATTTATCTAAAATTTAAAGTTCAGTGGGTGTCCTGTGTTTTACTGGGCAGCCCTATATATGTGAAAGTCAGGAAACACCCACCAGCAGGACTAGACTACCCAGAACTTCCAATACTAAAGTAAGCAGGTGTACACTTTTAAATAATTGAATATATCTTAAAAACATAAGAGAAGAAGAACATATTTTAAAATGACTGGGAAGTTTGAAGAAGAACCAGATATGACTTTGCAAGACAGTTTGGCATTTTCTTGCAAAATTAAGCATCCTCTTCCCATACAACTCAGTGATTGCTCTCGTTGGTACTTAGCCAAGGGAGATGAAAACTTACGTCCACACAAAAACCTGCACACAAATGTTTACAGCAGCTTTATTTATAATTGCCCAAACTTGGAAGCCACCAAGCTGTTCTTCAGTAGGTGAGTGAATAAGCTGTAGTACACTCAGACAATGAAATATAATTCAGCAATAAAAAGAAATGAGCTGTCAAGCCATGAAAAAAACATGGAAGAACCTTAAAGGCACATTGCTAAGTGAAAGGAGCCAATCTTAAAGGCTACCTATTATATGATTTCAACTATATAACGTTCTAGGAAGGGCAAAACTATGGAGATAGTTAAATGATCAGTGGGTGCCAGGGATAAAGGGGAGGGAGGGGATGAATAGGGGGCACACAGAGGTGTTTCAGGACAGGGAAACTATCTTGTATGACACTATAGTGTATCTTGCTATACATTTTCCCAAATCGACTGAATGTCCAACACCAAGAATGAATCTTTATGTAAATATGGACTTTGAGTGACAATGATTTGTGTATGCGGGTGGAGAGAAAAGAAACTGGAAGTTAGGGCTGAGATTCATCTGCAGGATTGCTGTACGTAAAATCATGGCCTTCTTCCAGAGTTGAAAGGGATTCTAGAGAATATCTAGTCTTCCCATTGCTTTTGCAGATGAGGAAAATGAAGAGTTCATCAATTGGTCTGAAAATCCGTGGCTATGAAATGGTGGATGTCAGACTCAAATCCATTTCTGCCAGTTCCCAAATGATACTGCTCACGTTCTGCCATGTCGCCCTCAGGACCAAGGTCATGGCTGGGCAAGTGAAAAAATCCAGGCACAAAAGGACAAATATTGCAAGGTTCCAGTTATATGAAATATGTAGAACAGGCAAATTAGTACAGAGGCTGGGAGAAGGGAGGAATGGGGAGTTATTGCTTAATGATGATCATTTTTGTTTGGGGTGATGAAAACGTTTTAGAAAGAGTGGCATGGTTGCACAATGTTCATAGTAGAATATCACTGAATTTGTACACTTAAAATGATTAAAGGGCCAAATTTTATGATGTGTTTTATCACAATTTAAAAAGAGAGAAAAAGATCATGTATGCGGTCATTCCCACTCGCCTTGCTTCTCCAGGCCATTTGTAGGATGAAGACAAAGACTTTTTAAAAATATATATTTTTATTGATTTCAGAGAGGAGGGGAGAGGGAGAGAGAGAGATAGAAACATCAATGATGAGAGAGAATCATTGTTCAGCTGCCTCCCGCATGCTCCGCATGAGGATGGAGCCCACAACCTGGGCATGTGCCCCTTCAGCTGCCTCCCGCATGTTCCGCATGGGGATGGAGCCCACAACCCGGGCATGTGCCCCGACCAGGAATTGAACCCTGACCTCTTGGTTTATAAGTCAATGCTCATCCACTGAGCCATGCCAGCCAGGCGGGGACAAAGACTTTAAAAAGCATTAAAAAATATACTTTGAGGGGAAGGTATAAACAAGCAGAGACAAATGCATGATGCAGGGCCATCAAATTTAAAGTGACACTTCTCTATTATTATCCGGCAATTTCTCAGCAAAGTGAAACCTGTGAGCTGATCCTGGGAAAATGCCAGTTCTGTACATAAGCTATTTAATTTTTCTGGATAGGGTGTAAAATAACTGTTAAAGCTATAAAAGATACCATATGGCGCCAAAGGAAGGGGGAAAAAGAGGTTATTTTTCTGTTGTTGTTACTTGATGAATAGTTATTTCTCTATTCTCTTAAAAAGAAATAAAGGTACCATTTAAGAGAAAAATTTCAAAAGTGTCAAGAAGACATATCCAAAATGGAAAGAAAGTTGAAAAGATAAATAAAACGAGCATTCCTTTAACTATATTTGGCGGAGTCCTGCAGAGAAAAAAATTCCGGCGAGGCAGCATTGAGACATAGTTTATTAATGTAGTTTCTCCCACAGCAGGACACAGAGAGAAATTGGTAAAACAATCACATAAAGAAATTATGACTCTTACATCTGATCTTTATGACTGCACAGAAAAGGAACTGTCCTCTTGAGTTGTCCTTGGGCCACGTTGAGGGCAGAGATTCAAAGAATTGTTTCCCCTCCCAAGCCCCACAATAGCACTACTTGCTCATACATGGCCAGAACAGACGGAAAGATATGGCTTGTGTTTTGCACACTGTAGTAGACTGAGCCGCACTTATGAATTAAAATCAGTTTAGAGGGTCACACCTGGCATTGGGAAGTAGAGGAAGAGGAAGAGAATAAAAATGGAATTGAATATGGAAAGTGTGTTGCATATGCTGCTGTGGGAAACTTTGATTTCAGTCCCTTGAGAGTGTGTGTGTGTGTGTGTGTGTGTGTGTGTGTGTTCTTGTGTCTGTGACTTATTGTGAGTTTTGGTAGAAAAATCAACCAAATAAGCAAAAAACTGGAAAGTTACCAATCAAATCAAACACCTCCCATTCCAGGCAAGACACCTGGAGTCAGAGAGGGACAATGACTTTCCCAAGTCACACATGAGTCAGAAGTGGCCCAGGTCTCTTGACTCCCAATATCCTCTAATGATCAGCGTATGCTTGCAGTTGGGTGTCAACTGTGCCCGTGGTTTCCAGACCACCTTGGTAGCTTACTTTCTATTCCCTTCTGGAGCAATCCAAGCGGACTTCCTTTTCTCCTCTTCTGCCCCTTCAGACCTTATACCATATGGGATTAGAGGTCCTGTGGGAGGGGACAGATGTGTGGGGAGACAAATAATGAGTGCCCACGCTGGGATCATCCTGGACTGTTGGGTAGCTCAGAAAATGCAAATTCTACAACTGACGAGATACACGGAAAGCTGATGAGATACATGAGAAACAGAATCACAGCCTCCCTGTGAAAAAGAGGGGGTGCATGTGACGACGCATGTTGAGGGCATTCTCAGGAAGGAAACACCCAGCTGACAACTGTGGGCTTTAGGCAATTCCTGCCAGACTCAGGCACTCTGGCTGGTCTTCCTGGGCCAAAATCGAAGCCTGTAGAATATCTTCTGTGACTGCAGAGATATGGCAGGATTATGAAAGAGGAGCCTGCCTGGGGCTCCAAGTGCCGCTGGTTTTGACTTAGAGGAGAAAAGTATCTACCCCACCAATAAACAAACACTTACAGTGCATAGGCTATGTGCCAGGCACTGTCCTGAGGATATCACAAATATTTACTCGTTTAATCCACATAATCAACCCCTCAGCCTTGGAGAGCTCTGCTAGCCGCCGTCATGGGCAGAAGGTTGAGAAGTGTTGAGATGTGCTAGAATGATTTGTTTTGCTTCCTGATTCAGGAGGGCCAGTATCTTAATAGAGTTTAGAACTATGTCACTGACAATGCGAATTAATCAACAGTCAAATCCACAGAGAAAAGGTCGACTGCCTACTTTCTCTTGGCAGAAGGAATTGGGAGGATTGTTCTTCTTGCAAAGATTCATCGCCTTTTGATGCTTTTCAGAAGTGGCGATGAATTTGCAAGGAGCCATCTACTTTTAATAAAATCTCCTTATATAGTTGTGGTATAACTCCCTTCTGCAGAGTCTGCTTAGATCCTGAAACAACCCACTCAAGCCCATGTCCAGGCCAAACCTGTGCCCTTGGCCTTATGATCCAGGGCTTTCCATAGTGTTAGACGAGGGTCCTCAGTGTGTTGAATTAATTTATTGCCACTCTTCAAAAACCGAACCTGACTTTGAAAACTGCTAGATTTGGTTTTGATGATGAGAATTATTCGTAAAAGTTTACTGAAGTGTAAGAAGGGCATGTTTTGTTAAAGATGAATAGGAAGTGAGTTTTTTAAAAAAATACTTACGAGGTGCCCTTATGTTTTATATGTTAGCATTTAAATCCCAGCATACTCTGATCGAATCTCCATTTCATAGACAAGGAAACTAAGTTAAATGACTTGCTGAAAGAAAATAGGTGAGGGACAGAATTCAGAATATAGTCTCTGCAGAACCCATTATACTTTCCACATCATGCTGCAGTCTGGAAGCTTTTTTCCCCTTCACCTGCAAAATGATTTGGCCCTAACAGCATTCACTGACCATGGCAAAACTTTAATTGATCTTTCTGTCCCACAGCCTACCGATTACCCACGAAGAATAAGCAAGTTAAAACCTGTTCTCTGTCATTAAGTCTTGGTTCCCTTAACAACTCCACCATGTAATTAAACTTATTCTCGGCCAGTGAACAAATACAGTTCACTAAAGAATCTAAGAAGTCATTTAAATTATGCTTGGTTTCTTGTTCTGGGTTACCCATGGTCAAGTCTGGGCTTGGAGCTGAAGTTTAGGAGGAATGTGGAGAATGCTGTTGGCCCAGAACTCACCAGTGTAGAAATGAGATGGGAGTCAGGGTGTATTTCATGCATAATCTGTGAAACTTTGAACTTATCTCTGGTCATGGTTTTTCTTGACGACCACGACGGGTAAAAATGCAGGTTGCTCAATAGTTATCCTTTTCTCGGAGCAGCCTCCCTTGACCGCGGCAGCAAATCTCATAGAGTTATTCATTGGTTATCAGAAATGGAAAATGTTTCTTTTTGAAAGGTAATTATCGGAGGTCTCTCTCTAACACTGTATTGAAAAAAGATATATTTGTCATTACCAGTACATTGTGGCTGTATTATGAAAAAAATTGGCTATCACTACAAAGTTTATGGATTCTATTTTTTTTTTCAGTTGAGATAAGATTTGGCTCAGCATAAGGCACTGAAACATAAGGGTGGCATTAAATTGTAGTTAAGTTACACGTTGTGTTGCCATGCAGAGTGAGAAGAGAACCCACAGAGATTTAATATCTTCAGGAGTCTATAAAACTCCAGGTTTATAAATACTAGTCAAAGAAGACATTTTAAAGTAAACAAAAGTTTACTTTGGAGTTAAAGGTCATTACATAAAACAAAAGATAACAGGCAAGATCACTTGGACCCAGACATCAAATAAAATGCCAAGATAAAACACCAATGGCTTGTAAAACAAAAAGCCACTTTCCCCCTCCTCCATGGGTCAAAAGAAGTTTAAGACAATCCAAAAATATTTTCTAAATTTAAAGTCCCCAAGAAGCAGAGGCCAAAGGTGAAATACAAAGCACTGCACACTTTTTTCCCGGTCTCCCAATGGCTGCTCTGAGGGGACCGTGCTATTACGACCTGGAAAAATACACAGTATCATCTCTGAACAGAGCTGGATGCTGAGTCCAGATGTTGGAGATTATGATCTCCTGGATGCAATGGAATTTATGCCAGCAGATTAAAGAGAAGAATTAATTTACAACTTTCTCTACCTGTTCGCAATGTGTTCAGCTTATTATTTGTACACATTGTGATGCACGGTAATTACAATGCTGAAAACAATGTGCAACATGTGACCACTGTAGTTAAGTTTAAAAGGGGGGGAATTTGTCATCTTATAGTCTGCACATCTGGTTCTATCATAGTTGCCACATGATTAATATAGGAATATATTACAGTGAAATCCCTTTATATCAAAGTTTTATTTGCCAGGAAATAGAATACTTTCCCCTCTCTCTCCATCTTCCCCCACAGGCTATGCTGAAACCTGAAATTTTCAGCACTAGGGTTCATTTGAGTGAGCAGAACAGGGAATCTGTTCTTGTCTTTGTGCAATTAATTCTGCAAGTTCCATAGTCACAACTGGGGTGTGTTTTAAAAGCGCATTCATAAAGGAGAAACCCTAAAACTCATTCTAAAACCAGCCAGGGCATCAGATACCTCCAACAGTTAAAAGCATCAGGAATTAAGTTCTAAATTTTAAACTCCCTTTTATTGAAATATAAGTTTGTTTAGTATATTTACACCACACTTTATCACATATATACATAGTAGGCAAATTTTGTCAAATAAAAAAGTTTTTTTTCTCAATACAAAATTAAAATAAAAACAAAGTAAAGTGCATGAAACTGATTTTTTTCTTCTTCTTCTGGTGAACATCATCATTGTCAAAATTTTGGTCGATTGGGGGAGAGGGGGAGAAATGCATTATGTGATTCAGTGCACACAGCCAGCCAGTCCCACATCTGCAGCCTTCAGGCCAAAATGACAAGCGGTAAAGAACAAGTCAGATATACAGAGTCTGCAAGGCTCCCCAGGTTCTGGAGGTCCTGATCTCTTTGTCTTATCCGGATCCGTTCCCCAGCTCTTAACAGTGATCTCACCATCACCAGCTGGAACAAAGGGAGAACACAGGAAGGGGGCTCCACCAGCCAATGTCACAGCCGCCTCTGGCCGCCAGCGCTGCGTTTGGTAGAAAACTGCAGAATGAGCTCAAAGGCTCAAATAGAAGTTTCCCTTTTTGGGAAAGAGGAGGAGGAGGAGGAGGTCGAGGAATAAGGATGCATCTCCCACAGAGACAGCCACGGGGGGGTGGCCAAACTCAGGCAGCCAGTTTCTTCCGACTCAAACTCCCTGCAGCCACCGGGAAGAATGCTTTTATAAGCCGGGTGGAGGGGATGTTACACTTCTCACCTGGGTGAGTTCTCCCAGAACTTTGAAAGGAAACAGCTTTGAAACTGAGAGAAAGGGGCCAGGTAGGTGAAACTGAAGTTTTCAGCAGCCTTCTTGCTCAAGCCACTGGCAGGGCGTTGGCTGGCTGGTCCCAGGCGGTGGCAGAGGCGACAGCCCTTCCCCCATCATCCATTTCCCCGGCCAGGGGTTTCTCTCGATCTCTCTCTCTCTCTCGTCCTCACGGTGATACTAAGTCCCAGGTCTGCGGCCGTACTTGGCCTTACAGTGCAAAATGTGCTTGGCAAGGAAGTCGAGGCGGCGCTGTAGTAGCTGAGCATGGGGATGGGCGAGCTCAGCCAGCTCCGGGAAGCGAGGCTCGTGGTGCTGGTAGAGGCGCAGCAGCCGGGCGGCCGCGTCCTGGCCGTTAAAATGTCTCCTATCTCAACGTTTTCAATTATATTTCCCCCCCTTTAGCTTTACATGGCATTTTAATAAGTGGAATCTATTTTTGTAAAGAGACTTTTATTATTTAAATTTCAACACACCGACTGCAGCAGCGGCTCATTGTATTTGTCCCACATGCCCGCCACCCGGTAGCCGTGCACCAAGCCCGCCTCGTTGTCCAGAAAGACCAGCGCCCCGCCGGGGCCGCGGTGCAGGTTGCTGGTGGCGCGCTGCATGACGCGCGGATCCCACTGCAGGCTGAAAAG